>NW_006921779.1:2211241-2244253 GCF_000298275.1 Orycteropus afer afer | reverse complement strand
GGATAGGAATTGGGAGACCAGAACTTGAGTCCCCTTATCTTTCAGGGTGACCTCTGACGTTTTCTGCTTCTCTGGACCTCAATATCCTTGTGAATTAATGGGATGATAGCAGGGTTTTTTTTTTTTTCCAGAATTTCATATATGGAAACAATCCAATTGCCTATCAGTCCGAGAGTAGATAAATAAAATATGGTACATCCAAACACTGAAAGGCTATAGAGCTGGGGGAAAAAAAAAAAAAAAAAAGTATATGAGAAGGAAATCTGTATGTTCACTTATAAGTGGAGAAATGAAAACCTATGTCAGTATGTATATGTGGGCTTCTGCTCATATAGCATTATTCCTAATTGACAAAAAAATGGAGAAAACCTAAACTGGTGAATACATAAACCAAATGTGGCGTATCCACACAGTGCTAAACATGGATAAACCTTGAAAACCCTGAGCTGTAAACGTGGGAATTACACAGGCAAATGTCTTCCTGTGTATGTTTTCACAATAAAAGTTAAGAAAAAAAAAATCATGCTGAGTAAAAAAAGCAAGACACTAAAAGAACATAGTGTATGAGTCCCTTTATATGAAATGACCAGAAAGGCAAATCTATGGCAACAGAAACTAGATGAGTAGTTGCCTGGGGTTAGGTGTTAGACTTGACATGCCTGCAAATGGGCACAAAACATCTTTTGGGGGTGATGAAAATTTCTAAAATGGGATGGCTGTGATAGTTGCACAAGTCTATTTATTTATTATTTATTTTCAAAATTTTTTTTGCAGTGTTCCCTCCCCATCCCTCCCCCTGTAACCAACAAAGTTTCCTTCCATATAGAAACCTTTCCTTGGCAAGTCTATTAATTTAGTAGAAATAATTGTACACTTAAAATGGACTGAATGTTATGGTATGCAAATCATACCTCAATGAAACTGTCAAAAACTATGTATGAACTCATGTGTTAAAATGGCCAGGGAAAGTAAAAAAACCTGATGCACAAAAGTATGTATAAAAGTCGATTCATGAAGAGATTATTTCTGTAAGAATATCTAAGTAACACTAAACAATGGTTGTTTTTCAGATGTCCTGTCAAGATGTCATTTGAGAGGAAAATTTTTTTTTGGATGTACACAAAGTATGGCATGAAAGCTTTGTTTAATACATTAATGTGTTATTTTTTCAATTTAAAAATAATACAAAAAAATGGAAAACACATATATACATGTACATGCTTAATACATGAAGGAGTTATTAATTTACCTTTTGTTTTCTTTAGTATTTGGTACTAAATTTTTCTACAGGAAGTCCTGGTGGCACAGTGGTAGAGGCTTGGCTGCTAACTAAAACATACGTGGTTTGAACTCACCAGAGGCTTGTGGGAGAAAAGACCCAGCGATCTACTGCTATGACGGTTATAGCCTAGGAAACTGTGTGGCGCAGTTCTCTGTTAAGAGGCAATCTACTTCTGTAGTGATATTGCCTCGGAAACCCAAGGAGGGGCCGCTTTGAGTCGGGTCTGATTCGACAGCACATAACAACAACAACAACATGAGTTGGAATGAGTGGCAAACCAAAAGTTCAGCAGTTCAAATCCATCAGCTGTTCTTCCAGAGAAAGATATGGCAGTCCGCATTGGAATCTAGTTCATGGCACACAACAAGCAACAATTTTTCTACAATGAACACGTACTTTTTTTTTTTTTTTAAAAAAAGAAGAGTTTTACTTTTTGAGTTTGAAAAATTAAATGGCGATTATAACCCTTGTCTTGCCTACTCATGTTGTAAGGATTATATTTATGTCAACCTTTAAGCAAGACTGCCACTGTTAGAGAATAGAGGACCTTGGGCACAGCTCCCCTGTGGGGCTATTCCTGGGCCACTAACTAGGACAGTGGGGAGAAATCTCCTTTCTGGAGACTCAGGTATTTATTTATTTATTTTTCTGTAATGCTTTCGATCTGCTGTATTTCATCAAATATGAGATACCATCCGATGTAAAATTTACCATTATTTTAAACTCTACTAAGAAAGGAAAATAAAAACCCAAATTGACCCACCTTAAATTATAAAATGTTTCTCAGGTTTCTGAGATGTTGTATCTGGAAGATGTTTGCCTTGAAATCAATGTAATGTGGTATTGTAGCAGCATATCCCTTCCTCTTAGGTAGGTGGAACACTTAAGCACTGCCATTCACCCCTGCACTCTGCCTCAAACCTGATGCCTACTTTCTTTTAAATCCCTTCTGTCCCCACTCCATCAAATCAGTATTTTCTTTTCCACTGTTGCTGCCACCTGCCTCTCACCTGGATTACTGCACTAGACGCCTAACCACCTTGCTCATCTTACCCCTCCAAACCATTATTCAGGCCACAGCCCAAATGATCTTTCCAAAGCTGCGAACATCTCACGCTCCTGCTTGAACATTTCCATTGGCTGCTTTACCCGCAGGGTGAGATCTGTTTAACTTGGCACTCGGCTTTTCGTGATCTGGGCTCTCCCTACTGCTTCCCCAAAGCACCATATGTTCTCAGGCCTCCAGGCCTTTGCACCAGCTGTTTATATGCTTGGATTGCTCTTCCTCAACCAGTACTCACTGAACTTGTAAGTGCCGGGAGCTGGGAATGGAGGGATAAATGAGGCAGGGGCAGGCACAAGCCCAATCTGACGGCCAGGTGAGAGAGAAACACAAATGTGAGCATGCAGTTATTACTCTTGGAAGCGCACATGAGCATTGGGAAGGCTTGTTGAAAATGTCTACCTTAGATACATTAGGACTGGGAGGGAGAGGCAGTGCACTGCGAATTAGAATCCGGTATCAGGGACTACCTACAGGACTTCGCGCAACAGTCTCTGAATCTCAGTCTCTGTCCGCACCTCGGTGAAATGAATGCCTGCCTGCCCCATGGAGTTTTTGGGAAGGTTTAATATAAGATACACATGATCACGAGATTTCCGCTGGAAAAGAAGTGGGGCCCCCTCCCACAGAGCGCAGACGGTCCGCCTGCACCCCTACCTTCACCCGAGGGGATGCAGCCCGCTGGCCTCAGTGTGCTCATCAGCCCGCGCGCACAAAACTGCCTCCGCCAGTCAGGCCGCGGCGAGCTGGACCGCGGGCCGCCGAGGGGGCCAGTGGGGCCCGGGAGTCGGACGCCGGGTGAGGGGAGCAGCGCTCCGCCCCATCTCCCCACTTCGGGGGGCAGCCCTCCAAGCTCATTCCCGCCCCCGCCCATGAATCACGGGGGGAGCGGGGCCATGACCCATTCATGCCGGGAATTGGATCCAGATGTTCCCGTGGCGCGTGCAGCTGCATCCTTGCCTTTTTTGGCAAAAAACTTGCGGCCAAGAGAACGGATCCCGGGCCGCCCCCGCTAATCCCTGGGAAGAGGAGGAAGCGGGCCAAGGGTCTGAGCCCAGACTATGGATCGGGACGGAGTGCCCAACGGGATTTAAGAAAGGCTGTCTTTCGAGGGGGCGACTTGTATCGGAGGGAACCCCCACCCCTGCTGCAGCTCAGCGTCCGGAACCCCCGCCTCCGTCTTCCCCAAAAGGAGGAAAAAACTTACGCCAGCAGCAGGGAGGCCGGCTAAACTAGAGAGGGATGGTAGCTGCAGCGGGGATCCCTTCTTCCGGAGAGTTCCTGCCCCGAGTACTGGCCACCTCCCGCTCTTGCCCGGAGGGCTGAGGGCTACCAAGCCTGGGATAGTAAAGGAAGATTCCTGCCCACCCCCAGACAAACACATGAAGGACAGCGCTTCCTCACTGCTTTTATTGCAGAATCTGGAAAGGGGGCCGGCCATGACCACCCCTCTGCCCATCTCTGGGCAAAATGGAGCTGAAATGAAATGAGAAAACACCTGATGGGCACGGAACCCCTCCCCACCACACACACACCCTAGGACCCCCCACCCTGCTTGCCTAGCCAGGTTCAGCAGTGGTGATGGGGTGGAATGGGGTGGGGGTCAGACCTGAGTATAGTCCACTTTTCAGGACTTCTCAGACACCCACTGGAGACTTAAAGTCTAGATTTAAGGGGGTCTGGGTTCCAGGGCTGGGGTCTAGAGCCCTGATTTGTGAAGGAGCCTTGGTCTGAGACCACAGGAGAGACAGGGATGAGCTGAGTTCTGGAGTCCAGGGTTGGGGATGGGGCTTGAATCCTGGAGGCTCCATAAAAGGCCAGGTTTTGGGGGCCCTAGGTCAGGGAGTACCAGTTTGGAGATATTGGGATGAGGAGGTTGAATCCTGGAGCCCAGGGGGGAGTCCCATTTTAGGGAGGGGCTGGGGTCCCACAGGTGGTTTGGAAAGGGAACCACGACAGCCCTGGAGCCCTGGTATGGGAGGGCCTGGGCCCAGGAGCCCTGTCTCAGGGCCCTGCCTGGCTACAGCCCTGGCACAGCACTTGATCTCCGTCGGGCACGAAGCCTTGGCCCACCAGGGAGGTGGAGCAGCGGGCACAGGAGAAGCAGCTGTGGTGCCAGTGTCGGTCTTCAAAGGACACATACTTGCCCCCACCAAGTCCTGGAGGGAAGCTGGAGGTTAGCACTGCAGATCCTGGGATTAGTCCTGCCCTTACCTTACCCAAGACCAGATCCCATTCCCTGGGACCCTACCCACTCTTGTTTTTTGACCCTTGTCCCACCTGTGATGGGGCACTTGCAGCTGCTACACTTGGGTGCAAAGAGTTCACCAAAACAGGCCACACAGTAGGGATCATCATCCCGGGAGGTGAACTGCTGCCCTGCCAGGGGGGTCTGGCACCCGGTGCACACCAAGCATTCTCTATGCCAGGGCTGGTCACGGTATGTCACGCCTCCCTGTGTCAGCGTCTGTAGAGGCAGCATCTGTCAGCTAGGGGGAGTGGGTATTCCCACCTTAAAAAGAGCCTTACTCACTCCCACCCATGAGTGCAGTAGAGGTTAGCACCCCACCCACTGGCCCAACTCCCACCTTGCTGCAGCGGGCACAGCGAGGCGCAAACTTGTTCTCGTAGCAGGGCACGCAGTAGTGACCACCCTTGTCAGGCACAAAAGAACGGGAGCCCAGTGGCTGCTCACAGCCGCTGCACAGGAAGCAGTGCTCATGCCATGTCTGGCCTCCATACTCCAGCTTTCGGGACCCTGTAGGGAACAGGGGTCCACTCAGAGGCTGTGTCCCAAGCTCCAGAGGGGCACCCCCTGCTATCCCCCAGAAAAGTTCCCAATGCTCCCATAGCCTGAGCAAAGTAGGGTCCAGGCATATTCAGCAAGACCCCCACCATATATTACATATGATAACCTCCCTCAATCTTCCACCCCAAACACTGGACATGACAGCTCAGTGTGTCCTAGGTCCCTATAACCTAGACATGAGGGTTGTGGCATATGTTAAGCCCTCTTATGTACCAGATATAACTGTCTCAGCACACATCAAGCCTCCATGTAACAGGCATGTGTCTCAGTATAGGTTGATCCCTTATATACCACACATATTGCTATTAGCGTACACACACACACACTCACACACACAAAATCCCTTTTCCATTGAATTGATGCTGACTCACAGCAATCCCATGTATTACAGAGTAGAAACAAACTCCATAGTGTTTTCTTGGCTGTAATCTTTATGGAAAGCAAATCTCCAGGCTTTTCCTCTGTAGCATCACTGGGTTGGTTGGTTTGAACCACTGACCCTTTTGGTTGCTAGTCTAATGCAAACCATTGTACCACCCAGGGACCTTAGACACAAAAACCCTTACATATACCAGGCAAGCAAGTCTGCCTAAAGTTCTAATGCCCAGGCCATGGCAGATTCAGTACATGCTAAGTCCTTGCATATCCTAGGCATGCCATTCTCCACATGTGCTAAGTCCTCACATATTTATTAGGTATGCAGGTCCCTGCACATGCTAAGCTCTGTTTATCTGTCTCTGCACACACTAAGCCCCAAGGCACCAGGCTTGAGAGTATCAGTATACCTTTAGCTCCTGTTGTTGTTGTTGTTATGTGCCGTCGAGTCAAACCTGACTCATAGCGACCCCTCCTTGGGTTTCCGAGGCAGTATCACTACGGAAGTAGGATTGCCCAACCTTCCTTTAGCTCCTACATGTACTAAACATGTATATCTTCATACATGCTAAGGCCCCAGGTATGTACCAGGCATGCTGGTCCATCACACATGAAGTCCTCAGGAATGTACCAAGCTTGTCATTTCCTACACATGCTAAGCTGCCGTGTGTATACCTGGGCTTGTCAGTCCCTGTGCATGCTAAGCCCCAAGAGCATAGACACATGATATGTACTAAATTTCCAAGAATATCCTGTGTGTGCAGGTCTACACACACCCAAGCCTCCACGTGTGTATCAGATAGACATGCTGGTCCCTGCACATGCTAAACTTCCATGTAGTTCCCAGGCATGCCAGTCCCCACATACTGTGAGGCCCTGGGGACGTACCAGGCATGACAGTCTCCCCACAGGCAGAGCACTGTGAGGAAAAGGCACTGCAGTAGCAGTCATTGCAGAGCAGCTCGTTGTCCTGGCAGGTGAAGGGCTCATCGGCTAGGGAGCGCTGGCAGCGGCAGCAGCGGAAGCAGCCCTCGTGGAAGTGGCGGTCTTCATAGAACAGCTCCTGCAGGAGTATAGCAGGGGCACTGCCACCCAGGCCTGGTGGATCCACCTCCTGCCCCCTCTGACTAGCCCTCACCCACTCCCTGCCCTGTCTGATCTGGTCCTCACCCTTGAGTCATGCCCGATAAGCTGTTGGCACTCTGCGCAGGTGTTGGCAAAGGTGTTGTCATAGCAGGGCACGCAGTGGGGGCCACCGTCTGTCTGGATGTACTTGCGGCCATACAAGGATTCACCACATTTTGCACAGTCAAAGGCCTCGCTCATTGTGGCACTGTGGGTGGGCCCTGTTAGGAACATAAGATGGGGCAGGGGTCACCCAGAGGGCTGTGGCTTAGCCCCTTGCAGTCAAGAAAGTGACCAGGCACAGGAAATACTAGGTCAGAGCAGGGGTGGGTGGGGAAGATGTGCCTCTGGGAACCCAGGCGTCCTGCATGTTTATTTCTATATAAATGTGGGAAATAGGAAGTGGGAAGGGGTCAGGAAAGAACAAGGAAGCAGAAGTTGTTTTCTTATCTAGGCCCTGTCAGATCTGAGGGGAGGGGGCTTTTCCTGGGTCAGTGACTCATTTCCTGCCCCAGCCTGAGTTGATCAACCACTGTGCCTGCTAATAAGAAACCTCAGTGGCACAGTGGTTAAAGCGCTTGGCTGCTAACCGAAAGGATGGTGGTTCAAACCCATCAGCCACTCCATGGGAGAAATACAAGGTAGCCTGCTTCCGTAAAGATTTGCAGCCTTAGAAAACCTACAGGGCAGTTCTCCTCTGCCCTTATAGGGTTGCTATGAGTTGGACTTGCCTCGATGGCAATGGATTTCTTGTTTGGTCCCTACTGTCACAGGAGCAGGGGCAAGAAGCCACCTCACCAGTATCTGACCAGTATGCCTGTCCTTTCCTGACTCTCAGGGATGTGGACAACAGAACCTCTACCAGATATCTGCAAAAGGGAGGTTAGGGATGGCACTGGGTTGTCCCCACCCCCTCCTGATCCAGGAAACAGTGGAATGCTAGATGGCTGCTGGACAGATGAATGGTGGAGGAGGCTGGTGTGAGAATTCAAGGCTTTCCTCCCTGGAGAATCAGCCAAACAAGAACTTCAGAGGTTCAGCCTAGGTTTAAGCAGGAAGGAAATCCTGCAAGCTGGACACAGCTAGGCTTCCCCATCTGGACCCTCTGCCCTCATCCTCTTCCACCCCTGCTGTGTCTCTGATCACACTGGCCTGGGCAGCCTTGGCCTGTAACATCTGCAGCAACTGTGATAGCCCAGATGGCCAGATGGCCAAGTTTTACCAGCCACAGGAGAGAAAAAAGGGAAATGAGATGCCTAGGAAGAGGGGAAATGAGAGACATACTGAGAGAGAGAGAGAGAGAGAGATGTGCCTCACCCCACCCCAGAATCACCCCTGGTAGCATCTGGTACAGCCCTTGGGGTCATTGTTTCTCTCTTCCTGCCTTTGGGAGAGACAGCCTCTTCCTAGCTCTTCTGATTTCTAAAGGTTCAGGACAGGAAGTGAAGGGTGAGGGAGTGGGAGCCAGTGACAACATTTTCTCCCCAATTCAGGCCCCTCTTCCGCTGGGGAATGAGGAAAGGGGGAGCCCTGAGAGCTGTTGCTGCAGACACCCAGCCCCCCACCAAACCTCAGACACTTTCCATTTTCTCAGGAACAAAGCATATTTGCGGGATGAGGTCATGCATATAACTGCCTCTGGAACAGGAGCAGGCGAGTGTGTGTGTGTGTGTGGGGGGTAGGGAAGTGGGGTTCCCAGTCCCTTCTGCTGCCTCTGACTGCAGACTCTACCCTCAAAGTTAGAGCTCCCCAGCCCTGGCCTCCTCCACCATGAAGCCAGCTCTCTAAGGGCAAAGATCCAGGGTGGGTGGAGAGGAGCCACCAGGGCCCATAGGAAGGCGCTGAAACACTGAGCTGGGCTATTTCACAGCTGCAGATGAGTCTGGGGGAGTTTAAAGAAACATACAAAGAACCCCCTCCAATTCTCTCCCTCCCCCATAACAGCCCAGCAAACGGCAGGCAGTCCCGGGAGCCTGCCCTGGATCAAGCTGAAGGAAAAGCCCTCCTTTTCTCAGTCACCACAAGTGGGAAATCCTTGCCAGCTAGCATTGCTCTGGCGTGGAGTCCAGACTCCAGGCGCCAGCAGACACCCCAAGCCTGGGCAGACCTGGCTTTTCTGAAGGGACAGCTTGTGGGTGCTCACCTTCCGTTCTGTACAATGGGAGAATACCCAGTACACACTCTGGGCCAGGACATGAAGACACCAGGAGCTGGGGTCTTCAGAGCAGGACTCCTGGGGTGGAGACTATGCATGTAGCCAGTGTCCTGCCTGCGCTATACCGGCCCCTCCCTCCTGCTCCCCCCTCCCCCAGTCTGGGTTTCCTCTGGCCCAACATCTGAGGCTGGCCTGGGCTGTCAGCCACTGGGCAGCAGGGGGCCACTCAGGTGAAGAGTGTGGGCCTGTGTCCAAGAGTGTCCTGGGTCCTTTCCTTCCTTCCTGGTTTGGCCAACAGCAGTAGCAGGTACCTTCTGCGAAGCAGTAGTCACTGAGATAGAAGCACCCCAAATAGGGTATGGGCGTGGCTTGTTTCCTTCCCAGAATCTCCTAGTCTGTCCAGCTGGGCTCTGGTGAGGACAGAATGAAGGGCACTATCAAGGCCCACCTGTCTCTGCCCATCCCCCTCTCCCCCCTTTCCCTGGCAAGGCTTTTGGGGAGGTAGATTGATTGCAGGGAGCCAGTCCTTCCTGGGTACGGGGTGGGGGTGGGTGGCGGGAAGGAGAAAGGGCAGGGAGCCTGCTCAGTCTGCCAGATGTTCAGTCTACCAGATGGCTCTCAGCCTCTGCCCTTTCCCCCAACACACATATAGACTCACACCCTTACCTAGACACATACACCCTGGCACCTACCAGCAAACCTACTGGAGCTCAGAATGGCTGGATAACAGACTTGGTGTGTGGTGCAAATCATATATCTAGGTTTGAATCCTGGCTCCTTCACTTACTAGCTGGGTGACCTTGGGCAAATCACTTAAGCTCCCAGAGCCTGTTTTCCCATCTAATAAAATGAGGGAATAATACTTCCTACCTCCTAGAGTCATTGTAAGAATTACACGTGGAGATACTTGCAAAGTGCCTGGCAGACAGTAAGCACTCAGTAAATGTTAGCTATTTGTCTTTTTATTATTAGTCTTTCATTCATACTGGGGTCAGATGGCAGTTTCTTGGCCAGGCCTGGTGTTGCACGTTGAATTATGCCTCCCAAAAATATGTGTTGAAAATCCTCATCTTTATGCCTGTGATTAAGGAGCCCTGGTGGCACAGTGTTAAGTGCTGGTCTGTGAAGTGAAAGGTTGGTGTTTCAAACCCACCAGTTGCTCTTTGGCAGAAAGATGTGGCAGTCTGCTTCTGTAAAGATTTACAGCTTTGGAAGCCCTATGGGTAGCTCCACTCCGTCCTACAGGGTAGCTATGAGTTGGAAACTTGATGGCAACACACAGTTGGTTTGGTTTATGCCTGTGGTTATAACTCCTTTGGGAACGGGTTGCTTTGTTATGTTAATGAAAAGATTAGGATAGGGTGTATCTTCAGTCAATCTCCTTTGAGATATTACCAGACAAAAACCAAACTCACTGCCTTCGAGTAGATAGACTCATAGGGACCGCTCCTTGGGTTTTGGAGACTGTATCTCTACAGAGAGATTGTATGAAAGCTAGGAGCAGAGATGGGGGACATGAGGTGTCAAGCCACATGAAGATCTCTCCCAGGAGCAGAAGCTCAGAAGAGACAAGGACCTTCATCCAGAGGTGACGGAGAGTAAAAGGCTTCCCCTAGAGCCAGCACCCTGAATCAGACTTCTAGCCTCCTAAAACTGTGAGAAAATAAATTTCTGTTTGTTAAGCTACCCACTTGTGGTATTTCTGTTACAGCAGTAGCACTCGGTAACTAAGATATCTGTGTAAGGGAGCTGGCCTGGGTTTAACTTGTACTTTCTTAGTGTAGGCCCAAAGATAGAACAAAGAGAGTAGCCTCTTTTTCGCTAGAGGAATAGAAGAGGACCCCAGGCTCTCTGAGGAGACCAGGAGGGCTAGTGGCTCTGGCTGAGCCACAGCCTAACTCTGCCAGCAACCTCTCCCACAGGTACAGATGGTGTGCATACCTGCGTGACAATTTGCCCTCCCAAAGTGCATTCACACCCACCATCTTATCAGGCCTAACAAAAGGTAGGCCCTACTTTCCAGCTGAGCACAAGAAGGCCAGGGCAGGGCATTGCCCAAGGTCACCCAGGTAGACAGTGCCCAGGTCTCTACCACCTAGCCTGGAGCCCTTTCCTGCTTCTCTCCCCGGAAATTCTTTGAAAGGGTTTTGGTAGTGGTGGAGGGGGTGGTCAGCATTTGAGGGCAGGGGACCAGGAGATGCCGGGTAATATCACCAGGACTAGAGCTTGGCTCTTCTTTCCTTCTACCCCCCACCCCCCACACAGCTGCCAGCTCTGCCATTGGAGGACACCCAGAAGCCTTTCCAATTACCCGTGCCAACCACTCAACCCTTTTGTACATCCCCTCCCCCACTGTCCAGGAAGGCCTCACAGCTGTGAGTCAGGATCAGGACAGACCCCTCCCCCAGCTCCCTGGAGATGACAGGAGACTTAAGGGGTGAAATCAAACTCCCCCCCACCCTGCTACCAGGCATCAACCCCAAACTCCTTTCTCTCCTTTCCTCTTCTCAAGGGGCCTGGAAGTCAGAGAAGCTTAGGGGAAGGGGGATGGGGCGCCGGATCCCGCAGCTGCTCTGGGGACCAGAGAGGAACAGTTCATTCACCCCTAATCCCCCAGGGCTGAAGCACTGTGTCCAAGATTTGAGTTTAAAAATAAGTTGAGGTTGTCTTGCTGGCTGTGTGTGTGTGTACGTGGGGCTGCTTCTTGATCTCAATCTTACCATGTCAGGTCCTGGGCCTCAGGGGGGCTCCGCTGGCTCAGTTTCTGTCCCCATATCCTGGCTTCCTCATCTTTCCCAGCCTGAGTCTCAGGGTCTACCTTAGAAGCTGTCAGCACTCCTTTCTCCCTGCCTCCATTAAATCTCTGTCTCTGGGTTTCTGGCTCTGCTCAGCATCTGTCTTAGCACACTTCAGCTGCTGTCTTCACATTTTGGGTGTCTCTGACTAGCTACTTCCCAGCAGTAGAGCCACAACTTCTCTGGATTTCTGCGTCTGTACACCCAAGTCTTGGTCTTACGGTGTCTCGGTCCCTCTGTGCATCCAAGTCTCTATGCCTCAGTGTCTCCACTTATACTCTCTGAACTAGAGATTGAATCCAGAGGCAGGCTTGCTTACTAGGAAGCTAAAGAAGCGTAAAGTTCAGGGCCCTCACTTGCCCAGGGCTCCTCTGAAGCCCTAGCAATGAGTTTACTGAGTCATGTCTTTTCTTAAAATGCTCTACAAAATCCTATCGGCCCCTATGCTTCGTGTCAGGCTTTCGGTAACTATACACATCCAAGTCTCTGTGTTTCGAGTATCTCTGTAGCCTCCTGTCTCCGCACACCCGAGCCTACGCCTGCCGCTGTCTCTGTCCCGGTGTTTCGCTCCTCCGAGGTTTCTGCCAACCTCAGTTTCTCGGACCCTCTAATCTCTGCAAACCGCAGAGTCTCTCTCGTCTCTCTGGCTTTTCTATTTCAAACTTCGTCCCCTCCCCCGCCCCACTCTCGAGGCAGCCTCCGCCCCGCCAGGCGGCCCAGAGCGGTCAGGTTGGGGAGGCCGGGCACTCCCGCGCTCAGCGCCCCAGACTCCGTGCGTGCTCCGTGCCTGCGGCCTGATCAGGGCAGGGGGCGCAGCTGCCCTTAACTCTTTGCAGGCCGCCTCCACTCGCTGGCCCGAGAGTGGAGACCCGGGTCTGGGGTATGGGATTCAGAGCTGGGTTCGGCGGGGAGCTCACCTCAAAGCCGGAGGGAGCAGCGGAGCACAGCAATCGTGTGGTCGTGGGCAGGAACCGGGCACCGCGTATCTTGGAGGCTCTTACCTGCCCGCCGAGGCGAGCGCTGGCGGAGCGAGCTGCAGGCGAGGCTGTCGGCTGGAGACCGACTGTGTGGGCGAGTGGGAGCGTGGCCCCAAACCCTCCCCGAGGAAGTGAACGCGGGAGCCCGCCCTGCCCGGACCCCGCCCTCGCCCCCCCCCCTGGCAGAGTGCGGACCCCGCCCACGGCCCCCAAAGGCTGCTGCGGGGGGGGGAAGGCCCCGCCCCCACCTCCCGTTTATACTGGAGCCGGCCACAACCCCCATCCCCCAGCCCAGAGTAACCTAGCTCTCCCAACCTTCTAGGCGGTCAGGACCCCGACTCTGCCCCCTCCCTGCAACCTTTGCGGTCTTCTTTCTCTCACCCCGCCCCTCCCGCTCCACCCAGCTGCAAGTGGGAGACTGCAGTATTCAACCCCAGGCAAGAGGTACAGGATCCCGTAGAGCAGGGTCTAGTTGGGGACCAAAGAGTCCTCTTGCCCTCTTTGTTATCACCGTACCCTAGCTTTCCCCCAAGGATCACCTCAGCCTGAGTATGTGAAGGAGGCCTTAATTCAGCCTGGAGGAGTGAGTGGATTCAATCCAGCTGTCACATTTCGGTTAGTGGGGGCCCAGGTGTTCTGTGGAAACATGGGGTGGAGAGGGGCCCCCTGTAGGGCCCTGACCTTCAAAAAGCCTTATTCCACATCTTTGAGTGTCAAAAGCAGACGTAGCCACCTGCCCATCCCCAGCTGGAGCCCGGCACTGGGAAGTCTTGCCTTGGTTTCCACAGTACCCAGGAATAGCTTTGACCTTTGAGGCCCAGGGGAGACCCTAATCCTCTGCCCCAGGATCTCTGGGCTTTTCTGGGAGGGGTGTGAGAAGTGTGAGTGGATGGGGTGTGGCAGAGATGATGAAGGGGAGGGAACCCTCCCCCTTCTACAGTTTCTTACCCTCTGGCTTCCACTCTGTGCCTGGAGTGGGGAGGGCTGGCTCCAGCTATGGACTTGAGGCCCCTTCAGGTGCTTGAGGCCACCCCCCTTGGGATCCTCAGGCTTATCACTAGGAATAAATAGCCTCCCTCTGGGGGAGGAGGGAGGAGACTATGCTGTACAGTTTGCAAAACAAGAGCAACAAACCAACCCTGGAAATAACCTTGGGCATCTAGAATAGAGATTCATGTACCCACAGAAGACCCTCATTCCCTCCTGTGGGCTGAGTCCCACCAAAAGCTCAGGGTAGAGACCCATTTCCTCCCATGCTGGGGCTCCAGAAGACCCTCCTATCTCTGCACCACAGGCCTGGATTCTTCTTCCTAAATTAAATTGCCCTCAAAAGATTTCCTTTCATAATTATATAATTGCTTTTTATTATTATTGTTGTTATCTAAACTGTAAGTTCCATGAGGGCAGAGACTGGTCTATCTCGTTTACCACTGTATTCTCAGTACTTTTTCCAATGTTTGCCACATAATAAATATCTGATGAATGAATGAATGAAAGACACTGCTTCAATCTGGACTTCAATCCCCTAGTTTGGGTCATGTTGTTGTTGTTATGTGCCGTCGAGTCCTGACTCATAGCGACCCCTCCTTGGGTTTCGAGGCAGTATCACTATGGAAGTAGATTGCCCCATCTTCCTTCCGAAGTGTGGCTGGTGGGTTTGAACTGCCAGCCCTCTGGTTAGCAGTCAAGTGTCTTAGGTGCTATGCTACCAGAGTTTGGGTCATTATCTGGAGTCCAGGAAGTGAGCAGCCAGCCTGTGTGTGGGCCCTTCCTCCAGCATTGAGGTCAGCAGAGTCTGGGGAGAGGACTTGTGGGTACAGGGGACACCTAGCCCCGGGGAGTCACTGGCTTGGAGTAGAGGGCAAGAGGGAGGTCTGCTCTGGGGTGAGAGAGAGGAGAAGGTAATAAGCTTTCAGAATTGGAGGAGTTATGAGAGTATTGGGTCTCTGTACTTTTCTCATGGTTTAAATCTCTGTTGAATAGCCTTAACTATAACAAGAGCCAATATTTCCTGAGTTCTTACTTTGCGCCAGTTCCTATCTAAGCACTTTAGATGTAGGAACTCATATGACCATCCAACAACTTTATGAGATATGTATTTTTATCCTCCCTTTAAAGATGAGAAAAGGGAGGCAGAATGACACAACTAATAATGGTAAAGCTTCAAATTCAAGTCCAGACAATCAAATGCCAGGGCCTCTTATGCCAAAAACACAGTAGGTCTTCAATATGTAGTAGTTACCCCACTTTGGAGTTCTGGTGGCACTGCAGTTAAAGCATTCAGGTATTAACCAAAAGGTCAGCAGTTCAAACCCACCAGTAAGCAGCTCTGTGGCAAAAGATGAGGCCATCCGCTCTGTAAAGATTTACAGTTTTGAAAACCCTATGGGGTAGTTCTACTTTGTCCTGTAGTGTCATTATGAGTTGGAATCGAGTCAATGGCAATGAGTTGGTTCTGGTTTTTACCCTTATTCTTCCAAGCTACATATCCTTTCATGGTCAAGTGTTCAGATTCAGTAGCTTGGATTTGGGATCTGGAGGCCAGAGGTTAGGAGAGTTCCTGGGGGTGGGAGACTGGCTTAGAGGGGGACTGTGTCCTTTTCCCTCTCCATTTCCAGTCCCTGATGGGCTCACATTTCCCTACCCACTCTATTTCTGTTGGCCCAGGAGGCCATGCCCCAGGAAGGTCTGGGCATCAGCCACATGGACTGTCTGTTCCTTATCTGTCCTCCCCCTCTGTCCAGGGAACAGGTGTGTCTGAGCCAGGGCTGGAAGCAGAACTTCTAGCATTAGACGACTGGCCTGGGGTGAGTGGGGTCTGGCTGTTCCTTTACCATACAGCCTTCCTGGTCTCATGGTGGAAAGTGTCTTGTCCAGGGTCCCCAGCTGTTTGTCCACCTTGGAAACGTTTTCAAAAGGAGGCCCGGGTGGAACTGACAGGCCTCTCAGGATTTTCTCTGAGTGCTGAATCACTCCCTGATGCCTGTAACCACAAGTCCTCCTTCCCCTAGTGAGAAAACTTCCTTCCTCCTCTGGGTATATTGCTCAGTCTTACCCACTGGGCAGCCTAGAACCCCTGCAGGCCTCATGGCTTAGCAAACATCCTCTTGCAGTTTGCCCAGAAAACACTCTCTTCATGATTTCATGCCTGACAGTGGGTCTGTGAATGGAGAGGATGAAATGAGTGACTTCCATTGAGCATGGGGAAGGGGGCGGAGTAGGATAGAGGGAGACCTAAAATATGTTTAAAGGCTTACTATGTGCTAAGTGCTATTCATTACCTCCTTTAATCCTAATAAGAACCATATGAGGTGTTACTATTATTAGCATCATTTCACATATTAGGAAATGAGGCTCAGAGAGTTTGAGACTGTGCCCCATATCACAAGTCTACAGGTGGTGGGTGCCAGTTAAAATCCAGGCCTGACTCCAGGTCCCCGCAGGGTACAGAGCTATCTTTTTTGGAAGAAGTGCAGGAGTGGCTGGGACTGCCACCTGGTCACTATACCTGATATGTGAGCTTCTTAATCTGGCTTGATATTGACTCTTTTTTTGTCAATGAGATGAGGGCCCACCCAGTGCCTTTGCTCCCTTTCTTCTTCAATCTCTAAGCTAGAACTATCATAAAGGAGCCATGGAAAGGAAATTTTCTTTGTTGGTTACCAGGGGTGGGAGGGTAGTATAAGGAACACTGTTAGGTAAAGACAAGTATTGATTTGGGTGAAGAGAAGGGCAATGAACCAACTATGAGTGATCAACACAGTGGCATTGAGGAAGAGGAAAACAGAGAGGTGCATGGGAAGTACAGACAACAAAGATGAACTCTTTTGCACATATAGTACTGCATTATCAGTGAAGGCAAACATTTGATATACTAGTAGAGAGATGGGTGGACAGGCTGAACTATTAGGTATGTCTATGCAAAGGGTAGTGTGCCCAAGACTATGCCCAAGACTATGTATAGAGTTGGAAGACAATGTTTCTACAAGTGTATTGGTATGTTCTGTAAGAATTCCCAGGTATATAGTAGAGCTGACAAAAGACAAGGTTGTAGTCACTTCTTGGCCACAGCCAGCTACCTAGAGGGACTGAGTAGTTGGACCTGTGGGCTCAGGACTATAGTCACAGGGGACATCAAGCTCAATTGACATAACATACTACACAAAACATTGTTCCATACCCTACTTTGGCAAGTAGCGACTGGGGTCTTAGAAGTTTGAAAGCAGCCATCTAGATGCAATGATGGGTCCCTCCTTGTCCAGAGCAAAGAAGAATGAAGAAAACCAAATATTCATGAAAACAATTAGTCCAAGTGACTGGTACACCAGGCGATCCTCAGTCTATTCAACTTTGAGATCAGAAGAACTAGACCATGAGACCAGAAGAACTAGATGGTGCCTGGTTACCACTGTCAACCACTCGGAAGGGGATCTGTGTAGGAGATCCTGGATAGAGTGGGCAAAAATGTGGAACAAAACTCAAAATCATTTGGTTAAAAAAAAAGGGGGCCAGGTTTGCTGGTCTGATAGAGCCTGAGGGAACCGCTGAGACTATGGCCCCTAGCTGCCCTTCAGGTCTGGAATTGAATCCCACCTGTGGCTTCCAGCCAAACAAAAGACAGGTATATGAGCTGAACATTTACATTAGATAGATACACTCCTTGGAGAGAACAATCAATGGGGAATAGAAGGGCTGTGTATGCACCGGGAGACAGCTTGGGGGGCAGGAATGCATGGGAGGGAAGGACATAGGGAAGAGGTAAGTATGGGGAGAAAGTGGGAGGGGAGCTGTTGCATTGTGGTAAATTGTAGTTAATGTCCTGAGACAAAGTGTATGTGAGCTGCTGTATAGAAAGTGAATTTGTTCTGCAAACTTTCACCCAAATCACAATTAAAAAAAAAAAAAAAAGGAGCCATGGAAAACCTTCAGGAGTAGGATGAAAGATATTTGGGTTCATTCAACAATAAACATCTGTGCCCCTACTATATTTTGGAGGAAGTACAGTCAGAAGCCTCCTTACAAGTGAGGATGGTGACAATTCATGTCTCTTACTTGGGACATGTTATCAGGAGGGACCAATCCCTGGAGAAGGACATCATACTTGGTAAAGTAGAGGGTCAGCAAAAAAAGAGGAAGAGCCCCACTGAGACTGATTGACACCATGGCCACAACAATGGGCTCAAACATAATATTGTGAGGCTAGCACAGGACTAGACAATGTTCTGTTCTGCTCTACATAAAGTTGCTATGAGGTGGAGCTGACTTCATGGCACCTATCAACATCAATACTATGTACTAGACATTGTGGGGAGCTCTGGTAGCATAGTGCCTAAGGCACTTGACTGCTACCCAGAAGGCTGGTGGTTCAAACCCACCAGCCACTCCTCGGAAGGAAGATGGGGAAATCTACTTCCGTAGTGATACTGCCTCGGAAACCCAAGGAGGGGTCACTATGAGTCGGGTCCAACTGATGGCACATAACAACAACAACAGACATTGTGCAGGGAACCAAAGTTATCATGGTTCTTCTAGTTGTAGCTCTTCCATAAACTAGTTGTATGTTCTCCCTTTAGACTAGCCTTCTAAACTGTCCTGTTAAATAGTCACTAGCCAGTATGACTTTTTAAACTTAGTTAAAATAAAATAAACAGTTTATCTCCTTAGTTATAATCCCATGTTTCATGTGTTCAATAGTCACATATGGCTGGCTAGTGGCTACCATATTGGAAAGTACAGATACAGAACATTCCATCATTACAGAAAATTCTATTGGACAGGGCAATCTGGAACTTGGTGCTGCCTGGGAAATGGGGATAATAATTACAGTAAAACCTGTGAACACTGGAACCTGTGTAAGGCAGAAACCTGTCAGAGAATGAAAACTCAAATATTTTTCACTAGAGAGCAATAGAAAAGGGGTAACTACACCCTATCAAGGGCAGAAAACTTAAGAGACCTGGGAAAACAAGGCAGTCTCATCAAGTTCTGGCTCTTACAGGTTTTACTGTAACACATGCCCTCATAGAGTTGATTGTAGGGTGATGGCTGGAGGCAGGTAGTGGTGTAATTTATTAATTTACAAATATTAACCGAGTGCCTACTGTGTGCCAGGCATTTGCTCTGGACTTTGGGAATACAAGCAGCAAATAAGACATGATCTTTGATCTCATTGAGGTGACGTTCTAATGGATATGTATGGAACTGGAGGTGTGTGTGTAGCTTTAGCCACTATGCTACCAGAGCTCCCATGTGTGTAGCAGCAGAAATAAATAAGAAAACAAACAAAAACACCAGACTATGTTTTGAAGAAAATAAAACAGAGTGATATGATAGGCTAGGGGTGGGAGCTACTCCATCAAATGCAGTGGTGGGGAAACTCCCTGTGAAGAGCACATTGGAGCTGAGATCTGAGGGACAAAGAAGAACCAGCCAAGTATCAGAGGTTGGGGGTTCCAGGAAGAGAGAAAAACAATTGCAGAGGGCATGAGGTAACCATGTGCTTGTTTGCTCAAGGGTAGCAAGAAGGTCAATGTGGCTGGGGAAAAAAGGAGTGAAAGGAGGCTGGGAAGGTAGACGATGGCCAAATTATGAAGGGTCTTGTCTTCTAATGGCAAATGACAAATGACGTGGAATTTTAGGCTCAGGTCCATAGGCAGGAAAGGACTTTTCACACAGTAGATCTCAGCTGCTTTTAACTGTTTCATGACATTTGACCTATGGGACTAGCACCTCTGGGGATTGAAGAGATGAATGATATCCCCAGAGCTCCTTAGCTGGAGGGGTGACCCCTGTCATGAGAAATGAGCACAATTACAGAACTGACTGAAGGTCACCTTCACATGGTAGACAAGAAACCAAAAGCCTCTGAAATGTTCTGCGGTCTCTAAGACTCTCGTTAGCCTCAGAGGCAGGTTTAATGATGAGTATAATACAGTGAAACTTGTAAGAGCCAGTGAGATTGCCTTGTTTTTCCAGGTCTTGCAAGTTTTCTACCTTTGACAGTGTGCAGTCACCATTTTTCTGTCACTCTCTATTTAGTGAAAAACATTTGCATTTTCTTTCTCTGACAGATTTCTACTTTAAACACAGATTAGAGCTTTCACAGGTTTTATTGTAGCTCCAATTTATTGTGAACTTGCTAAGAGATGAACCCTGTAGTAAGCACTTTGTTGTTGTTAGGTGCTTTCAAGTCAATTCTGACTCCTGGCAACTCCACGTGATAGAGTAGAACTGCCCTATAGGGTTTCCTAGACCGTAATCTGTCTTGGAAGAAGTACAGCCAGAATGCTCCTTGTACAGGCGAGGATGGCAAGACTTGTCTCACCTACTTTGGACATGTTATCAGGAGAGACCAGTCCCTGGAGAAGGACATCATGCTTGGTAAAGTAGACGGTCAGCAAAAAAGGGGAAGACCCTGAAAGGGATGCAACAATGGGATGAAACAGCCAATGATTGTGAAGATGGTGTAGGACCAGGCAGCGTTTCAGTCTGTTGTACATACTACAGACTGTAAGTCAGAACCAACTTGATGGCACCTAACAACAATTTTTACTAGAGCAGGTCACCAGGTCTTTTCTCCTGAAGAGCCACTGGGTAGATTGGGACTACCAACCTTTTGGTTAGCAGCCAATACTTCACTCTTGCGTCACCGGGGCTTCTTTAATAAGCACTTTACATCTCATTTAATCCTCACAACAATCCTATGGGTGTAGTATTATTACCTCCATTTTACAGCTAGGTACACTGAGCCTGAAGGAGCCTTGGAGGCACAACAGTTAAGTGCTTGTTGCCAAAAGGTTGGTGGTTCAAACCACTGGTGGCTTTGTGGGAAAAAAAGATCTGGTGATCTGTTCTGGCAAAGATTTACAGCCTAGGAAACTCTTTGGGGTTAGTTCTATTCTGTCATATAGAGTTGCTATGAGTTGAAATACACTCGAGGGTACACAACAAAAATAACAAACTGAGGCTCAGAGAAACTAACTTTGTCTTGATTGGTAGCAGTTAGGATTGGAACAAACTTCCTTGATTCACAATCTTAACCATTACATGTACTGTCTCAGACCCTCATTCAGTCAGCCAGCCTTTCCCTAGGGATGTGAGGGATTAAGAATTTTATAACCATTGCCATTAGGTGATTCTCTTCTAAGTGGTATATTACAGATAGGACCACTTAAACTGTGAGCCACTTGACAGCCCTATGAGGCAAGCAGTGCCTGCTATTTTTAACCTCGTTTTATAGATGAGAAAAACGATGCTCATTAAAGTCAAGTGATCAGCAATGAGTCACACAGCCCATCAGAGGCCGAGTCAGGTTTGGTTTTAAGATCTCTTGTGTATTTAGAGTTCTGGTGGTGTAGTAGGTAAGGCATTGGGTTGCTAACCAGACGTTAAGTGGTTCAAACCCCCCAGCTGAGGATTTACAGCCTTGGAAACCCAATGGCGGTCGCTGTGAGTCGGAATCAACTCCACCCCAGTGGGTTTGGTTATTTTAGTTTTGTCTCTCTACAGAGTGCAAGTTTCAGCATACAGTATTTGAGTGTGTGGGGGGAACAACAACAACAGAAAAGCTCCTGCCCTTAAATGTACCGCGTAAATATGGCAACCAGAGCTGAGGAGTAGGTGACTGCGCCTGCGCAAACGCCAATTCCCAGCTCGGCCAGCTGGCAGTGCCAGCCACGTGTTCCCAGGTGCCAACGCGGAGCCAAGCGCGAAGCCTAGATCACCGTACACGTGACCAAGCTTTGGCGAATAAGAACTGTAGTCACGAGAGTAGGTCTAGGACACTACACTTCCCAGAAGAAGTCTTCGGTAGGCGCCTTGCTACTGGAGGTATTTCCGGAAAATCAGGCACTGGATAGGTTGAGAAGAGTAAGTGGGCGGTTCTAAGCAGCTGGAGGCTCGGCCTGTTTCCGGCAAGCTCACTGGACGCGGCCTCTGAGACGGTGCGGCGTGGTCGTGTCTGTTGAGCTTTTCCTGGCTTGAGCAGATATGGCCGCGGCTTTTCGGAAAGCGGCAAAGTCCCGGCAGCGGGAACACCGAGAGCGAAGCCAGGTGAGACCACATAGGCCCCATGAGCGCTGGCCTGTGGCCCCCTGAGCTGTCTTGCCCTGGCCCCCTTCTCCCAGCCTCTTACCCCCCATCCCCAATCGTGGTCCGGTTCTGCGTAAATGTTGTCTGTAAATGTATACTAACAAACAGGCGTGGCGGGGGCTTGGGAATAAAAATTTGTCGCTCTCTTGCTAGGAAGTTTAGGGCACTGTCTGTACGGGCTGCTTCCCAGTTTTGGGGTATAATGAAACGCATGCTGCCGGTTTCTGTGCAGTAATTCAGTGAGAGAACGTGTGTGAAGTGCTTAATCTTCCCTGAGGAATTTGAGATCGAAGATCACACAGCTATTAAGTGGCCCGGCTGGGATGAGTATTTATAGCTAGTGGTTGGCTCTTCCCCCTTCATGTTGGTTTTGGTGACTGTTGTTGTTCTTATGTGCCGTCGAGTCGGACCTGACTTGTAGCGACCCCTCATTGGGTCGCTACGAGTCAGGTCCAGTGTTTCCGAGGCAGTATCTCTACGGAAGTAGATTGCCCCATCTTCCTTCCGAGGAGTGGCTGGTGGATGTAGGGAGTGATTTTTTATATCTGGTATTACCATGATCGTACGAGGCTTTGTAGTTCATGATGATCTTCCACATGTACTTTTGCATGTCCCTTATTGTCAGTGTGCGTGTTTTCCGTCCCGTTATACAGGTGAGGAAACTGAGGTCTAGAGAGCAAAAGGGACTTGTCCGTTCACAAAAAACAATTTCAGACAAAATAAACAATTACCAGATTTCTGTAGTGGATGTTTCTGTAGGGAGATTGAATAGTACACTTACTATGCAGGATCACTTTGTGCACCCATCTGCTCTGGGAATTGCATAATAAATCTTATTCAGAAAGGCCTTCAGAGATACCTGGCCCAACATCATTTTACAAATGGGGAAGAAAGGGGAAGGAATGTATCTAAAGTCGTTCAGTTGACTGATGGTATAGAACTAAAGCCTCTTAAAATTTTATTTTTTATTTTTAAAATTTTATTTATTTGGTTGTTGAGAGAATACACAGCAAAACATACACCAGTTCAGCAGTTTCTACATGTTCAATTCAGTGACACTGATTACATTCTTTCAGTTGTGCAATCATTCTCACCTTTCTGTGAGTTGTCTTCCCCCATTAACATAAACTCTTGAGGTTCCTATCTAATATTTCTAGTTGCTGTTGTCAATTTGATCTCATGTAGTTAGTTCTTAAAAAGACATAATGCTCTTAGAATCAATGTCATGAGATAAAGTGTGTGTGAACTGCTGTATGGAAAATGAATTTGCTCTGTAAACTTTCACCCAAATCACAGTAAAAATTAAAAAAAAAAAAGACATAATGCTCAAGGTAGACCTTTTTACTTGTTAAGCAAAACCGTTTAAGAAGACTTCAGTGGATATGTTTGGTTTAAGGTTTAAAGATTATTTCAGGACAGTAGTTTTAGGGATTCATCCAGCCTCTGTGGCTTTAGAAAGTCTAGAGTCAGTGAGAATTTGAAATTCTGATAAGCATTTTACCCCCCTTAATCAGGATTCTTCCACAGAATCTTTGATCATAATGTTCAGTAATGGTGACTGGACACCATCCAGTTCTTTTGGTCATGGCAGAGGAGGCAGTAGGAAGCAGTTGGCCTGGTACTCCATTTTCTTCTCCTATTCCTGATTCTCCCTCCTCTTTTGTTCCAGTAGAAGAGAGACCAGTTGTTATGCCTTGGATGAGAACTAAAACCTCTTGACAGCAGTTTAGTCTTCCTGCTTAGTAGCATTAATCAGACATTTATTGTGCCCTTGCTGTGTGTTCAGTGGTGTGCTGGGAACAGTTGTGTACTTTGCCACCTTGCTCGGGAGACTTTGTCAACTTATCTATAAGTAATAATAGCTATAAATGTTTACTGTGTGCCAGAGCCGAAGGGCAAAGTGCCTTACCCTATGATCTCATTTAACTCTGACAACCATTGATGGATGCAGGTACTATTATTTTTTCATATTTGCAGATGAGGAAACTAAGGCTCTGATTGTTGTAACGTGCTATTGAACCTACTCTGACTCATAAGGACCCTATGTATAACAACGAAATGTTGCCTGAAAAGATAAGTAGTTTGCCCAAAGACTATAGCATACACCAAGTGTTTTGTTTCCAGAGGCTACCAAAAGGTAAATTAAGAGACAGCTTTATAAGAAGTGGTACAGAAAAAAATGGGAGTTTGAGTGGAAAGTGTAGAGGTGATGAGAGAAGCACCATGGTGAAACTTGTTGGACTAGGAAGGAAATGATAATAACTGTCCCTTAATGAGCACTTACTATGTGTTAGGCAAAACCTTGCGTGCTTTACAAGGATTATCTCATATAATCTTACAGCATCCATATGAGGTATATGTTATTAGCCTAATTTTACAAATGATCTGATGCTCAGAGAGATTGAATAGGGTCACAATTTTAAGTATCAATTTGGATTAGTAGAGAAGGGAGAAAGGACTTTCCCGGCGGACCGTGAGCATGGCATGGGTAAATCTGTTTGAGAAGGAAGGGAGGGTCTTTATGGGAGAGATGAGGAGGCCATGCTGGAAAGGTGAGTGAACTCACTGAGAAGGATATTCTCTGTTTGGATCAAGTTTGGGCTTTAGCCTGTAGGTCCTTCAGTGAAACAGTAGGGGAGCCATTGAAAATAGTTTGCATGGAGAGTGTGTATATAATGTATACAATGCTTCACATGTAGTGCCAGGTTTCCTTCTATAAAGCAGATGTACATTCAAGTAGACATGATAGATTCTAAGATTTCTGCCTCATGTTGCTCTTTCGACCCTTGAGTTTTCTTTTTTAATTTTTATTGTGATTTGGGCAAAAATTTACAGAGCAAATTCATTTTCCATACAGCAGTTCATACACATTTTGTTTCATGACATTGACAGCAATTCCCCATCATGTATCAGCTCTCTTTCTACATCGTCCCAATAATTGCCTCTTCCCTGTGTTGTCCTTTCCTATGCATTCCTGCCCCCTGAGCTGTCTCCTTGTGCCAATACTGCCCTTCTGTTCTCCCATGATTGATCTTTCTAAGGAGTGTGTCTACCTGGTATAAATGTCCATCCTATATGCCTTTTGTTTGGCTGGAAGCTATGCGAGTGAGTTCAGTTCCAGACTTAAAGGGTAACTAGGGGCCATAGTCTTGGGGTCTACTGTTGAGTTTTTGTTCTGTACTCTTTGCTTTGTCAGTCACCGTTTGTCTTGTTATAATTAAAAGAAAATTATTAGAGGTGGTTTTGGGTGTTATTTAAATATTTAATTTATTGTAATACTTGAAGGAAAAAAGATGAGAAGGATGGCTTAAAAATCCCACCAAAATTATTATGCAAATTTAAACAGTAGAGAAGTGTACTTCTGCACAAGATTACTCAAAGCAGAAGAGGACACAGTCTAATGGGGTGGTGAAGACTGTGCCACCACGTAGAATTGCTTCTAGTTGTAGCTTTGCCATTTTGCATTCTGTTCCTGGGGAAGTCATTCTCTAAACCTCATTCCCCTTCTGGAAAATTTCAATGACAGTAGTGCCTGCTTTACCTACTTTTCATGGTTGTTGTGGGATTAAGTGAGATTGTAAGGAGTTTATCACATTGCCTTAAAACAGTAAGTGGTTAATAAATATGGCCTGTCATGATGGAGTAGGCAAAGCATCTAACAGACTGATACATAGCAAGTTCTCAACAAAAGGGAGCTTGTAGAAACATAATACCAAGATTTAATTCTTGTATTCTTTATACTGTTCAAGTCTGCATATGTCATACTTGGTTTTCTCTCATACCTGTACCCACCCCCCAGGCTGATGGTAACTGTAAACATGTGCTGGGCACCTGCTGTGTGCATTTGCAGGCACTTCTACTTACAAAGTCTCATTTCATCCTCACCGAGGAGCCATGGTGACACAATGGTTAAGTACTTAGCTGGAAACCTAAATGATGGTTTGAACCAAACCTTCCTAGCAGCTCTGCAGGAGAAAGACTGGCCATTGGCTCCCATAGAGATGACAGTTCATGACCATTCAGAGGGGGATCTGTGTAGGAGATCCCGGATAGAGTGGGAGAGCAGTATGGAACAAAACTCGCTATCATTAAAAAAAAAAAGGACCAGGTTTGCTGGTCTAATAGAGCCTGGTGGAACCCCTGAGACTATGGCCTCTAGCTGCCCTTCAGGTCTAGAGTTGAACCCATTCCCGTGGCTCCCAACCGAGCAAAAGACAGGCATATGAGCTCAACATTTACATTAGGTAGATACACTCCTTGGAGAGATCAGTCATGGGAGAATAGGAGGGCTGTGTATGCACAGGGAGACAGCTTGGGGGGCAGTGGTGCAGGGAGCGAAGGATGCAGGGAAGAGGTGGCTATGGGGAGGAAGTGGGAGGAGAGTGGTTGCATTGTGGGAGATTGCAGTCAATGTCATGAGACAAAATGTATGTGAACTGCTGTATAGAAGATGAATTTGCTCTATCAACTTTCCAAATCACAATTAAAAAAAAAAAAAGATGACAGTTCAGAAAACTTTATGGGGCAGTTCTGCCCTGTTACGTGGGCTTATTTTGAGTTGCAAATTGACTCTGTGGCACCTAACATCAACAACAACATAAATCTGTGACGGAGGTATTATTATTCTCATTTTACAGTTAGGAAACTGCAGCTCAGAGAAGTTCAGTGAGTTGTCCAAGGTCACAGATTATTAAAAGGTAAAGCTTGGATTTGAACTTAAGTCTCCAGGCTCTAAATTTAGTTCTCTTACCATAGTTGCCTCCCTGTTACTATGTTTTCCCTTCATAGTAGTTTATAAACCCTAGGATTAAGTTGGTAGTAATTTTAGTACAACTGGCAACTGCTTGTTTAGTGCCGAGTCATTGTTGTCTCTCTCTGTCCTTAATAGGCCAAGAAACCTACTATGGCAGTGCTTGTGACCTCTCTGTCACCTACATGGTCTGTCTATCCTTGGGCAGAGCCCAGCTGGGGGGAGGGGAGGGAGCAGGGTAACAGGTTTGGCTCCAAGGAGTTGGATTTACTGAGTACTCTAGAGACTCTTATTCCCATCAGGTATCATGCAGATTTAAGTATGTGTTTACTGAGAAAACTAAGCACTTTTTTTTTGTCTTCTAGCCTGGCTTTCGAAAACATCTGGGTCTACTGGAGAAAAAGAAAGATTACAAACTTCGTGCAGAGTAAGTTCAGTCTTTTTGGTGGATGTGCTGCCAAGACAGAGTAGTCTCCCTGCGCTGGAGCTGAATTGCCTGAGTGTCCAACAGGGGATAATTTCCTGCCATTGAGAAAATGGCCAAAGCCTTGGCAGCCTGTCAGATACTTTTCTGTGACCCTAAGCTTCTCTCTTTGTTTAGACAGAGTGTTACTTATTTAATTGTAGTTGCATTATGACTTTTTTTATTATGTTGCTCCAGATCTTTTTCACATAGTGACTTTGATTTGCCTCTGCCTTGGTGTGTGAGCCAAAACTTGAATCTTTTTTTCTCCCTTTTTTGAAGTTCAAGATATAATCTGAAATTCCGGTTGTTGAGTCTCTATGACATCACCCTGTGTGTGGTGTGGAATGAAGAGATGTGAAAGATGGATTCATGAGGCAGAGCGTGGGTGATAATGAACTCTGAAAACATTTTATAAAACAATTATCTCCATTCTTCTTCTTTAGCACTTTATTTGCAAAATACTTTGTAATTATTTGTTAACCTTGCATGTCAGCTGAGGTCCTTCTTGTACTTCTTAAGCAATGGAGTAAGTGGATTGCTCTGGGTCCCAGAGTTTAACGGATGATAATAATAATAATTGAGTGTGATACTGGGCCAGGCACTGTTCTAGGAGATTTTCAGTATTTACATTCATATTTTCCTTCTAGTAATTTTCTGGGATGAAACCTAAAAAACTGAACCTGTTGCTGTTAAGTTGATTCTGACTCTTAGCAACCCTATAGGACAGAGTAGAACTGCTCCATAGGCTACTGGGACTGATATCTTTTCAGAAGCAGACTACCACATCTTGCTGCCATGGAATAGCTGGTGGGTTTGAACTGCCAACCTTTTGGTTAGCAGCTGAGTGCTTAACCATTATGCTATCAGGGCTTATAATTTGCTGGGATAGGTTACTTTTATTATCATCTTTATATTACAGATGAAATTGGGGTACAGAGTGGTTAGTTAACCAAAGTTATTCAGCCAGAATTAATGAAGTCAAGATTTGAACACAGTGCCCTCTCATTTCCTCAGAGTGGCTCCAGAGTCCACAGTTCTAGTCATTATGCTATATTGCTTCAGAATCTGACAAAGCTTGCATCAGAGCCCTAAGGAGTTTTTATAGGTGCTTTATTTGGTGTTTCCGTGTAATGATTTAAATGGCATTAAAACATACATGGGATAACCAGACTCGCTGCTGTCAAAATTGATTCTGACTCATAGCGACCCTGACTCATAGCGACCCTATAGGACTGAGTAGAACTGCTCTAAGAGTTTCCAAGGCTATAGATCTTTACAGAAGCGTCCTGTCACATCTTTGTCCTGAGGAGCAGCTGATGGGTTCGAACTGTTGACCTTTTGGTTACAGCCCAGCACTTAACTGCTATGCCACTCAACTATATAAGCCAGAGGGCCCAGTGACTCACACCCTCAAGGTTTTTGGCTGTGGCTAAGAAGTTATCATAACTTTGTCACGTGTTAGCTTTATTATATATATGGACATTATTACAGCACATACAAATACATACGTAGAAATATTATTTTCCAAACTAATATAAGGTCATGTGTATATTCTTTTTTGCCTAGCCCTACCTGATCATTTAGCCTGTCTACCTATGTATCCACCCGTATATTAAGTTTGTTATTACTGATACGCTTTGGCTTTTTTTGAGTTTCATTTTGTGTGAACTTTTAGGTTCTTGTGAAGTCTGCTTATTGTGTTCTTTTTGTAATGAACTTTGTTGACCCTATCTAGTGACTACCGAAAAAAGCGAGAATACCTCAGAGCTCTCCGAAAGAAGGCTCTTGAAAAAAATCCAGATGAATTTTACTATAAAATGACTCGTGTTAAACTCCAGGTGGGTGCTTAGTTGATCAGTCAGTGTTTTGAGCTCCAACTGTTTGAAAATAGGGACTGGGGAGAAAGTGGAGAGGAACGATCTTTGTCCTTAATTAAGCCCCTCTCCTATTGGGCCAGGTGCTCTTTCTGTTTCTGAATGTGAATTGTTTTATGCCTTGAGTTGTACTGAGGGTGGATTATTGGAGGTGCTAAATTTTATGTGCATCTCAGGGGCCTGGTGCATTGGATTTCTATTAGCATACAGCATTGGATTGCCTTTGTTTCAGCCACGGACTATGCAGTACTAAATTAGTGATTTTCATCTAATAGGGAATGTATGTTTTAAATTTGGATTTTAGGATGGAGTTCATGTGATTAAGGAGACAAAGGAAGAAGCAACTCCAGAACAGCTGAAGTTGATGAGAACTCAGGATATCAAATATATAGAAATGAAAAGAGTTGCGGAAGTTAAGGTAACAATTGAAACTCTGTTCTGATGTCTTTAGTTGATTAAAACAGGAAATATAAGTCCATCATTCTCAAGTTATAAATTGATTTCCTCTGGCATTGAGAATCGTCAAGTGTGCTTAATTGTGATAATGAATTAGAAGTACAGTCAGCATTGTAGAATAGAAAGAGTTCAAGTTTGGGAATGAGACAGAGTTAGGTTTGCATTTTGACTCTCCCATTTACTCACCCCATGATTATGAACAAATTAATCTCCCTGAGGCGGTTTTCTCATTTCTATCTCATAGGACTGTTGTAAGGATTAAATGAATTTTGTATAGTGCTTAGCTAGCACTACCTAAATTTGAATGTTCCTTTCCTTTAAAAGAATGAATCAAACAAATTCATTGCTACCTGGTGACAGTGATATGAAATAGTTTAAACTTTTGGAATTCATTACTGATACCCCAGAAGAACCCAATATAAAGTGAGACCATATCCTGTATTCTAGAAAATCGAAAGACTAAAATCAGAGCTCCATCTGCTGGATTTCCAGGGGAAGCAGCAGAATAAGCATGTGTTTTTTTTTGACACCAAAAAAGAAGGTATGAAATGTTGGAAGGTTTTTGGGATGGAGTCTCGTATATTGATTTGTGTTGTTTAGAGACAGACTTTGAACATTGCTTTACGGACTGTCTTGACTTTTAGTTGAACAGTTTGATGTTGCAACTCACCTGCGAACAGCTCCAGAACTAATTGAGAGAGTCTTTAATAGACCCACAATAGAGACCTTGAGGAAGGAAAAAGTGAAAGGAGTTACCCTTCAGACTCAATTTAAGGTAATTTTCTTTTTATTCTTCAGATTTGAGTTTAGGGGAATCTAGGTCCCTTTTCTCCCACTGCATTTAATATAATTATTTGTGGAAAACTCATTAAATTCCCTTAGAAAAGGGGAAGGAGAATTTGATTATGGGAATGGAGATGGAGGAGGGGTCTATGGTTTTTGAGATTGGAGAATAGGTAGCTTATAGAGGTCAGGAGCTTAGGTTCTGGCCTTAAGATCTGGGTTTCAATCCCAGCTCTGACCCTGTGCTTTAATGCTTTAAACACATGCTAAACTTTTTTTTTTTTTTTAAACACAGAGGAATGAGGGAACACCAAGGATTAAGGGATTTGGTATACCTTGATAATGGACCTTCTTCAGTGATGATGAATACACATACCAAAAGATCTTTATTATGCTCATGATTACAACCAAAATTTTGTCTTTGACTTCCTTATGGTGCTTTCCGCCGCTATAACTGGGTTTGTGCAGAAGACATGCTTTTTCTCAAAGCCTTCTGGAGTTGAACTCTCACTTCTGACTGATTCATTTAAAAAAAATGCTGTCAATGTGTTTCAAGCAGACAGCTGTTCTGTTTTGATTTGAATCATTTACACCGCATCAGCTTTGCTTCCAATGTTTAATTTCACAGCAGTTTTCTCTAGCTCAGAGGCAGCTAAAGTTGCTTTAGTAATATAAATACCCCTAATTAGTTTGACTATATTGGGTAATCTCATAAATTTGACAGTCTGTGCAATAAAGTGAAAACAAAAGCTGTCTGAAACCACTGCTGTGAGACTGTGTTAGAATCGGTGAATTGTTTAAGTCTGAGGCCCAGTACTGTTCCCCTTTATGCAGATAGCACTTCCAGCTGAGGAGCTGGCTGACTACTGTTCTTGTGATAACCCTGTTTGTCAATTAGTTGTATTTTCAATTAGCTGTGTCACTGACACTTCTCAAGAATTGTGGTAGTCCCTAAAGAAGTTAATATCCCAAACTCCTGTATAGAATAGTTGATGACATAGCTTTTGAGATAGGAAGGTTTGGGTCTTGTCACTTTTGTCTAGCAGTGTTGTTTCTTTTGATTGTTCTCTGTAAAGCAAAATTATTTTTTATTAAGGGGTTGCTTGTGGGTGGATTACAAGAGAATTTAGTCTGTAACCTGGAGAGGGTGGGCAATCCAAGAATGGGCTCTAGGAGGTCTGTGAACAACCTCCCCTTTCCATAAACACACACACTGAAATTTTGTGCAAATGGATGTATAGTTTGCACACAAATGTACATACGTATATACATTTATCTCAAGAAAGTATCCAAAACCTTCATCAATTTTTGAAAGGTTGATGATTCTCCAAATTTGAGGAGGGGGTCCTGGTCATGCAGTGGTTAAAGTGCTCAGCTGCTAACCAAAGGATCATGATTGGAACCCGTCAGCTGCTCTGTGGGAGAAAGGCAAGGCAGTCTGCTTCCGTAAAGATTTATGGCCTTGGAAACCCAATGGGGCAGTTCTACTCTGGCCTACAGTGTTGCTGTGAGTCGGAATTGATTTGATGGCAGTGGGTTTGTGTTTTTGTTTTTTGGTCTTTGAGGAGTTATTAGCAGTGAAAAATCTCAGGTCAACTGAAAAAATCCTGCTCCCTGAGTACTGAGGTTCTTAGTCTCCAGCACATAACAAGGTGGCCCTTCTGTTCCTCTCCATTCACTTTGTGTGGGGTTTCTGGTACTTATTCATTACCTGCCATCACATTAGGTAACCAGGAGCTCGGACAAGCAGCTTAGTGACTAGTGGAAAGATTCCTGGCTTTTGAGAGATTCAGGACAGTGCTGACTCTGCTCCAGATGAACCATGCATCCTTGTATTAAAAGCCAAGTTATTTTTCTTTTCTGGATCTCAATTTCTGCATTTATAAAATGACAGGTGTCAGTGAGATGGTTTCCAGGATTCCTTTGAGTTCTAAAATGTGATGTTTCTAAAATGGACTCTATACTGTCATACTATGCTGATTTTGGAGTGAGGAAGGAGTTGATGGAAACCATTCATGCATTTAGGCTTAAGTGGATTAAGAAACATTTTTTTACTTACTTTTATCCTTTTAATTGTTTTATTGAAAATGTGTATGTTTCTTCTGTAGCGGCTAGCTAAAGAAAGGCAGAAGCAATATAATCATCTGAGCCAGCGGATTGAGCGAGAGAAGGAATTGTTTGTTGTTGCACAGAAAATTCAAACGCGCAAAGATCTACTGGTGAGGAGAGAGAAGGCTTAGGCCTTTATTCCCCACCCCACCCCCTTCTTGTAAAGGTCTTAACTGAGACTGGATTTCAGCTGTGTGTAAATCAAGCCCAGTGAAAATGTCTGCCCCTCAGGGGCAATGGTTTGAGCCAGTGTCTGTTACTCTGACAGTGTTGAAATGTTTCTTGATTAAGAAGGTAATAAGGGGGTTATTAGTCAGTGCTTTGGAACAGCAAAGGGTAGGATCGGGTAGCATATGAACTTTATAGCTTATGAGCAGCTATCCTTAACATTTAAACAGGTTAACAAAACAGTGCATGTCACTCATTGGTGTTTAAAAATAGACAACATTGTGTAGTTAAATAGCAGAGCTAAGGAATCTAAGATAGCCCTTTCATATTATTATCATTTCTCTAAATGTCAAATTCTTTAGCTTTGCAGATTACTTAGGTCAGCCTTTCTCAGCCGGGTTCCGTGATAGAACCTACAAAAAATGATTTAAATACCTTCCTTAGTTTTCCTAAGAACTGTCCATAGCTAGTACCATTGTGGATGCTCCAGAGAGAAGTTAATTCGTTACACACAGTCGGTGCCTTAGGGCATTAGGGCTTAGTCTCTTCTGAATGAACATTGCTGTTTACTGGTAACCTTTGTATTTTTTTATTTTTTTGTAGGATAAAACTCGGAAGGTGAAAGTGAAGAGTGCAACAGTAAACTCTCCGGCTATTTATAAATTTCAGAGTCGTCGAAAACGTTGATGAGCCTTGTTTTCCTGCATGGACAAGAATTCTGTACACCCCCCCCCC
>NW_006921779.1:2185546-2211141 GCF_000298275.1 Orycteropus afer afer | reverse complement strand
ATGGCATGGTTTATCTATTTGTAGTTATAATTTATTTAGATCTTAAGATTTGATGTTTTTTATAAACAACATTAAAGCCCCTTTGTTTTAATTGTTACTGGGTTGTGAAATCAGTCTTATTTGTATATACTTAAATTTTTTATCATTATGAAGATTATATGATCTTAGCAAATTTGGAAAATAGATGAATTCATCTTTAATCTCAATACTTAAGAACAACAGATTTTATTGCATACTACTGTGCTAAAGGGCTAAGTAGGTGAACAGCTACTGTGAGCATCCTGGTTTATTTCCTCCATTTTGTGAAACAGCACCAGCTTTTGTTTATGTTTTGTGTTGTAGTTGTAATTATAGTAAACAATTTTATATCCTCCTTTTTTCACTTAACATTAAATCATTGTTTTCTTTTTTCCCTTTTGTTACATCACTAAATTTGAAGAAATATATGCTCCTGGTAAAAGTTAAAATAAGTATTATTTTTTAATGATTACATAATGTTTTATTCAGTGGATAGGATGATTTTACCCTTATTCATTATTCTTTTATTGGATACTTGGTTTATTGTATACTCAGTTGGCTTCATAAGTTAGCCAAGGAAAAAATCTTTTTCTTAAAAGCTGCAGATAGAAACCCGTGGAGCCAAGAACACACAGGAGTACCTCTTCTTTGTGAAGCTGCCCTCTGCTTTCCTGGCCAACGATTGATTCCAAAGCTGTAAATGGCTTGCTATAAACCTTTACCTGGGACGCAGACTCCAGAATGTATGTGGCAGCTTCTGTCTCCTTTTCCCAGTCTTACCCATACTGGGATTGTAGGCTGTGACCAGTCGGAGCAGGACTGAGCATGCTTAGAACAGATGGGGGAGGGGTGGAGAACAGGGTTCTGGAAGGTTTGCTCACACCTCACCAGTGCCCTGGAGGGCAAACAGCTGTGTGGATTTTAAAGCGCTCTCTCTCTATATATATAGTTAATACCTAGTAAGTACCCACAGCTGCCTGGTTCCTGTAGAAAGCCTAATGTTAAGGCCTATTTCCTCAGGTTATACCTGTGGGGCTTTAGATCTGTGGGTCCTGGAAAACATGAAGAAGGGCCGGGGGGAGAGAATTCAGTAGTTTTATCTTTAGGAAGTGCTCAGGCTGCAAGAACTGTGGAGGTGTTGACCTCAGTAAATGGTGGTAGACTTATAGGATGGGGATCTGGGGACCTCCAGCCTCAAGCCAGAGAAGGGGCTTATCACATGGATGTTGGACAAGGGAGTGAGCAGAGCAAGCAACAGTCTGTTCTTGGGACAATACAACTTGATAGCTACTGCTCCCTACCCTGTCTCCTGCCCCTATGTGGTAGCAAGGTGGGGCTCTGGAACAGTGGGGATATTCTGACATGCCTTCTCAAGAAGCATACGCCCACCTCATGGTACACTTCATAGACTCTCCCTTTTAACAGGCACACAAAGACATACAACTCAGTCCTCATAAACATCCATACACGCCTACACGCCCACTGGTACAGGGATTCACCACGAGGATGTAACACACAGGCTGTCAATAACATGGGTCCTCATACATAAATTACACAAACTGATGCTTGGAGAGGTATATGCACAGGTTAAATGAAGCAGGAAAGTCCATCCTTGGAGCACTGTAAGTTCCAGGCCAGAGATAATTGGAGAGCTATAAAGAGACGTGGCTGGATGTCCTGAACTGTTCCACTAAGAGCTGTCTCTGAGGCCTAGGAGTGCTAAGTCAGCCCTGACTCACAGTGACCCCTCCTTGGGTTTTTGAGGCGGTATCACTATGGAAATAGATTGCCCAACCGTCCTTCTGCGAGTGGCTGGTGGGTTTGAACCACCAGCCTTCTAGTTAGCAGTCAAATGTCTTAGGCTCTATGCCACCAGAGTTTTTTTCATTATTTTTAATAAAAGGATGTGGCTAGATGTCCTGAACTGTTAACATTAAGAGCTATCTCTGAGGCCTAGGAGTGCTAAGGGAAGAGATGGGGTTCCTCTTGTGGTTCTTGAGAATAGGCCAGAGCTTTGATGCTCAGTGGGACCTCATTCCTGCTTACTGCTTGGGAAGGGAGAACATTGTTTTCTCAGGATCCACCCATCTGTGCCCAGGAGTGCCTTGGGCTATTAGTGACGTACTGCCTTGGCTGTGCTAAGGGGGTTGTGGGCAACCTGCGGAGGTGGAGCTCATTTCTATGAGTCAGGACTCTCGTGGTTCAGGTCTCTTACACAGACTTCACAAAGCAGCAGCTACGTGAACTACAGACCACATAGCTACTGCTTTGGTTCAACTTGGTCTGGAATCATAGCAAAGTCTGGGCTGCCTGTAGTAATTATGTTTGTGTGTCAACTTTGCTGGGCCTGGTTGAGTGTCTGGGTAGCTGGTGGTAAGTTATTCCCCATGATGAGACTGTCAATCAACTCTATGGTGGGATCTACTACAAGCAGCTGAGTATAGCTGCCTTTGGGATGTGGATGTAGTCTGCTTCTTGTATATAAGGAGAAGCCTTGGGAATGGTCTCTAGCCTATAGCACGCTTGGACCCTGTGTATAGCTGTTGTCGTTGCTCAGCAGCCTGGTATACTCTGCTGACCTTGGGACTTAAAATGGACTTAAGTTAATGGCCAGCCGTGTGGTTTGGTAACATCGGGACTGTACCTTTTTACTTGTCAACCTTGGGGCTTCTCAGCCTCAGCAGCCAGCAGCTGAGTGAAGAAACGCCTCTAGCTCCATTGGGCCTGGAGCAGGAGGCAGAGCTGGACCCCAAGGTTGAGGGGCTTTCACCCAGCCTCTAGGGCCTGGCACTTTGAACTTGGACTTAAAACCTCCAAATTGTACGAAGAAACTCCTGTTTGTTAAAGCCATCCCGTTTGTGGTATATTTCTTGTCAGAGTGGCACTAGGTAACCACAACACTGCCCTTCTGACCAAGGTGGAATAGTATCACCCTTGCTTTATTCTTGAATAAGACCTCTTTCTAACTCCTGTATTCAGAGGAAACTGATTACTGGTGACAGGGCAGGAAAGGGCCCAGCAGGTGGAGCTGCTGCCCCTTTACTGGGATTAGTTCTCCAGTGCTGATGTCCACCCACCTAGCACACTTCGCTTCTGTCACAAGCCGCCTTGTACTCCCTACATGTCCAGTATGTATTTATTCCATATAATACCAGGGAGGAGAGCATGAAAAAAGATTTCCCTGATTTTGAGATTAGTGTGGCCCTAAGAAGAGAACTAGCTAGGGCTTTCCCCAAGGGGTCATTTGTAGTGAGGAGCATGTAAGAAGCATTGGAGTCTCTCAGGGCTCAGTTGTGCCCTTAATTGCCCAAAGGATGGGTCCAGAAGACCTGGCAGGGGTCTTTCCATGTTCATTTCTGAGTGCTTGGTTATGTCTTGTTCTCTCCCCACATTGCTGGCTGTGGGGCACTGAACAATTAGAGCTGCACGTCCTCCAGCAGGGAAGGCAGCCAATAGACGCAGACTGCCTACCTGTGGAAGCCGGTGAGGCCAGGCCTGTTGGGACTTGAAATAGTGAGGCAAGTAGGTGTGTGGTGCTGGCCTCCCTCCCTCCTCAAACTCCCCCAGTGTGCTAGTTCCTGGAGCCTCGTGCACAGGGTGTTGGGGAAGGGCAGGCTGAAGCTTGGGTGGGAGTCCTGGCCCAAAGCCCCAGGTGAGTGGAGGTAATGGGGGTGGACCTGAAATACCAGTCTGGGGGCTGAGCTGGCAGCTGCCTCCTGGGGTCAGCGGGTGCATCCTCTCTACAGGTCAGGGGCCTCCCTGCTGGCAGAGCTTCTACCCAGCTCTAGGGGTCTATCTCCAGAAAGTAAGAGGAAGGATCAGAGAGAAGGTATGAAACAAAGGCAGAGCTTCCTTTTCCAAGTCCACCTTAAGAGTTAGGAGGCTAGAAGAGGCTAGAAGTTTCATGCTTATGCTTGTTCTCTGGACAGAGGACAAAAATCTTTCCTGCTTTCTCAAACTCCCTGTAAGGAATCTCTGTTCCCCGTTCTGCATCCATCATCATTCCATCTCTCCTAATTTAAGTTCATACCTACTTCTCTCTGTCCAGTCTTGTCTGTTTTACTCAATGGCCCTAGCAATGACAATGGTTGTTTCCTCTCTGGAGTGAGGGGAGCAGGGTGCTTGGTGCCTTTCTGTTATAAAGTTTGGGTACCTCTGCTTCTGCAGGTGAGGGCAGAAGCTGGTCCAGAACAGAACCAAGCACCTAGCTATTTCTAGGCAAGAGAACTTTATCCTGGGGACTGCTGTATTTGGGAGTAAGGAAAGGATGGGAAGGAAACCCTCTTCTCTCCTCCTGTCCTGTCACCTGACAGCCATGCTCAGATCATAAGTGTTAATGAAACTGTTGGCCCAGAGATAGCTGGACAACCCTCCCCTGCCCTGAATCCACCTGACTCATCTACAGCTTTCTTCCAGTTACCCCAAAGGCTTCTTTCTGATGTGACAAACGTGGGGGTTGGTTTCAGGTTTCATGTTTTCACATTAGTAGGTGGAAAGTTAAAAAAAAAAACAAACAAAAAAACCCAAACCATTTCCAGACCAAAAAACCAGCATCTACAGCAGCAACGTATCCTGAGAGTACTGAAAATTTCCCCATTCTCTCCTTATCTGCTCAGTGATAACTGAGACTGGTGATGTGGGGGTTAATAAGAGGTGCTGGAGCTGGGGTGAGTGTTGGGGACAGCCCCACAGAAGGGAGCAGCACCTGTCCTCCTGCTTAAAGGCGGAAGGCAGGCTTTCTGCAGGGTCTGTAGCTCTGGAGCCTCCAGTGCCTGACAGTGGATTGGCAGGGAACTGGGACTATCTGTTCAGGATGGGGAGGGACAGGAAGGCCTTCTCTGACTCTCCTTCCATCTCCTCCTCCCATCTCCCATCTCCTAGCTGATTTGATCCCAGGAGGTCTGGGGCAAGTGTCCCTCCATCAGAGAGGGCTCTTAAGGTGGTGGAGTGGTAGATGGGAAGATACAGGGTTCATCTGGCATATGGAGACCCCCACCTGTCACTGCTGGCAGTATTATAACCCACCCCCCACACCCCATCAGGGGCAGATGGCCTCCATGGCAGATGGAGACTAGGCCAGCAGTGGCTGGGTGGGCTTTCTGTTCTCAGCTTGTCCTCCACCCCCCCACAGCTGAAAACACAAAGGGGCAATGACAGGGCAGTGTGTGTGTGTGTGTGTGTGTGTGTATGAGGACAGAGTCCTGGCCTTGTCGGGCCATTCTGGGGGAGAAATAGTGTGGGCACCCCAGACAGAGTAGGTAGGTGTACCTTGGGGTCTCATGCAAGTTAGTGGTACAGGAGTAGCAGGTGCTCAGGGCCCTGACATTGTCCACCTACCCAGACTCCTGGACCTCAAGTTATTTCTCAAGTGAAGGGGATGGTCCCCGGGTGGGAGTGTCCGCTGCAGCTGGAGCCAGGTCTGCTGGGTGCAAACCCCTTGCCAGGTCCCCAGAGCCAGCGGCCTGGGCAGTAGTAGCTCCTCCCGGAAGACGCGGCCGTTTATTATGCGCTCCTGCTCCCTCACCGCTCAGGCAGGCAGCGGCCTTCATTAGCGGAGGAGCTGGGGTCTGTTTTGGCTGCCTCATCAGCATCAGTGAACTGCGTCCCTGCGAGATTTGATACAATTTAATTAACCTAATTAAAAGCTCTGATTGCAGAGATGATTGGGGTAGCGCCAGCAGCGACTGCATATTTATAATGAGCTGCAAGGTGTGGGACCGCAGCCAAACGCCACGCATCCTAATGAGCGGGAGCCGGGAGCCAGGGAGCGGGAGAGGGAACGTTTATTTTTGGCAACAATGCCCAGTTCCTCCCTGCCAGGGAGTCAGAGACCCAGGGAGCGCAGACGGACCTGCCCACCGTGCCCCTCCGCGCTGGGTGAAAGCAGAACCATGTGCTCTCCAAGCGTTCCGGTGCTTCTGGAAACCCCAACGAACACACCGGGCCGCGTTTTGCGTTTGCCGTTTGTCGAGTGGGGGCTGGGACCTCAGAAATGTACTTTTCCTGCCTCTTTCATCTCTGGGAGTCAGAAGCCGCCTTTTGAACCGTAAGCCCTGGTGTGAGGCAACATTACGGCCCAGCTGAGCCACCTCATTTCAAGGCTCCAGGATCCCTGGGGCTGGTCTCTCAGATTTGGTCAAGGAAGAGCCAGAGGCTGACAGGACTTAAGGCTGAGCCTGGGAAGGGGTCTGAATGTCCAGGGATCCCGGGCGAGGATACTGAGCCTGGGCAGACAAGAGAAGCAGGAGACAGACCTCCCACTCATCCCGGAAGCCTCATCCTACGTCCCAATCTCCTTGCTCCCTTCTGAGGACCCTGCCCAGAGAGAGGCGGCTCCCATGGGCTCCTTTCCTCTCTCTCTGCTTCTGTCTGGGGACTCTTGGTTTGTCTGACTCAGCGTTTCCGCTGAAAATCACATCTAATAATAATGAGAGTGAGAGCTGAGGCAGAGATGCTGTGGGTGAAGGGGGCACCGGTGAGAAGGGGCGCGCTGCCCAGGTGCAAATGGGTGTCAAGGGGGAAGGGAGCACAGGGCGGCAGGAATGGGGGCTGGGCTCTGAAACCTATTGCCAGAGGCCTTTGGGGGAAGAAGGTGGGAGCTGTCCTTCGCCCCACCCCCACCCTTGTTACGGAGCTTGTGTAGGTCGTGAGCTCAGCCGCGCTGGCCCAGCCCCCCAGTGCTTTGAGCACCCGCCAGGACAAGATGAGATTTGTCCCCAGCCCACCTTGCAGAACTGCAGCTGTTTAGCTCCCTTATCAATCTTCTCTGTGGGTTTAATCATCTCTCTGTCATCCTGCTGGGGCAGCCCTCCCCTTGCTGGAGCCCCCAGAGGGGCGGCAGCTTCCCAGCCCTGCTTCCCTCCGATCTCCCTCCTCCAGATACTACCATCTTTCCCCACCTGACTTCACTTGTAGGAGACAGAGGGTGGTCCAGGGTGGTTTTGCCCCAGATTTAGTGTCGGTGGGGGGAAGCGGTGTGTCTGTTTTTGCACGGTGTAGGTAGAGATTGTGTGTGTGTGTGTGTGTGTGTTGTGTGTGGTTGTGTCAGACCCAACTCATAGAGACCCCTCTGGTTTCCAAGGCAGTGTCACTATGGGAGTAGATTGCCCAACCTTCCTTCCGAGGAGTGGCTGGTGGAGATTAGGAGAGGATAAAAGTGGTACTGGGTCTCTGGGTGGTGCAAATAGTTTGTCTTTGGTTACTTACTGAAAAGTTGGTGGTTTGAACTTGCCCAGTGGTGCTGCAGAAGAAAGATCTGGTGGTCTGCTTCCTTAAAGAGTATAACGAAGAAAACTCTACAGAGCAGTTCTACTCTGTAACACGTGGGGTAGCCATGAGTTGGATCAACTCAACAGCAACAGGTAGCGGTGGTACTCAAACTCACTGCTGTTGAGTTGCATCCGACTTATAGCGACCCCTCCTTGAGTTTCCAAGGGGGTATCACTATGGAAGTAGATTGTCCAATCTTCCTTCCGAGGAGTGGCTGGTTCTGATTAGCAGTCAAATGCCTTAGGCACTATGCCACCAGAGCTCCCAGAGGTGGTACTAGCAGTGACTTTGTCCTAGCCAAGCCCCCAAGATCTTTGACTCTATTCTAGGCTGGGTAGGACAAGGCTTAGAGGTTGACTATGAGGTTTTGCAGCCCAGATCCAAGAGATTCTTGTGTAGGCGCAATATCCATTCCGCCCTTCTTCTTCTCTCCTGCCAGTCTCTTGGGAACTGTGTCCACCCACAGCTGTTCACCCAGCCAGCAGCCAGCACTGGCCTCCTTCCTTGGGTGGGTCTGGTGAGGCCAGGCCCCCTGGAGCCTTGTGGGGCTCAGGGGCCCGTGGGCAGGAACCACGAGCCCACAGCTTTGCATGCATCTGGGGAAAGAGGGTGCACAGGAGTCAATGGAGCCTGTGTTGTGGTCCAGGCTGGGCGCCAGGGCGCAAGGGGCTCTGGGGCCCATCCCATTGCTGACGTGCAAGATGACCTTCAGGACAACTCTTTGGCTTGCTCCCCTTTGCTCTCTACCCCCCAAAAACACTTGGGGAATGGGCAGGGTGGGGGTGGCATGGGTTGGTGTCTGTCTCTAGGGCCTATAAGAAAAGAGGGCCCTTCTGCCCCCTTCTTTCCACACCGCATCCGAGGCACTGTCAGTACAAATGGAAGGCTAACTCCTCCTCACTTCTCAGGAGGGATGCAAAGTCCCAAAGAGGGCTAGGACACCAATGAACATACTCAACTTGTCCTCAAAGTGGGACCAAATGTGCTAGAGGGGCAGGGACTAGCTCTTCAGCACAAGGCTGGGTGCTGGAAGACAATAGCATGTTGATGAGTCTCTGGTCCTGGTCTCACATGACCTGTGCCAGGGGTGGGTGGACTGCACGTGGCTGGGCAGCTTGGGCTGACCTTTGGTCGCTGGCTAGGGAAGAGAGGAAGTCATGAAGCCTTCCTGCCTACTCAATGCCCTGGGCACCCTGCCACCCCCAGCCCAGAACTGCCCTCTGGGCACACACACTCTGTCTTCCACCTACCTTCTTCTTTTAGTCTTTCTATTCCCTTTTTCTCTGTTCCTCCACGTGTGAGTGTGTGTATATAGTGTGTGCACATGTGTGTAAGTGTGCATGTCTGTGTGAGTGTGAAAAGGAGAGGCACAGAAGATGAAAGATAATGAGAGAAGAAACCCCTCTGGTATCTTCCCGATCAGGGATAAAGACCTTGTTTCCACCACTATGGGGACAAAACCAGGGATGGGGCCAAGTGTATGTGCATGTGTGCCTATCTGTGTGCATGTGCAGGTGTGGGCACATATATGTATGTGTAGAGGGCAACGTCTTCTACGGTACCTTGTTCCTTGATCTGTGTTCTTTCTGGTGCCTGGAGGGTGAGTTCTATGAACAGCTCCTTACGACTCCAGCTACAGTCAGACCCCTCTCTGTGGCACAGAGGCAGAGCATCACTTTCAAAAAGAAAAAGGAAGACTTTTTTTGGGATTGTGTAATTATTGTAACCAACTGAGTTAACTAAAAATGACCATTCAGTGAGGAAGCAGGGCGTGTGTGTATGCACACATGCACACACACAGATATTGAGAGCTACATACAAAGGTACACAGAGGGAAAGTCAAGCTATAGCAGGAGATATTACTCAGTTATACCTATGATTCTTTTTTTTTTTTTCATTTATTTCAATAGTTTCTCATGGTAAACTTTATTACATTGAGTTTTTTTTTAATTATTAATTTTTTTAAAAAAATTGTGATTTGGGTGAAAGTTACAGAGCAAATTCATTTCCCATACAGCAGTTCATATACAATTTGCCTCATGACATTGGCTACAATTTACCCCAATGCAACAGTTCCCCTCCCACTTCCTCCTGATAGTCACCTCTTCCCTGTGTCCATCCCTCCATTCACTCCTGCTCCCTGAGCTGTCTCCCTGTGCATAACCAGCCCTTCTTTCTCCCATGATTGTTCTCTCCAAGGAGTGATCTACCTCAGGTAAATGTTCAATTCATATGCCTGTCTTTTTTTTTTTTGGTTGGAAGCCAAAAGTGTGGGTTCAATTCCAGACCTGAAGGGCATCTAGGGGCCATAGTCTCAGTGGTTCCACTAGGCTCTATCAGACCAGCAAACCTGGTCCCCCCCCTCTTTTTTTCCCCCCAAATGATTTTGAGTTTTGTTCCACATTGTTCTCCCTCTCTATGCAGGATCTCGTACAGAGATCCCCCTCCCAGCGGTTGACAGTGGTAGCCTGGCATCATCTAGTTCTTCTGGTCTCATAGTCGTATAGGGTGTGGATCGCATGGTGTACCAGTCACTAAGACTAATTGTTTCCATGAATCTTTGGTTTTCTTCATTCTTCTTTGCTCTGGATGAGGAGAGACCCATTGTTGCATCTAGATGGCTGCTTGGAAGCTTTTAAGATCCCAGTTGCTACTCACCAAAGTAGGAGGTGGAACAATGTTTTGTGTAGTATGTTATGCCAAGTGAAGTTGATGCCCCTTGCAACTATGGTCCTGAGCCCATTGGTTCAACTACTCAGTCTCTCTGGGTAGCTGGCTGTGACCAAGAAGTGACTACGAACTTGTCCCTTGTCAGCTCTACTATACACCTGGGAATTCTTACAGATCATACAAATACATTTATAGCACTATTGTCTGCCAACCCTATACATGGTCTTGGGTACATTCCCCGCTTCATAGACATACCGAATAGTTCAGCCTGTACACCTGTATACCCATGTTTGCCTTCACTGACAACACAGTACTGTATGTGCAAAAGGGTTCATCTTTGTTGTTTGTACCTCCCATGTACCTCTTTATGTCTTCCTCTTCCTCAATGCTACCATGTTGATTTGGTACATTGCCTTTCTCTTCACCCAAATCAATGCTTATCTCTACCTATCTAACAGTGTTCCCTACCCTACCCTCTCACCCCTGATAACCAACAAAGAAAATTTCCTTCCATAGATAAACCTTTCCTTGGCTTTTACAATAATGGACTAATACAATATTTGTCCTTCAGTGATTGACTTACTTCACTCAGCATAATGTCCTCCAAGTTCATCCATGTTATGTGGTGTTTTGCAGATTCTACATTATTCTTTAGGGTTGCATAGTATTCCATTGTGTGTATGTACCATAGTTTGGTTATCCATTCCTCAGTTGATGGACCCCTAAGTTGTTTCCATCTTTTGGCTATTGTGAATAGTGCTGTGATGAACATGGGTGTGTATATGTCTGTTATTGTTATGGCTCTCACTTCTTTAGTGACATATACCTAGAAATGGAATGGCTCAAATGGTATTTCTAATGCCAACTTTTGAAGGAATTGCCATACTGCTTTCCACAGTGGTTGTACCATTTTACAGTCCCACTAGCAGTGTATGAGAGTCCCAATCTCTCCACATCCTCCCTGTTGTTGTTGTTGTTGTTTGCCGTCGAGTCGGCCCCGACTCATAGCGACCCCTCCTTGGGTTTCCGAGGCAGTATCACTACGGAAGTAGGATTGCCCAACCTTCCTTCCGAGGAGTGGCTAGTGGGTTTGAACCGCCAGCCTTCTGGTGAGTAGTCAAGTGCCTTAGCCACTATGCTACCAGAGCTCCCACACATCCTCCCTAGCGTTTGTTATTTTCTGTCTTGTTGAACTTTGCTACTAGTGGTTGGGCAAGATGGTATTTCATTGTTTTGATTTGCATTTTTCTAATGGCTAATGATCGTGAGCATTTCTGCATATGTTTGTTGGCCTCAGGCACACCTATGATTCTTGAAGGGGTTTGCCTGTCTTTCCTTTTTTCTCTTTCACCAAAATGCTAAGGTGGTGAAAGGGTTATCTCAAGAGACTCTCCCCCTAGAGTCCTTAGAGTGTTGAGGGCCAGGGCCTCTGAGATGAAGCAAACCTGTACAAATTTCTTGGTGCAGCAGTTTGAAAGGGGGCCTATGGCCCAACTTCCTCACATACCATCACAAATATTACACGAGGAAGTTTTAGTCTCACCTTTTTTTTTTTTTAAACCAGGGCCAGTCTGCCTATATACCTTCTTGGTGGCCCTGGGGTTGTCTGGGATTAGATGTAGATGTGGTTGGGGTGCCCAGACAGTACAGGGAGACCTTTGGGTTTCAAGGGGACAGCATGCGTACCCTCAGATTTATTCTCTGGGTTTCTTTTAAGCCAACAGCTTCAAGGGGGTCTGGCTAAAGGTGTTCTAAAGCAAACAAACACCCTCTAATTATCCTCTATGACCCCTCTAGATACAGTCCTACTAGTCCTTTCAGATACTGGGGAGATAGTCTGAGAATGGTCCTTAGCGCTGAAGCACAAAGGATGGGGCTCCAGGGACTGGGGTGGAGGTAGGAGTTGCGGTTGGGCTGAGGCTGAAGTTAGGCTGGGATCTGAAGTGGAAGCCGAGTTGAGCAATTGAGCTTGAACTAAAGCCGGAGTGTTTGAGGCTGGGTGGCCGGGGCATCTCCTTCAGTCTTCACATGATTCTGAGAAGCCTATTTTTGGAGCCCAAGGCAGATATTTTTCCCCAATGGAGAGAATGTTTGGTGTCTGCTCTCCCTTCGGAGGGGTGGGACGGGTCCCCTCCCCCTGCTCCCCACAGCTGAGCAGAGTCATACATCACCAAGGGGCCGGGGCTCCTAGATGTATTGCCCTAATACGTCGCTATAGCAACCCCACTCTAATCCTGCATTATTCTAATGTGGTCCCCCTCCCCACTGTGATGTATAGCTTGGGTCTCAGAGCTGCTAGGCCCCTTTGCTGAGAGTCAGCTTCAAGCACCACAAGGATAGGTGGGTCAGAGGTTGGCTTGGCTTCTTTGGGCCCCATCTTGTTTCTTCTCACACTGTGTGTGGGTTCTTTCTTGAGGCTGGGTGTGGAGGTGGGGTTTGGCCCGTCAGCCCACCCGCCTGCCTGCCCAGAGAGGGGAAGTGGCAGGTCATGAGTCCCTGGCCCTGGCACACGAGCGCCTGACGTACCGACCCACGCTAGCCTGCCTGGCCTGGGGACCTGAGGCCTAGGGGTTGGGGGCCAGGGCAGGACAATGGCTGCATTCCGGCTGTCAGCCACAGGCCCTCATTGTTCCTGTGGACACTGCCTGCTTGAGGGCCTTAATTCTAGCTCTCACCCCGTGTGGGGCGTAGGATGCTCCCTGGACTACTCCCCCGGGGACCATAGAGGGGTGATTCATGGAGTGGCCAGGGCATAGCAGGCCCCAGCTGTGCCCAGATTCTGTGGGGTAGGGAGGGGGGCGACTGAGGGCTGTTTGTGTCAGGGGAGGAAGGATTGAATAGCCAGAGGACTCAGGGCTGTGGACGCCAAGCCACGTCATCTCCTACCCCTCCTCATGTGTGGGCTGGGCAGAGAGGCCCCATTGTCAGAGGGGCAGGCCCACCCAGGCTGGAAGGGAAGTGAGAACCGAGAGGGGCCACCTCAGAGCTGGGAGGACCCATAGGCCACTTCTCACACTGCACTGGTGGGGAAATTGAGATCTAAAGAATGATGGGGACTTGCTCAAGGCCATTCAGCTAAGTAGTGACAGGTGTGGGACCAGAACATTTCCGCACATCTTCTTGGTGCTGAGATGTTGCTGCCATTTTTGGTAGGAAACTGAGTCTCAGTGGTAATCTTCAACCTTGGCAGAAGTTATGTTCATAAGCTCCTTCCTCTCCTCCACTTCCTTTAAGAACTCTCTGGTCTTGGCAACCCTAGAGTGAGAAAATAGAGCTAAGTCCTAGGTGCATGTAGAAGGTACACTGACTATACTCTCTGTGGGGTAACAGAGTGGGCATGGAGTTCCCAGTGCTCTGACACACAAGAGTCATGGAGGCCACACTAGATTTCATCCAAGCAATTATATAATTTGGGAATTCGTATGCCTACCCTCCATGATTGAGAGGCAGGGAGGGGAAAAGACTAATCCAGGAGTGTCTTGAGGACAAGGGCCTGGTCTTATTTATCTTTGTGTTTCCAGTGCTCAACACAGGGCCTGGCTGTTAAATTGGGTGAGTGGCTGGTGGGTGATTGGATCAGTAGATGGGTGGGTCACTAAATGGGTGGATGGATGGGATGAATGGTTGGGTGGATAGATGGGTGAATGGATGGTTGGATGGATGGGTGGGTGTGCTGTTGAATGGATGAGTAGTTGGTTGGAGGATGGATGAATGGGTGCACGAGGGAATCCATCACTACCATTGAGTTGATTCCAACTCATAGCAACCTCCATTGGGTTTCCAAGGCTGTAAATCTTTATGGAAGTAGATTGCCACATTTTCCTCCTGGGGAGTATCTGGTGGGCTTGAACCATAACCTGGTTAGCAGCCAAATGCCTTACCTACTATGCCAGAACTCATTTTATATATTGAGGTCTGTTGTTGTTGTTAGGTGCTGTCAAGTTGTCTCCGAGTCATAGTGACCCTATGCACAGCAGAATGAAACACTGCCCCATCCTGAGCCAGCTCCACGATTCTTGCTATACTTGAGCCCCTTGCTGCTGCCACCATGTCAATCCATCTCGTTGAGGGCTTTCCCCTTTTTCATCGACCCTCCACTTTACCAAGCATGACATCCTTCTCCAGGGAATGGTCCCTTCTGACAGCATGACCAAATATGTGAGATGAAGTCTGGCCATTCTCGCCTCCCAGGAACATTCTGGCTGCACTTCTTCCAGGACAGACCTGTTAGTTCTTTTAGCAGTCCACGGTACTTTCAGCATTCTTCACCAACACCACAACTCAAAAGCATCAATTCTTCTTCAGTCCTCCTAATTAATTTTCCAGCTCTCACATGCATATGAGGCGACTGAAAATACCATGGCTTTTGTCAGGCACACCTTAGTCCTCAAGGAGACACCTTTGCTCTTCAGCACTTGAAAGAGGTCCTTTGCAGCTGATTTGCCCAGTGCTATACGTCATCTGATGTCCTGACTGCTGCTTCCATTGGCATCGATTGTAGAACCAAGCAATGTGAAGTCTTTGGCAATTTCAATCTTTTCTCAATTTATCGTAATGCTGCTTATAGGTCCAGTTGTGAGGATTTTTGTTTTCTTTATATTGAGATGTAATCCATACTGCAGACTGTATTCTTCAATCTTTATCAGTAAGTGCTTCAAGTCATGCTCACTTTCAACAAGCAAAGTTGTGTTGTCAGCATATCACAGGTTGTTAATGATTCTTCCTCTAATCCTGATGCCACATTCTTCTTCATATAGTCCAGCTTCTCAGATTATTTGCTCAGCATACAGATTGAATAAGTATGGTGAAAGGATACAACCCTGATGCACTCCCTTCTTGATTTTAAACCATGCAGTGTTCCCTTGTTCTGTTTGAATGACAGCCTCCTGGTCTATGTACAGGTTCCTTATGAATACAATTAAGTGTTCTGGAATTCCCATTCTTCTCAATGTTATCCACAACTTGTTATGATCCACATAATCAAATGCTTTTGCATAGTCAATAAAACACAAGTAAACATCTTTCTGGTATTCTTTGCTTTCAGCCAAGATCTATCTGACATTAGCAATGATTTCCCTTGTTCCACATCCTCTTCTGAAACCAGCTTGTAGTTCTGGAAGTTCTCTGTCAATATACTGCTGCAATCATTTTTGAGTTATCTTCAGTAAGATTTTACTTGCATGCAATATTAATGATATTGTTTGATAATTCCCACATTCTGTGAGATCACCTTTCTTTGGAATGGGTACAATATGAATCTCTTCCAGTCAGTTGGCGAGGTAGCTGTCTTCCAAATCTCTTGGCATAATTGAGTGAGTGCCTCCAGTGGGGCATCCATATGTTGAAACATCTCAATGGGTATTCCATCAATTCCTGGAGCCTTGTTCTTCACCACTTCCTTCAGTGCAGCTTTGATTTCTTCCTTCAATACCATTGGTTCTTGAACATATGCCACCTCCTGAAATGGATGACGATCGACCAGTTCTTTTTGTTACACCAACCAAACAGCTAAGGAAGACAAATTTGTCTGTCAATTTGTCATCCTGTGAGGCTTGTACGTTGCTGTGAGGCTTGATATTGAGGTCTAGGGATGACAAATGACCCAAGGGTGAGCAGTGGAGTCAGGCTTGGAGCCCTGAGCCCCACCTTTGATGCTGACATGTCCTAAGCTGTAGTTTGATGGTCAACCTCTGGGCAGGATTGGGGTGGAACCAGGAGTGAGGGCTTGAAGGAATTCATACCCAGACCAAGTCCTGTGATAGATGGCTCCACAGGGTCTATGGATCTCGACCCAGAATTGACTCTCTTGTGTTGGGTCAAAAGGTGGCAGCAGGGTCACTGGTAAGAGAGTGCTGAATAGGGCAGAAAAATGCATGAAGGTTTAGGAAGGGGCAAGAGATGGGGTCTGCGGGCACGAGGGTTGAGTGGCTTTGCTTTCTTGGCAGGCCCTGAATCAGCAGCCCCTCAGGCAATCCCCTACTCATTCTTCATGACCACCGTTTATAAGGCTTTCCCTGACCTTCTGAGTGCCGTCTCCCCAGAACCCAGCCCATATCTTAGGACTCAGGAGGGGCTTAGTAAACATTTGTTTGATATATTAGTTTGTCACAAAGAGGCAGAAGTGGGGAATGGGTTGGGAGACTGGACCCATCACTAAATTTCTGGGTAATACTGGGCACATTGCTCTACATCCTTGGATCTCAGTTTCCTCATCTGTTGACTGGGGATGGTGATCCTGAACTTTTCTGTCAAGAATGATTTTGAGAATGAAGGGAAATAATTCTGGCAAAAGAAAAGCACTGGATATTATTTCTCTGTACTGCTTCATCCCAGCAATAATATAATAATATATATTGTGCATCTAAAAGTATTTTTATAGTTAACATTTAATGTGCTCTTACAATGTACCAGGCTCTCTTCTAAGTGTTTACATTTATCATCTGTCATTTAATCCTCACAGCAATCTTTTGGAGACAGGTACTATTATCATCTTTATTTTATCAGTGAGGAAACTGAGGTATGGTGAGCTTAAGCAGCTTGCCCAAGGTCACATGGGTAGTAGGTAGTTAAAAAAAAAAAAGCCCAAAACACCAAGCTCACTGCCATGGAGTCAGTTCTGACTCATAGTGACCCCCATTGGGTTCCTGAGGCTATAAATCTTTACGGAAATAGATCACCCCATTTTCCTTTTGCAGAGTGGCTGGTGGGTTTGAACTGCTGACCTTCTGGTTAGGAGCCAAATGCCTTATCCGCTATACCACCAGAGCTCCTTGCAGCCAGAATTAAAGCCTGAGTAGACTCCAGGGTCCACATTCTTAGCCCCTATTGTCTGTTCAATATGTGACAGCTCTGAATGACTTGATTAGGAGGGCTTCTTGGTCTTATTGATGATCCTAAGCAGGACATCCAACTTCCTTGAATCTTGAGAGATTTACCTGGTCATGAGGTGGAAGAGATACTAGCCAATTAGCTCCAATATGTTTGGTTCTCAGCTTTTATCCCTGACCCACTCCTGAATTCTGGAACCTCCTCTGCTTTGGGCACATACTCTAATCCTCAACACCACTGTTGGCTCCCATGGGGATGTGAAAAGTCCAAGGATCAGGGAGTTAGATAAAATGATTTTTTTTTTTACCCAAGGTTCTGTCATTAACTGGAGTCCCTGGATGGTACAACTGATTAATGAGCTCACTGCTAACTGAAAGGTTGGTGGTTCAAGTCCACCCAGAAGCTCCTTGGAGGAAAGGCCCGGCAATCTATTTCTGAAACAAACAAACAAACAAACAAAAAACGGTCACTGAAAACTCTACAGAGCAGTCCTACTCTGACACACATGACATCATCATGAGTTGGAATTGACTTGATGGCAAGTGGTCTGGTATTATCAACTAGTCATGCAGTCTTGGACAGGTTGCGAAACCCCTCTGGATCCCTCTTTCTTTATCTGTAAAATGGGGATAGTTAGTGTAAGATAATGGAAATGAAACACAAAGTAAGTGCTGGATAGATTGGTCAGAGTGCTTTGGACAGAGCAATGTCTGTGGTAAAAGTTCATTAAAAATAAAAATCCAAACCCATTGGTGTTGAGTGGATTCTGATTCTTGGTGACCCCATGTGTAACAGACTACAACTGCTCCATAGGGTTTTCTTGTAATTTTTATGGAACAGCTCACCAGGCTGTTCTCCCAGGACACTGCCAGACGGGCTCTAATCACCAACCATTTTTAGGTTCGTAGTCTAGCACAAGCTGTTTGTGCCACCCAGTGACCTTGTAAGTTCATTACATTTTTTTTCTCCTCTGTTCATTTGTCACTTGAACTTCCCAGGTTCACAATGCCCTGCCCAGGCCCTACTATAAAACAGCTTTAATTCACCGATCACCTCCTTATGCTAAAAACCAAAACCAAACTCACTGCCATCAAGTCGATTCTGACTCACAGCGACCCCCTTGGTTTTCCAAAGCTGTAAATCTTTATGGAAATAGATGGCCTCATCTGTCTTTCATGGAGTGGCTGGTGCGTTTGAACCACTGATCTTTTCATTAGCAGCCAAAGGCCTTAATCACTACATCACCAGGGCTCCTTTTACTTATGCTAAGCACTATGTATATATGTACATTGTCCCACTTAATTCTCGAAATAACCCAACAATATAGGAACATATATTGTCAATGTATCAGGAAACTGAGACACAGAAAGGGTAAGTAGTTGGTCTGCGGTTATAGGGCTGATGAGAGGTGAAGCCAGGATTTGTACTCAGGTCTGAGTGATCTCACAGCCCATGTGCTTCCCCATCCTGCACTCCACCTCCTCTGAGACTTAGAGAGTTTCCCGAGGGACTTGGATGAGAATAGGAAAGGGCAGGTAATCCACAGCACCTGTAGGGGTCCTAGTCATAGGGTGAGGTCTCTCCACGAGCTGCTTGGGTCAGCTCTGCCAGGTTCCGAGTAGATGGGGCAACCCCCCTCCCCGGGCCTGCCCAGCTCCAGGGAAAGGTCAAGGGCAGTGACAACATCCCACCTCAAGTATCGGGAGTGGGCCCAAGTCTCCTCCGGCTCTTGCTCCTGTTCAGAGCTGAGTAATCTGGAGCCTTTGAAGAAGGATTTCTGAAAAGCCATCAGGAGTGAATCATTGACTTAGGGAGGCGATGAATCAACGGGGAGTTCATAAAACAGCAAATGAATCGGGTGTGAGAGCGACGGAGCCACTGCTATTCCCCAGAACCCTCTGGGGACAGAGAGCTGAGAGAAAAGAAATAAAAATAACATGGGGCCTTACGCCTGCTACAAACCCGAGTCAGCCCCTCCTTCCATGTGGAAAGACAGAGTGGGACAGAGGAATGAGACTCCTTGGTGGGCCCTGAGGGGCCAGAGGGAGGCTCCTGGGGCACTCCCAGCTGCCTGGGTCCAGGCTGTGGGTGTAATTAGCAAACGCCTTTTTCCCTTCTTTTCAGGAGCCCTCACAAGAAAGAACACTGATTTTGACGAACACCCAAAATAATGTGAGATCAGGCACCATGCATTATGCATGAGGTCTGATTTAACATGAACATTATTTCTTGTGTACGAGACCATATGCCTCCGTGCTGTCTCTGCAGCCTAATAATACCCAGACCCACCCTGGTCAGGCTCAGCAGAGATATGTCCACTGGTGTTTGTGTGTGTGTGTGGGGTGGGAACTGGGGGTTGAGGCAGAGCCTCCTGGGACTTAGCTTATTTGAGGAGAACCCACTCAGATGCCCTGGTGGTAGGTGGGTGGTGGGAGGTGGGTCATGGCCCTGGAGAAACATCAGGGAGATGGAAATGGGTGTAACAGTGTGAAAGTGCCACTGCTTGTGTATATGTGTGCATGTGAGACATCAGAAGTCCACGTCTAGGTGATGCTATGCAGGGCTCATATGCATGGCGATGTGGGTGCATGTGCATAGCTAAGGTTTTGCTGCACGAGATGGATGGTGGCAGGAACGGATAGATCTAATTGCTTTGTGTGTTTGTATATATACACGCATATGTACGTGTGGGGGTGTGTGTTTAAAAAATAAAATCACACATACATACAAACACACAGCCTAACTTTAATTATCTGAACGGAGCAGCAAGAGATCTGGGAGGAGCTGGGACAATGATGGGCAGGGATGTGTTTGGAAAACAGTTTGTGGGGTAAGTGCTTGGAAGTCCTAAGAGGACCTCATCAATGTTGCAAAGGACGAGTATGGGTGCTTAACCCCATATTACAAGTGTCAGGTACCTGGTCACTCCTGAGAGCTCAGTGCCAAAGACCAGGAAGCTGGTACTGGACAGCCAAAACACTGGTGTGGTGTGGCCATGAGTGTGTAACTGTGTGTGTGTGTTGTGCAAGTATGTGTGAGTGAGTTGGCAAGGGTTTTAGCAGGCTTGAGAGGAGGAGTGACGATGAGTGCGAGAGGGAGAGAGACAGAGGAGGTAGCGAATGCTGGTGAATTTCCGATAGTGGCTGTGTGAATGGGAGGGGTGACAGATTGAGAGGGAAGGGTCAGGGGCAAGTATGCGTGTGTGTGTGTATGTGTGTGTAGCAGTCTGGCTTCCTTTGGAGACTAAAGTTGCCTTCGTTCTAGCTGGCACCTTCTGCAGAATAGCCAACTTGAAGCTGATTTGTGTGGTGTGGAACGCTCAATACCGAGGTGGTCTTAGTATCTGCTGCCATGTCTCAGCTCAGGGACCAATAGAGGGCAGTCCTCCCACATAGAGGCCTCAGAGGTGGCAATAGGAGCTCTGAATGGTTGGTCAAACACCCCAGGGTCTTCAAATATGCCAGGCAGGGACCAAACTGATGGTTCCAGCTACCTCTGGCCTCGGTTGCTAACCTGGTCTTCTGGATAGATGATTGTCTTTGCTAAGCTTAGGAGGAGCAACTGGGTCAGATGCCCAACCTTTTTTCCTCCAGGTGAGGATTTTGCTGGTGTCTCCTTCCTGGAGAGTAAACCCTGCTGGAGAGAGACCCCAGGAGGGAGGCAGCCTGGCTCTGTATGTACTGTTGGGAGCTGACCCCTTCCACACATGGTCCCAGAGCTCCTCCAGAAAAAGCTGATTCCAAACAGCTCTAAGTGGGAAGCTGTGGTTGGGGCTCAGCTAGTCCTGAGGACACTCAATAGGGTCCTGGAGTTAGGGGATGACTTTGAGGCTTGTGCAGGACCTAAGCCACCCAAAACATAAGCTAGTGCAGCTTCCTGGAGTAGCAGGTGGGGAAGAAGAGTTGTCCTTGGGCCTCTAGGAAAGGCTTGTCTGGCACGGTCAGGCTCCTTGCTCTGGGTTTGCCTTGATGACCACAGGTGACTACAACAGCTACCTCCCTTTCCCATGTTGGTCAGCCTCCACTCTGCAAATGCTCTGAGCTCAAAGCATTAGCAGTGTAGCATGGATTCCCTCCCCATCCTACTTCTGGAAGCAGCTATGGATTTGCACCAACAGTGATACACACACATATTCGTACACCAGCATGTGGAATTCACATGGGGAGAGTGAAGCTCTGACTACCAGAGTATGTGGCTAGATTGACCATAGAAAAATTTTGTTCAAATGAGAAGGGGTGGGAGATAGAATCAGAACATTCCACACCTGCTACAGAAAGCTTCGGTTTCCTCTGAAGTTGATGCTGGGGACATCTGCCTCTCTTGAACAAAAGGGAGCGTGAGGTTCTCATGAACAAGCAGGTAGACACACATACACATGGGATGGGGAAACTGCAATGGATCCGAGCTGACTGTGCCTTCCCTAATCTCTAGTTTGTCTAGGGAGTGAGATTTGATGAGACAAAATATCTCTCCCTGCAGTTTTCTCGTTATAAAGTAAAAATTGCTGTCATGGACTTCATGTGACTGTTGAGGTTGGTCACTGCAGGTAGCAGTCCCAGGCTGGTGTCTCATTAAGCAAAATTCTTGCAAAGTGTAAGATTTTCTTCCATCCTTTTCCCAATTTTTTTTTTTGTTGTTGTTGTTGTTGTTCTACGCTTCAGCTGCCGCTGGTTCTCGGGAAGCTGCTTTGTTTTGTTGTTTTTGAGTTGACTTGCTTAAATAATAAACCTACCCTCTTGTATAGGATTAAGCAGACAATTAGGAAATCAATCAATCAATTTGAGGCCAGTGAAAGGCCCCATCTTTCCAGTCGCCCTTCCCAACCTGGAGACCTGCTGGGTGTGAGAGGGTGCAGGCGGTGGGGGGCTCTGAGCTTCATTTGCTTCCATTTCAGGGCCCCAGGGCTGGGACAAATCCAGGAATGGAGAAATCAGGAGGGAGTGTGTCGGGGAACATGGGGCTGCTTCGAAGTTGCATGCTTAGGGGAGTAAGAAATGAGGGTTGAAGTATGGTGGCTAGCAGGTCCCAGCTGTGTGGCCACCATGCCAGTCTCTTAAGAAGCACCAGGGAGGCTCACTGTCCAACAGCATGTGGAACAGCAGGGACGCTAGTGCCAATTACAGGGCTAATCGCTCACTAGGCTGGACTGAAGGAGGAGAAAAAAACCTAAAGGAGCAGTGAGTGAGAGGCTGAGCCTTTGAAAACAGCAGTGGCCTTTGTACTTGCAGAGACAATTCCCTCCAAGGCTGAGGAGCAGAGCCCAGAAAGTCACCAGGAACTCGCAGCATGGCATAGCCATTCTGAGCCCAGTGCCCAGCCAGGGACCACCACGTTGGGGGCCAGAGAACACCTCTCTGGGCACCATGTACCATCGCTGGAGCCCGGGCCTCTCCCAGGCCTGGGCTTGGGCAGTGTTCCTGGTGGGAGAGAGTCTACATACACCCTCACTGTGGGCACAACCTTCTTCTCCTGCCTAGTGTTTGTGCCCTGGTACTTTGGCTCCATGAAGAGTAAGAGAAACCTCATGTGGTTCCCCCTGAAAACGGAAAAGAACTGCATTTTATGAAGGAAAAAAAAAAAGCTGTTTTATTAATATTTTAATGAAGAGTTGCTTTAATTTTTTTTTTAAACCAAGACCCCCAAAACCCAAGATCTTGACTGGGATACAGGTAGCCTTGGGCTTTGGACCTGGAACTCTGGTATGCCTCCACCTATCCTGACCCTTAGGGATGCTGTTACTAAAGGCTTGAAAAGGGACTATATCTATGGCCTCCACACAAGTCAGTCCTCCCATGGTCAGATGCATCACTCCCTTGGGAGTGCTTGGAAGCCCACCCCTGGAGAGATGCCAGGTCTTTCTGGTGGCACAGTTGTTTCTCTCCAAGATAAGTTGGGGCAAGTGGCTTGTTGAAAGAGAAGTAGGATTGGCTTTGCCCAAGCAAGCAGGCAGGACTCCCTCCTCAGGCTGACTTGGCTTGGCAGAACCACTGGCCTGATCTCTATCTAAGCCCTCAGATCCGTGTGGATCCAGGTGGGCTTCGGCATCATTTGTTTGTGGGTAGAGAGGCAGTTGGGATGGGCTCATGGGGCCCAACAAGGCTTCCAGCTGCCCCAGGACCGGGAACAGTGAAGTTGGCCTGTCTCCTACACATGGAGTGCAAAGCGAAACTAACATCAGGAACTGCGGTGTCGAGCAGGGAGCACAGCAATGCCAGACTGGTGTCGCCATGGTTGGCTTCTTTCTTGGCCAAGAAGAGCAATTGAGTTGTGCCTGAGGAATGGCTGACCCCAATTTGGTGTGGTGTCTGTGATTCACTATCCCAGGCCCTGGTCTGGTCTCAGGACAGTCTGTTTACAGGAAGGGGACAGGAGGCAGCTTCACCTTCCTGAAACACACTCACTTGGGGTAGGGCACCAACAGTTGCCTAAATAACAGGTGGCCCTGATACTGGCCTGGAAAGACCTATGTGGTCACCTTCCACCAACATCTGCCCAACTGCGGCCAAAACTTTAGGACAGGTGAGCCAGCGAATCCCATCACTTCACCCCAAAACCAACCCAGCCCTGGCAGTAAAGAGGACAGGAGACAGCCCTGGGGTACATGTTTATGTGAGTAATAAAATATTTACTATAACATAAATATAAAGGGAACTTCCCAGTCTACATTTTTTTTTTTGCAATAAAGATACAAAGAGAATGCACCAAAACATTGTTCCAAAAAATAAAAATAAAATAACAAAATTTAAATTCAAAACTATAACAAACAGAACAAGAAATGGAGAAAGGGGGAAGCTCCAAACACATCCAGAAAATAAATAGAGATGGGTTAGAAATCCGGAAATCATTAAAATATCTTTTTGGATATTAGTTGTATACAAAATCCTTTAGGATGGGGTGTAGAGGGGCAACCCAGAAAACCAAAAATAAAAACCAAGCACAAAATGTTTCTTCTCCCCGCCAGTGTGTACATATCTCACATATTTACATGGTTCCCTCCTCACCCCAAACTTGGGGAATTTCTCTCCCTGCATCCCCCAGCACCCTACATTCCAGGGGGTCAGCAGGCTGGAAAGGAGCTGAGGGAAGCTGCAGGGAATCAGGCAGAAGGTTCTTGGGGAACGGCTTATTTCTACAGCTGGTTAAAAAATATCTCCAACTTTTCCAAGTTTCGTTTTGTTAGTGGCCAGCAGGGCAGGGCCCCGCGGGGAGTGGGAGCCCTGCGGTGCGGTGGTCAGTCTGCAGCGGGGCTGAAGCCCGTTCCCATCCCGGTGTGTGTGGGAGCGCAGACCCCTCCAGCTTGGCGGGGAACCCGGCCGGGGCTCGGATAAAACGAAACAAAAATGAACACTCGAATTTTTTTTTTTTTTTGTTTTGTTTTGCTTTTTTAGGGGAGGGTAGGAGAAGGTAAAGGGAAAAATAAATTAGGCTAGATTAAAGCTTTGGCTATTTCCTGCTTTATACACAGACGCGGCTCTCGCGGCCTCCCCTCCGGGGCCCCGATAAATACAGTATACAGCGATTTAAATTAAGGGCGCGGGCGGAGTTAGAAGGACCCCAGAACCGAGAGGCTCCGCGAATAAATAAAAACCGTAAAAAACCAAGCCCGGATGAAGAGGAAGGGGGGTGGGGCGCATCCTTAGGGGAGAGAAGAGGCGCGGAGCGCATAAAGTGACAGTCCCCCGCCCTTTACCCGCAAGCCTGGGAGTCCGCGCAGGGGAGAGAGGATGGGGAACTCTCCTCACTTCGTCTTCTCTCCCGAGGAATCCCTAACCCCGCACCGCGTTACCTGTCGCTGTGGGGAGGCCGCTGCCGGGATCCGGCCCCGAACAGCCCGGGGGGCAGGGGCAGGGGTCGTCGAGGGGATGGGGACAGGGAGCAGGCGTCGGGCAGGATGCCCGGGGTGACTTGGCGCTTTCCGGATTTTCGCTCCTCTCTCTCGAGTCTCGGGCGATGCAGCTTATCCGCTGTCTTCGCAACTCGCCGGAGAGGGTCGTCCGGGTGTTTGGTTTTGTTCGAAAGTTTCTGGGCGTTTTGTAAAATCCAAAGCAACTGAACAAAAAGAGTCCAGGCCGCGCGGGCGGACTGTGCGCCCGCGCCTCGCCGCGCACCTGCGGGAGCTCGGCCCGCGGGGTCACTGCACCGAGCCCGGCAGTGTGTGGTGATGGTGATGGTGCAGAGCGGCGGGTGGGGGCTGCGGGGGCGCCGAGGGCGGCGATGCGCCGCCTCCACCTGGGCCCAGCTCGCCCGGCGCATAAACGTCGTCCATGGGCGGGTGGCCGGCGCCGGCCGCCGGGGTCATGCGCTTCTCTTTCTGCCGCCGGTTGCAGAACCAGACGCGCACCACCTCCTTCTCTAGCTGCAGGCTGTCAGCTAGGCCCGTGATCTCGTGCGCCGAGGGCTTGGGGCACTTGAGAAAGTGACTCTCGAGCGCGCCTTTGACCCCTACCTCGATGGACGTGCGCTTCTTGCGTTTACGGCCCTGCGCCGCGATCTTGTCCAGGTTGGTGGGGCTGCCGCTGGACGAGTCGGTCTCCTCCAGCCACTTGTTGAGCAGCGGCTTGAGCTTGCACATGTTCTTGAAGCTCAGCTGCAGGGCCTCGAAGCGGCAGATAGTGGTCTGCGAGAACACATTACCGTACAGTGTGCCCAGTGCCAGCCCCACGTCGGCCTGCGTGAAGCCCAGCTTGATGCGCCGCTGCTTGAATTGCTTGGCGAACTGCTCCAGGTCGTCCGAGCTGGGTGCGTCCTCGTCGGAGTGCTCGCCCACCGACGAGCCGCCGCCGCCTGCGCCCGGGTGCAGGTGCACCGCC
>NW_006921779.1:2157118-2184696 GCF_000298275.1 Orycteropus afer afer | reverse complement strand
GCCGCCTCCCGCCCCCCGGGCCGGGCCCCCGCCCCCCGCGCCAGCCTGCCGCCCGGCTTGGCCGCCCAGAGATTGCCATTGGGCCTCGCTCCCCGGGTCCCGCTCTCTGGCCATCCTGATTGGCCGCTGGGGCTTCATTCACGGCCCCCCTACAGTGAGCGTACACACTCACGCCCCGGGGGCGCGGCCGCCACGTGGGGAGTGGCGAGGGGGTGGCACTGGGACCGCACCCCCTCTCGTCCTGGCTGCATGGGCCCCGCTTTCCCTCCGCGCTGGAGATCCCGAGCCCGGTCGGTCCCACACTCCGCGCGTGCTGAATTCCCTCCGGGATTCCGCCGGGGCGTTCAGAGGCAGCGGCTGGCACTGCGGGCTCCGGGAGGCGCTCAGGCTCCGAGAAGCGGCTCAGCCCCGCGCTTCTCCCTTTGCAATGCTGCTGCCAGAGGGTCGGGATTCTCGCAGGTCTCGGCGGCTGCGAGCAGGAGGCGGTGCAGGTCCTCGGCTTGGTTCCGGCGCGGCTGCCCACCTCTCCCGTCTCGCTTCTCGCAGCTTTCAGCGTGCACGAAGCTCTTCTCCGGGCTCCTCCCGGGACCCGTCTCGGTTTTCCCTCTTCTCCCTCTAGACCCAACGTCACAACTCCGTCGGACTTCCGCGGCCCTGTGAGTTCGTCTGCGCGGGCAGAGTCGGACCGGCTTCGGTTTCACTACTCACGCAGGCAACGTCTTCTCCCGGGTACAGCGGCCCAGGTGAGTACCGCTGGGCGGCTGCGGACTGTGGCGGCAGGAGGCAGAGGTGCTACGGGGAGAAGGAAAGAAGCTCCTGTATCCCAGCAGCGTTCCCAGGTTCCGGAATGAGAAGACCTTGAGGTGGAGGCTGTGGCTCCAGGGAAAATGGCCCTGGCCCTGGGCCGAGGGGTACCTGTCTAGCGCCACTGAAGTCTTCTCCGCCCCATCTCTTCCAAGCCTGAAGGCTTATGGCCGGGGTCACTCCCGGGGAAACTTACTCTAGGTGAGAAGTGGGATGGACTTGGGGAACGGCGGCTAGCGCTTCCGCGTGCAGGCGGGGAGCTGTCCAGCCTAGTGGCAGTTTAGTCGGGCTTGCCTGGGGCTGTTGGAAGAAGAGTTGAAAGAGGAGCCTTAATTGGAGAGGCCGGGTGTGGAATTTGGGTACCTCTTAATTTCTTCAATTCTTTGAGGACTCCCAGAAAGATACTGAGTGGACTTGGACCTCAACTGTGGCTCTTAACTCCACATTGGCCCCAGGCTGAGTGTTGGGAGCTGTATCTCACCTCTTCTCCAGACTTGTGGCATCCCAGGGAATCTCCCAGTTACCAGTCCTAGCCCATTGCCCTCCTGTATCTAGCCTCCAATGGAGCCAAAGATTCCAGGGCCCCGGCACATTGCAGATCACTGAACTGAGCTGGGGGACCAGCTAGGGTCCCATTAGGTAAGTCAGGGCTGTGGCATAAAGTCTCAGCTGGGAGGGGTATGAAGAAGGTGATTGAGTGCTCAGGTGCAGCTGCAGTGGGGCTGATCTCAAGGTGGCTAGGCAGAGTTGACAGTGACAAGTGTCATCCTGGGCAGACTGTGCTCATCTGGGCCCTGAATACAGTTCTAGGACAAATCCTTGTCTAGTGCCTGAGGGATGAGGTGGGACAGGGCAGGGTCCTTGGTTGGCCGTTGGCCGCTGAGCAGGCCCCTCAGGCACCGCCCTAGCTACAGGAACTGTGATGGAGCTCTGAATATACTTAGGGCTGCTGGGCTTTGCTGCACTCTGGCCTAGGAAGTGGTTACCTTGAGGCAGCACAGAGCCTCCCGGTTCACTTGCTTCCCTGGTCCCTCTCCCAAGTCCTGGAGGTAGGACCAAAGCTGGGTACCCACAGTGAAGGCATCTTTCATGCCAGGCTTAGCTAGATCTGTATAACATTGACTCTTGGGCTCCCAACCTGGAGCTGCCACTATCTTCCTGGCTAAGAGTGACTCTGGTCCAGTCTCTCTAGCCCTTGATTTTCCTATCTGTCAATTGGGAATAGCACTAAGGTAAGTCCGGGGGTGGTATGAGACAATGAGGGTGAAAAGATCTTAGAAAAGGCTTATTATTCTGGGTGTTTCTATTGCTGTGGTCCCACAAATGGGCAAATTTCTCCCTTCTAACTAAATCTCAGTTTCCTCATCCTAGAATCAGGTTGCAGAAGTTTGGACCAGTTGTTGACTTCTAAGGTCCTTCCAGCTCTGATGGTCTGTGATTCTATGAATCTGTCTCGGTTCCTGTTGGAGGAAGATAAATTTTTGGACATTAGACAGGTGTTGTGATGTTCAGCCTTTGAAAATGCTACTACAACTTCAAGAACAATGACCAATGGACGCCCATGGCCACTGCCACTGAGTTGATTCTAACTCATAGCAACCCTGTAGGACAGAATAGAACTGTCCCCAGGGTTTCCAAGAATGTAAATCTTTACAGTAGCAGTCTGGCTTATCTTTCTCCTGCAGAGCAGTTGGTAGGTTGAACCACTGACCTTGTGGTTAGCAACTGAATGCTTTAACCACTGACCCATCAGGGCTCCTTCCAATGGGCCCAGTGCTTTACAAAATGCTTTTTCCATTCATCACGAGGGCACCTTTGAGAGAATATTGCAGTTACTACCCCCAGTGCATCAATGAGAGAACTGAGACTTGTCTGAGTGTGCAGAACACGTGAGGGACCCACTCCTCATCATTAGCCCTGCTACTGTGGGGTGGAGGAGGGTGCCTGAAGAGGCAGCATGTTTGGCCATCACAGTGGAGAGACCCCATGCCTCTGGTGGCTCTCTTGAGGCAGGTGGGATGTCTGCAGTGAAGTAGCAGCTAAGCTTCCAGCTTACCAGCATGGACGTGTGAGCCCAGAAAACCTTAGCCCCAAATCCCATTATCCCTGTTAGCAGACATATGACTTTGTGCAAGTTGCTTTAACTGTCAGGGCCTCAGTTTTTTCATATAAAATGGGGACAGTAATACCTGCATCTCAGGATTGCTTTGCGGTTCCAAGGATGTAAAAAACCAGCTGCCGCTGAGTCGGCTTTGACTCATGGAAACCCCATGTGTGTCAGAGTAGAAGTGAGCTCCATAATGTTTTCAATGGTTGGTTTTCCATATTGACAGAACTTTCTTCTGAGGTGCCTCTGGGTTGACTCAAATTGTCAACCAAGAAGCCAAGCATGTTAATTGTTTGTACCACCTAGGAACTTCCAAGGATGAAATAAAGCATGTTAGATGCCCTCTGGATGTCAGAGACTTTCTCTGGGATGAGCAGCAGTGTGCACTAGGAAAGAGTAAAATTCCTGTCTCTGCTTTGGATTCTTTAGACCCTATACAACGATATGGGCTTGGCCTTGAGTCAAAGGTTCCTTGTATTTGAGAGCTAATCCTCAAGAAATCTGGACATCCTCCTTACTCTTGCTCTCACAGCTTCTTTGTGGATCACTGGGGCTGTGACATGGCCATTGGCAGCCTTTTCCCCAGGGGCACCACTCTCATAATCACTGGGAAGAACTTGTCCTCAGACCCACAACACACAGTCACAGGTGCACACACAGAAGTTGGAACCCACCTGCCTCTTGCTGACACAGAATGGTTCAGGTAGCTGACCAGAAGTGCATTCACACACACATCACACACACAACCTAGCACACATTTGCAGTAGACTTGCGCCATTAGGCTGGATGACCGTAGTCACACAAACCAAACACGCAGTGAGAAAGACAAACATATGTCAAAATGGGAACACGCACAGAACCCACAAGTCAGCTGAAATAGGCTCCAATAGGCATTGTGTCACTGATATGGAAATGTAGGAGACCTCTTGGCTCTTAGATTCACAAATGTGGTCGCTTAGCTGGCTTGCTGATTCACACACATAGACATCCTTGTATTTGCACATAGAGCCAGCTACACACACTCTCTGACCCAGAAACACACAGGGACACAAACATACACATGCACACCTGGTAGGAATGAATAGATCTGCACAAGGGATCAGAAATTGGAGGAAGGGACATGCCCAAACCAGAGTTTGGCCCCCACAGTCCAGCAGTGCTAGCTTCAAGGAAAGAGGGAAGCCCCACCCCCCACTTTCCTTGTTTGTGGAGGGCAGTTCCCAGCCAGGCCGCCGCCAAACTCAGAAGCTCCGGGCCTCCATCCCCAGCGGGGACCCTGCCCAGCCCGCCCACAGGCCAGGAGCTGCTGGGCTTTCCCAGAGCAGCATGGCCTCTGCCAGGCCCTGGAGTGTGACCGAGCGCCTGCTCATTTGACACAGGTCACTGAGCCTCCAGCAGATGGGGCCCTCGCTGTGGGGGGTCTACGGATCGAGGGGCTGCAGGGAGGCTCTACAGGGAGAAATGGCTGCCTACACAAGCTCTAGTCGCACGCACTCTGCAAAGCCCTGGGTCACAGATACAAACCTCCCCAATCGACAGTCACGTGCTGCCTGACAGATTCAGACACAGCCACACTCATAGGAAGTCACCATCAGCACTGTCATGGCCACATATGTACTCTGGTATTCCAGACACACGTCTCAGACAGGCAACCCTACCCTATATCACACTGAGCCCAGATTCAGGAGGGAGAAGAGAGGGGCACTCTTGCTCAGCATCTCCCGTAAGCATCTGGGGCTGGCTGCTTCCCCACTTTGGTCTCTAAGCTGTTTGCCTGCCAATACTTTGAGCCCAGGAAGCGTTGAGAGCAGGTGCAGCAACAGAGGCAAGGCCTTTTCAGTCCTGGAGAAGATAGCCCCCAGCATACTCACGTGGATTCCTTGCAAGCCAGGACTGCTGAGAAAAGCTAGAGAGAGGAGTGATGGGCCCATGGGGAGAGCTGCTGAAGGAGCTGGTGTCTTGGGATGCCCTCCTGTGTGTGGGCTTTGAGTCTTTGTCAGAGGCTGGCTGGGTTGAGTGGGGGTGGAGTGGGAGGCAGCGCTCAGGGCTCCCTTCCTTTCCTTCTGCCGATCTTCACCAGTTGCTGTTGAGTTGTTTCTGACTCCTAGTGACCCTGTACGTGTCAGAGTAGACCTTTGCTCCATAGGGTTTTCAATGTCTGGCGTTATGCAGGTAAATTGCCAGATCTTTCTTTTTCTATTGTTATTTGGGTGAAAGTTTACAGCGCAAATTCATTTTCCATTCAACAGTTCATATACATTTTGTTTCATGACATTGATTGCAGTCTCTACAGTGTAACAGTTTTCTTCTCACTTCCTCCCCTGTGTCCTTCTTTCCTATGCGTTCCTGCCCTCTGAGCTATCTCCTGTACACATGCTGCCCTTCTGCTGTCCAGTGGTTAATTATTCTAAGGAGTGTACCTGTCTGGTGTAATTGTTTACCTTGTAGGCCTGTCTGTTGCTTGGCTGGAAGTTAAGGCATGGGAGTGAGTTCACTTCTAGGCCCGAAGGGTAACTGGGAGTCATAATATCTCAGGGATTTTACCAGTCTTTATCAGACCAGTAAGCCTGGTCTTTTTTCATGATTGGGAGTTTTTTTTCCACATTTTTCTCCCACTCTATCCAGGCTCTCCTATTTTTTCCCTTTCTGAGCGGATGGCAGTGGTAGCTAGGCACCATCTAGTTCTTCTGGTCTCAGGGTCATGTAGGATGTGGAACAATATTTTTGTGTAGTATATTGTGCCAATTGAGCTTGATGTACCCTCGAACATTGTCCTGAGTCCATGGGCTCAGCAACTCACTCCTTCAAGGTGTTTGGCTATGGCTAAGAAGTTATCATAACTTTACCATCTGTTGTTGTTGTTATGTGCCGTGGAGTCAGACCCGACTCATAGGGACCCCTCCTTGGGTTTCCGAGGTGGTATCACTACAGAAGTAGATTGCCCAGTCTTCCTTCCAAGGAGTGGCTGGTGGGTTTGAACTGCCAGCCTTCTGGTTAGCAGTCAAGTGCCTTAGGCACTATGCTACCAGAACTCCTCCAAACATATATACTAATGGGCATATTCCCTTTTGCCTACCCTTACCTGATCATTTTGCCCGTCTACCTATGTATCCATGCATAGACTAGTGTTCATTATTAATGCTAATGCAGTATTGTGTCTGTAAAACATTGATCTCTGTTGCGCCAGGCCTTTCTTGTGACACACCTCTGGGTGGACTCGAACCTGCAAACTGTGAGGTTAGCAGCTAAGCGGGTTAACCATTTGCATCACCCAGGGCCCTCCTCATGTCCTTGACCTTGCATTTTCAGAGTGCCAAGGTCTGAGTCCCATCTTGACTCTGAATCAGACCTGCTGGATGACACTGGACCAGGCTCAGCTTTCTAATCTCTGAGTGCCTCAGTATCCTCATCTGTAACCTGCACCATCTAGTCTCGAGCTGCTTGAGAAGGTGAAATGAGATCACTGCCCTGATGAAAACTTGGAAAGGACAAGTGTAACCTGATTTTTCTTCCCAGGCTGCCTGAGGATGAGTAAGAGGCTATATGAACAGGAGGAGAACCTGCCCTTTCCCCAGCTAGCTCTTGCTAAATGGTGTCAGGAGTGACCATGCCTGTTAGGGTTTCCTGCCCTCTTGGCTCTGGGCTGGATTTTTATTTTTTTTATTTTTTTATTGTGATTTGGTGAAAATCAAAGGAGATTCTTTTACTCTCAAAGGAGATTCTTTTACTCTCAACAGCTCACGCACATTTGGTTTCATGGCCCCGATTACAATCCCCAATCATATAAAACTCTCCTCCCCTCTCCCTGTGACCACCCCCTCCCTGTGCCCTTCTTAGGGACACATTCCTATATGTCCAGCTTTCCCTCTATGTGAATGCTGCCCCTCTGATGTCTCATGGCTGACTGATCTAAGGGGTGCTTCTCCCTAGGGTAGGAGGGTGCATCTCCGTGGGGTATATGTTCTGCTTGTAGGTCTTTCTACTGTTTGGCTGAGAGCTAATCCATGGAAGTGAGTCCATTTCCAGGGCCAAAGGATAACCTGGGGCCATGGTCTTGGGGGTTCCACCAGTCTCTATCTGACCAGTAATTGTGTCATTTTTTTTTTTTTTTTTAGGATTTGGGTGAAGATTTACAGAGTAAATTCACTTTTCATACAGCAGTTCACATATATTTTGTCTCATGTCATTGACCAAAATTTACAATGCAGCAGCTCCCCTCCCACTTCCTCCCCATAGTTACCTTCTCCCAGTGTCCATCCCTTCATACTCTTCTGCACCCTGAGCTGTCTCCCTGTGCATAAGCAGCCCTTCCTTCTCCCATGATTGTTCTCTCCAGGGCGTGTGTTTACTTGAGGTAAATGTTTAACTCACATGCCTGTACTTTGTTTGGCTGGAAACCACAGTTGTGAGTTCAATTCCAGACCTGAAGGGCAGCTAGGGGCCATAGTCTCAGTGGTTTCACCAGGCTCTATTGGACCAGCAAACCTGGTCCCCACCTTCTTTTTTTTTTTTTTTGCCTCCAAATGATTTTGAGTTTTGTACCACATTGTTCTCCCTCTTTATGCAGGATCTCCTACATCCCTTCCAAGTGGATGGCAGTGGTAGCTGGGCACCATCTAGTTCTTCTGAATTGTGGTCATTTTTATGGTTTTGAATTTTGTTCTGCATTTTTCCTCCCACTCTATCCAGGATCTCCAATTTTGATCCCTTTCCAAGTGGCTGGCATCATCTAGTTCTGGTCTCAGGGTTGTGAAGGCTGAGGTCCCTGTGGTCCGTCATATCCTTGGACTAATTGTTTCCATGTGACTTTGATTTTCTTCACTCTTCTTTGCTCTAGATGAATGGAGACCAATAGTTGCATCTCACATGGCCTCTCACAAGCTTTTAAGACTACAGTGGAATGTGGTTTTGACTGGAAGAGTCTAGCTGAGTCCCAGCTTTGATGTGTGCCAGAACTATCTCATCCATCCTTACCTTGGTGCAGATTAGTCCCAGCTACACAGCTATACAGATGAAGACTGCAGTGGTGGTTCAGTGGTAGAATTCTCATCTCCCATGTGGGGGACCCAGGTTCGATTCCTGACCAGTGCACCTCATGTGCAGCTACCACCCATCTGTCAGTGGAGGCTGGCATGTGGCTATGATGCTGAACAGGTTTCAGCAGAGCCTCCAGGCTGAGATAGACTAGGAAGAAAGGCCTGGCAATCTACTTCTGAAAATCAGCCAGTGAAGACCTTATGGGTTACGATAGTCAGATCCTTAACTGATCATGGGAATGGTACAGGGTGGGGCAGCATTTCTTTCTGTTGTATGTGGGGCTACCATGAGTTGGGTGCTAACTCAGGGGCAGCTAACGACAATGACAACAACAACAACAACGGCAAGAAGGGATCACTATTCTGCATGTCAAGTCCTTTTTCCTGGCTCAATGCAGCCAGCTTTGGAACAGTTGTTGTTCGGTGCTTCCTTTCTAAACGCATCCTCTCCAGCTACTCAGCATCTCTTCTGTCTCTCTGGGGCCTAGGATTAGGCAGGGTGTGGTGGGAGGTATGTTGCTGTCTTTGGCAGGGGAGAAGGGAGTAGTCTTACTTATTTAACCTAAACATTCCGAATCTCCCAGTTTTAGTGAAGGGGAAGAGGAATGGGAGGTGAATATCTATGTGGGAGGAACCTTTCCTTGCTTTTCTCCCACCCCCACCTCAGTCCGGTAGGTCTATGGGTGGAGGTGAGGGTCCTCCCTTTGCATCAGTAGAATATTCAAATTAGGGGTGGCCAATTGCTCTTGAAATTTACTTCCACTTTTAGCAGAATGGCAGCCTCTGAGCTGGTGTTAATACCCACGATCCAGTTATGCAGAACACGCTTTCTGCAAATTGGTAAATCATTAGCAGGGATTAATCACTCTGAAGGGCTGGGGCTTGGTTTTAGTTTTTTTTTTTTTTCCGCTTAACACACTTTTTATCTGGATGGCTGCAAAACTCACCACTACGGGGTGGGGTGGGGACAGAGGGTGATAATTTAAGTCCTTGTCACCATCATTAGAAGACTGAGGGGACTTTCTGGACCTGGGGTATCTTGGGCAGCACAATCGTATACTGGTGGCTCGGTGTGCATGGATATACAGTGACTGTCTGTTAGCATGCTTGCAGGAATTTGTGTGTTGTGTCTAATAGATAGATGCCCATGATATTTGTGTGCTTGGTTTGTATTAACATGTATGCATTAGTGTTTGTAATTGTGTCAGACAGTGCATTCATGTGAAAGTGGTCCCCCCCTCCCCCACCGCAACACTTCTGAGACTGTTTTTAATGTTAATTTATGTTTTGGGGATACTGTTTTAGTGTGTGTCTGAGTACATCCCCTTCTGCGGGAGACCATACCCTGCTGTCTTCAGTGTCAAGCTAGCTCTTGAGGACATGAAGGTAGTCTCAGTAGTCAGCACCTGCTGGGGGGTGTGGCTCAAGGTTATATTTGCATATTCATGAGCCAGCTGCCCTTGGGGCTGCCATAGTCTTGAATAGACTCAATCTGAGCCCAGCAGGAGCCTCTCTGGGCAGATGGGAAGCCAGACTTTCAGTGTAACACTCCTCACTCCCCAGCCCAGGTACAGTGGGCTCCTCCACCCATGGACCAAGAACATCCAACATCCCATGTTTCTGCACAGCCACAGTATAGCCAGCTCTAGCTCCTGACAGAAGCTCTGTGGCCATGAAGGGGATCCTCTCTTTCCTTCTAGTTCCCTGACCCTATGAGGGTCCCTGTGAGGACTCTTGTGGAAGGAAGGCCATTCTTCCAGCCAGGATCAAGTGATGAATGGGCCAGCCTCCTTTTGTCTTTCTTTCTTCCTGGCTTAATGCAGCCAGCTTTGGAACAGTTGTTGGGTGCTGTCAAATCTGTCCCAACTCATAGGGACCTCTTGTGACAGAGTAGAACTGCCCCGTGGAATCTATGGAAGCGGATCACCAGGTCTTCCTCTTGTGGAGCCGCTGGGTGGATGTGAGCCACCAGCCTTTTGGTTAGTAGCCAAGTGTGTAACTAGTGCATCACCAGAGCTCCTTAGTTACATTCTCTGGGCATTGGCCAGAGTATGTGTGTAAGGGGGTGAGGTCATAGGACTTTCCCTACAGTCAGAATATGGGGTTTGAGGGAGGGTTTAGTGGGCCTGGGCCTCACATCAACCCACTCCTTCATGCTGAGTGGAATGCTACTGCTTCCAATCCCCCCCCCCCCCCACCTCTCTAGCCATCGTTCTCCCTTATGGGATCACCTTGGGTAGCCTGGGTATCATTATCTACCATTCTACATATGGCACAGGTGCCCTGTGCTCCTTCTGTACATGTGCCTCCTTTACCTTCCACTGTGTGTCTCTCCCTCCCCTCCAGGCAGTGGTCTAGTCTGGAGTCCGGAGGAAGCACCTTATTGGCTTTTACAGGTAAGGAATGTCTGGAGAGAATTGGCTGGGCTCAGTGCTGGTCTTCCTCAGCTTCCTTGGGGGTAGCAGGTGGAGGGTAGAAGTGACAGAAGGCGGATTTAGGAATTATATTTTCCCTGGGACCTCTCAGCATCTTTATATATCTCTGGTGGCAGACATCTGCCTGAGCCTAGGGTAGCATCTGCCTGGGCTGGAGACAACATCTGTTTGAGGCTGGGACACCTGGCTGAGCCCAGCACATTATTTGGCCCTGGGACAGCTTTTGTCTGAGCCCAGGACATGTGTCTGAACCTGGCATAACATCTGTCTGGGTCTGGTGCAACATCTTTCTGGCCTAGGGGCAATGTCTGTTTGAGCCCTGGACATCTGTCTGACTTGCGGATGTTTGCTGAGCCTGGAACAATACCTTTCTGAGCCTGGGGATGGACTTGTCATTGCAGATAAAATCATGAGTCTCAACTTTGGTTTGTGACTGAGTGTAGTGTGTGTGAGGGACTTGCATCCTGCTGTCCTTTCTGTTAGGGAAGAACTCTCAGGTGGAGTGCCTCAGTTTACCTTCACATGTAGGCTCATTGGTCTTGTTGCTCTGGGCACTTCAAGGGATGGCTGAAGCTCATATCCCGGTGACTCCAGGAATCTAAAATTAAAAGAATGTTTAAGAGGAGTGGGCACATTATACAAACTAGTGGAGAGTCTAGGATGATTCTCCTTGCTCCAGTCCCTCTGTTGAGTCAGACCAGATTGCTCCTCTTAAGACACAGCTCTGACCTGTCACTTGCCTCCTGAGAAGGCTTCCATTGCTCCCTGTTATGTGCATCATCATGTCCAAAGCCACTGGTGATCCTGCCCCCACCAACTCCCTGCTTTCATCCTTTCCTTCTATGTGCCTGATGCATCCAGCAACACTGAACCTCTGTTTTTTTCAAATATGCTAGGCCCTTCTCTGACTCCCTACCTTTGCACATGCTGTCCCCTTCCCTTGGAATGCCCTGTCTCACCCTTTACATCCTTCAAGTCCCAGCTCAATGTCACCCACTTGGGATGTCCTTTTGCTCCCTCTCTACACTAAGTCTTGGCCTCTGTACTGCTTCCACCCTGTGCTATGCAGACTGTATCTGTTAGCATTTACAGGGCTGCTTTTTCATTAAATATCTGAATAAGGAAGAACGAAGAAGAGTTGATGCATTTGAATCATGATGTTGGCAAAGAATACTGAAAATACCGTGGACTGCCAGAAGAACGAACAAATCTGTCTTGGAAGAAGTGCAGCCGAAATGATCCTTGAAGCAAAAACGGCCAGACTTTGTTTCTCATACATTGGTCAGAAATACTTTGGTTGTCAGAGGGACCAGTCCCCGGAGAAAGATATCATGCTTGGTAAAATAGATGGTCAGCACAAAATGGGAAGACCCTTAACGAGATGGATTGACAGTGGCCGCAACGATGAGCTCAAGCATAGCAAATATCATGAGAATGGTGCAGGACCAGGCAGTGTTTCGTTCTGTTGTACTGGAGGTCGCTATGAGTCAGAGCCGACTTGACGGCACCTAACAAGAACAACTTCTGTGTGTCTGTCTCTCCCGCTGGACTGTGAGCTCTTTGGCGGCAGAGACTGGCTCCATTCCATCTCTGACTTCCCAGCACCCAGCCCAGTTCCTGGTTTACAGAATGCCTGTTGATTGACCACATGGCCATGCCATAGTGATCTCATTTCCTTCTTCTTCTTCTTTTTTTTTTTTTTAATGGAATGCAGATGGGGGATACTGTAGATAGTGGATTTCAGCCTCAGGAGAAGAGGTGGAGTTCAGAGAAGAGGGCGTATCTGCTTAGTTATACTTGATGGGTTGACTGTAGCCAAAGAGGCTGGTTATGGGCCCAGAGGGTCCTGAGTAAGGGCCTTTTGGGGGGTTCTGTATATGGTTCAGTTATTATGTTTTTGGGCCTTGGGCAAAATCCCAAGTCTCTCTGTGCCTCAGTTTCCTCATCTGTAACAGGCAGATAATAGTGGTATCTATCTCACAGGTTGACTGGGAAGATTAAATGAAACAATATTTGGAAAGTGCTTTGCGCACCAAGAAGTTGTGTTACCATTATTATGGAAACTATACATGGTGACTAGGTGCTTATCCTGACCCTCAGATTCTCTAAGAGAGCTGACTTTCAGGACAAAGAGAACAGGTCCACTATGCCCTATTTGAAATCCTAGGGGAGAAGCACATTCATAAAAGGAAATGCTGATAAATTGGACCCCATCAAAATGAAAACTACCCTCCTGTGAAAGCCCACAGGAAGAGGATGAAAACACAATCTACAGACTGGGAGAAAAAAATTATTCTTTTCCATTTTTGTTTATTTATTTTTGTCCTTTTCTTTTTATTGCCCTCCTCTCCATCCAGGTTAGCATGCATCTACCCCTCTAGTTAGGGAAGGTTTCCCCTCCCTTCCCCTCCCACCCCTGGTAACCATCAAAGAATATTTCTTTTTGTGTGAAAGCCTTCTCTTGGCTTTTTACAGTAGTGGTCTCATACAATTATTTGTCTTTTTGTGATTAATTTCACTCAACATAAGGTCCTCTAGGGAGCTCTGGGGGCACAGTGCCTAAGGCATTTGACTGCTAACCAGAAGGCTGGAGGTTCAAACCCACCAGCCACTCCTCGAAAAGAAGACTGGGCAATCTACTTCTGTAGTGATACTGCCTCGGAAACCCAAGGAGTGGTCTCTATGAGTTGGATCTGACTCGACGGCAGTGAGTTTGGGTTTGGTTTTAATGTCCTCTGTTGTTGTTGTTGTTGTTATGTGCCCTTGAGTCGGCCCCGACTCATAGCGACCCCTCTTTGGGTTTCTGAGGCAGCATCACTACGGAAGTAGGATTGCCCAACCTTCCTTCCGAGGAGTGGCTGGTGGGTTTGAACCGCCAGCCTTCTGGTTAGTAGTCAAGTGCCTTAGCCACTATGCTACTAGAGCTCCCTTAATGTCCTCTAGGTTCATTCATATTATGAGATGTTTTGCAGATGGTTCAATTCTTGACCTACAACCAAGATGAAGATGTATAGTATCCAAAGATTTGGTACATTTGCTGCTGAGAAAAGCAGGGAGGAGCAGTGCCTTGGTTCTCTAAATTCTATCTTGATTCTCTAGTGCTACTATAACAGACATACCACAGTGGATGGCTTTAACAAACAGAGAGTTATTCTCTTACAGTTTAGGAGGCTAGAAGTCCAAATTCAGAGCACTGGTGAACGTCCCTTGACCTTGAGCTTCAAGCTCTGCCTCCTGTTCCAGGCCCATTAGAGCTAGAGGCTTTTTCTGACTTGTGCAGCTGCTGGCTGCTGAGGCTGACAAACCCAAGATCGACAAGTGAAATGGCACAATCCCAAGATTAACAAGCAACACAGTAGGCCACTAGTTCAAGTCTAGTGACAGTCCCAAGATCAGCAGGCAACATGGCAGGCCACTGATGACTCAGCCGAGTGCAGGATCCAGATGTGGCAGGAAGCTCGAGACCTTTCTCAAAGCGCCCCTTATATTACTGGAAGCAGGCCACATCCCGAAGGCAACTAATTAGCTGTTCACAGCGGATTCCACCGTGGAGTTGATTACGGCACATCCAATCTCATCATGGGAAATAACTGCATCCAACTGCTCAGCTGCTCAAAACCATGGCCCAGCCACGTTGACACACAACCTTACCTACCACAAGCAGTAAAGCTCAGGTGGCTGCAAAGGATCCAGACATAATAGCCTCTCTAAAGGCTGTGGGGATAGGACTAAATCTAATAAAGGGGACTATCTGGGGCAAATGTCAGGACCTTCACCTGGGTCTAAACCCAATTCCTTGAGGGCAAGTGGGAGAATAGAGGCCTGGCTTAGCTTGTGTTGAAAAATAAAAGGATTCATAGGTTTGTTAAAGATGGAAAGACATGTAAGGTGTTAATAGAAATACTGTGTCCAGAGCAAACTACTCTCACTAGTCAGATCTACCTGGCACCTGACCAGTTGCAGAAGGACACTGATCCCTCTGTGTGTGGGGAGAGTGTACGGACAGAGGGGCCAGAATAGGGGGGTAGTTGAGGAGAGGAGAATGCTCTGGGGACATGGTTTTTGCTTTTGTGGTTTTTATTTCACCAAAGAGGAGTGTCTTTATTGTTTTTGCTGATGATAAAAACAATACAAGCTTATGTGTAAAAAATTTATAACCTCAGAAGTATATGAAATAGGAAGTGGAAGTCCTCCATTGATTTCTCTGTCACACCCCTCACAGGTTCTATTTGGGTTTCAGAACTTTTTGCATGGACCCACATTGTTCAATAACAATAGTTAAGATTTATTGAGTCCTTACTGTGTATGTGAACTGTGCTAAGTGTTTCTATCTGAATTTACATATTGCATTCTCACTAACATACTATGAGGTAGGGCCAGTATTTCTGTTTTACAGATGAAGAAACTGAAGCTTAGAGAATTGAACCAACTTGTCAAAGTTATTCAGCAGTGCTGTACAGTATATATAAAGCCAGATGCTATCAGTGGATTCTGATCTGTGGTGACCCCACATGTTTCAGAGTAGAACTGCTCCAAAGGAATTTTCTTTCTTTTTTTAACCACTGGTTTCCATATTTTTATATGGAAATGTCTGTATTAGTACAGTAAAACTAAATTTTAGAGACACTAGATATCATTAGCTTGGACATCAAGACATCATTGGTTTGGATATCATTAGTTTATTATAAAAGAGACATGGAAACTATTCACATAATAAAAGATTTCAGAACTTCAGTGATGGCATTTCAATAGTGATTTATTTCAGTCTATGTACTTCTCAAGAATGTCACCATCTCTAAATAAGAAATGAGCCTTGTCATCTAGAAGTACTTTGGTTCCTCCATATTCTGGGAGAAGAACTTGATCTCCACCTTTCATATTGGCTTTCAACTGGTTGAATCTCTTTACCCTTTCCTTTAGATCTAGATCCAACAGCTACAACTATTTGCTTGCAGTACTTTTTCCCTGAGATTTTTCTGGAAACATAATGCCTCCTTTGGTTACAGTTTCAGGTGCACTCCTTTCCAGAAAAACTCAGTCAAAGAGGGGAAGAACTTCTAAATGCCTGGCCTGCCGTGCCCCTCTGGTCACTACCACTCGTACTCCACTCCTGCTTGCCATAGGGTTTTCAATGGCTGCGATCTTTCAGAAGTAGATTGCCAGACCATTCTTCCCAGGTGCTTCTGGGTACATTCGAACTGCCACCTTGTTTTCTTCTTCTAAACTTTTCATTGTGATTTGAGTGAAGGTTTACAGAGCAAATCCATTTTCCATTCAATAACCATATACATTTTGTTTCATGACATTGATTGCGCTATTAACAATGTAACAGTACTCATCCCACTTCCTCCCTATGTCACCTGTTACCATTCCTCCTTCTTTCCTGTTTCTTCATGCCTTCTGAATTTTGTCCCTGGGCAAATGCTGCCCTTTTGATCTTGAATGATTAATTGTTCTAAGGAGTGCTTCGTCCCTGGTATTGTTTTTCACCTTAGAGACCTGTCCTTTGGGTGAAAGTTGAGCCATGGTGTGTGTGTGCGTGTGTGTGTGTGTGTTCAGTTCCAGGCTTGAAGGATGTCTAAGGGACATAGCCTTGGGATTCCACCAGTCTCTATCTGACCAGAAAGCCTGGCCTCTTTTTTTTTTTTTTTTTTTTTTGTGATTTTGAGTTTTGTTCCACATTTTTTTCCCAAGTCCTTCTAATCTGGTCCCTTTCAGAGTAGTCAGCAGTGGTAGCTGCTGGTACCATCTAGTTCTGATCTCAGGGTCATGAAGGCTGGGGTTCATGTAGTCCATTAGTCCTTTGGACTAATTTTTTTTTTGTGTCTTTGATTTTCTTCACTCTTCTTTGCTCCAGATGGGTAGAGACCAATAATTGCCCCTTAGATGGCACCTTAGAACATTGTCTTTGTGGTACGGTGCTTCCTTAAAAAAATAGAAATAGAAATACCATATAACTCAGCAAACCCACTACTAGGGATATATCCTAGAAAAATAAGAGCCATGACACAAATAGATAAATGCACACTCAAGTACATTGCAGCATTATTCACAGTAGCAAAAAGATGGAAACAAGTGCCCATCAACTGATGAATGGATAAACAAACTAAAGTATGTACGCAATGGAATACTGTGCAATGTTAAAGAATAACAATGAATCAGTGAAACACCTAATAACATGGATGAATCTGGAGGATATTATGCTGAGTGAAATAAGTCAATCACAAAAGGACAAATATTGTATGAAACCACTATTATAAAAAGTCAATGAAAGGTTTAAACATAAGAATAAGCATTCTTTGAATGTTACTAGGGTTAATGGGGAAGGGAGATTAAATCACTAACTAGAATGTAGACACTTAATAACTTGGGTGGAGGTAAATGCAGTACACAGTAAGAGGGAAGTCGGCACAAAATGACCAAGGCAAACGAAGAGGCTGGGAGAGAGTTAAAGGCAACAAAGGTAAATACTACGACATACACAATCTTGCAATAACAGTAGTACCAATAATCAGTGAGTGGAAACATGCATAGACATTTAAGCTGAACAGGGATGGGAAGGTGAATGGGACTACACACATAAATATGTATAGGTTTGACAGGCTATTTCTACATGTGTATTTATATGTGTACAAATATATCCATGAATATGGTAGAGTATACAGGGGGCAAAGTTATGAACATTTCTTAGCCATAACCAAACATGTTGAGGCAAAGAGTCACTGGGCCTGGGGGCTCAGGACCATAGTCTCAGAAGACATCACAGTCAATTGGAAGAATGGCCAAACTTTTGGTTAGCAGCCAAGCACTTAACCATTTATATCACCCAGGTACACATACTCACTCTTTATTTATTTATGTTTATGTATTTTTTGATAGAAGGTGAAACTGTTCTGTAATTTGTTTTTCAATAACAATATACTGTGGTTGTGTGTCTATCTAACTATCTATTGATCTCATTTTTCTTATACATGTTATCCGCCTTAGCCTTTTGAATGGCTGTATAATATTCAATTATGAAGATATACTCTAATTTATTTAACCAACCCACCACTCATGAACATTTAGCTTGTGGTTACTGACCCGGAATGTCTGCAAGGCTATCCTCCCCAAGGAGAAGACGTTAGAACAAGCCATGGCTGTGTAGGGAGCCACAGTTTTGGTTCAACTTTCTAAGGTAAAATCTTGTCAAAGAGTGAGCTCCCTGACACTGGAAGGTTTTTATTTTTATTTTATTTCACTTTACTTAATTTTTACCATGATTTGGGTGAAAGTTTACAGAGCAAATTCATTTTCCATACAGCAGTTCATATAGATTTTGTTTTATGACGTTGACTACAATTCCTTACATTGTAACAGCTCTCTTCCCACTTCCTCCCTGTAGTTACCTTTTCCCTGTGTCCTTCCCTCCCATGCACTCCCTCTCCTGCCCCAAGCTGTCTGCCTGTGTAAACACTGCCCTTCTGTCCTCCCATGATTGATTGCTCCAAGGAGTGTATCTACCTGATGTAAATGTTCACCCCATATGCTTGTCTACTGTTTGACTGGAAGCCACAGGCGTGACTTCAGTTCCAGACCTGAAGGGTAACTAAGGACCATAGTCTCAGGGGTCTTACCAGGCTCAATCAGACCAGAAAACCTGATCGTTTTTGTTTTACGATTTTAAGTTTTGTTCCGTATTGTTCTCCCATTCTGTCCAGGATGTCCTGCACTGATCCTCCTCCAAGTGGTTGACAGTGGTAACCAGGCAACATCTAGTTCTTCTGGTCTCATGGTCAGATAGGCTGAGGATCGCATGATCTACCAGTCCCTTGGACTAATTGTTTGACACTGGAAGATTTAAGCAAAAACATAGTAGCTACCTTTCAGGAGTGCCACAGGAGAATTTTTGCATTAGGCAATGGTTTAACGGTGGGGTAGGGGGAGAAAGAGGTGGGGTTGTGTTATAGAGAAGGGGCACAGGTCTCACAGTGCAGAGGCCTGAGTTCAAGTCCCTGCTATAATTCTTAGCAAACTTTCTACAGTCTCAGTTTTCTCATCTGTAAAATGCAAGTAGAGAACCACATAGTTAAGTTCAAGGACTCTGGAGCCAGGCAGACCTGATTTTGAGTATAAGTGCTGCCTCTTACCAGCTGTGTGACTCTGGGCATAATGCTTAACTTCCCTAAGCTACAGTTTTCTCAATAGTAACCTGGGAGTAAAGTAGTCCATCCTTCCATTTAACTCATGTTTTTGAATACCTGTTTTTGGGCAGACACTAAGGGTATAGCAGTGAGAAAGATAGACAAGTCACCTGCCCTTAAGGACCCTATTTTCTAGAAGAGGAAGGAAGAGAAATAGCCAGTAAACAAGTATACAAGTATATACAACTACAGATTGTGGTAAGTGCTATGAAGGGAATCTATTAGTTGATACCATAGAGTTGCTGGAAGATTCTAGAATCAGTAGTTGAGAATGACCTCTTTGAGGAGGTGATGAGCTGAGACCTGCAGGATGAGAAGGACCAGTCATACAGAGAGCCACTGAAAGAGTGTTTGTGGCTGAATAGACAATAGACACCAGGGCCCCACGGGGTCCAAGGAACAGAAGGGGGCCAGTGTTGTTGGAGCAGAGTGAGCCAAAGATAGAGAACTGGAGCTGGGGCCCCTGAAGGAGGTAGGCCAGGCCATGCAAGACCTTGTAGAATGTGGTCAAGAGTCTGATAACCAGCTAAAGGCAAATCTCGAGTAGCTGGTATTTCATAATGAGATCTACATGGTATCTTAGTTTGGGTTTCCTCAGAGGCAGTCCCCAAAACACAGATTTGAATGCATGAGGTTTGGCAGCACAGTGGTTAAGTGCTTGGCTGTTAACCAAAAGGTTGGCAGTTCGAACTCATGCAGTGTCTGTGGGGGTGAAAGATTTGACAATCTGCTTCTGTAAAGGTTACAGTCTAGAAAACCCTATGGGACGGTTCTACTCTGTCACATGGGGTTACTGAGTAGGAATCAATTTGATGGCACCCAAAAACAACACAACAACAATAGGAAAGCATGATTTCAGGAGACAGTGGTTGTGAAGGGAGGAAGTGAGTCAGGGAAGGGGTTAAGACCAATAGAGGGTGCCTCATCAAGCAAGCTGCAAGTTACCACTGTGGGCAACTGAAGCTTAATCCCACTGAGGACCTTTGGGTACTGCAGCATGCACTCAACTGAAAGTTACCCCCACTTGATGAGTGTGAGCCTGGGTCATGCATATGCCCACCCATCAATCAGTCTGCTCCTGGCAGGGTTTTTTAAATTCCCTAGCACTTCAGGCCCACGGTGGGAGGGCAGAGCAGGCTCCTGAAAAAACCAAAGCCAAACCAGTTGCTGTTGAGTGGATTCTGATTCTTGGTAACTCCATGTGTACAGAGGAGAACTGCTCCATAGGATTTTCACGGCTGTGACCTTTCAGAAGCAGATTGCCAGGCCTTTCTTCCAAGGCACTCTGGGTAAGTTAGAACTGCCACCTTTCGGTTAGTAGCTGAGCACTTACTTACTTGTTTACACCATCTAGTCCTAGTCTAGGAGCTCTGGTAGCATAGTGCCTAAGGCACTTGACTGCTAACAAGAAAGCTGGCGGTTCAAACCCACCAGCCACTCCTCGGAAGGAAGGTTGGGCAATCCTACTTCCATAGTGATACTGCCTCGGAAACCCAAGGAGGGGTCGCTATGAGTCGGGGCTGACTCGATGGCATACAACAACAACAACAGTCCTAGTCTGCTCCTAACAGCAGCAGCAGCAACAACAACAAACCCCACTGCCATCGAGTCGATTCTGACTCATAGCAACCCCCATTGGTTTTCCAAGGTGGTAAATCTATACAGACATAGTTTGCCCCATCTTCCTTCTGCTGAGCAGCTGGTGGGTTTGAACTGCCCACCTTCTGGTTAGCAGTCAGATGCTTCTGGCACTGCACCATCAGAGCTCCAGCTCCTAGAGGCCAGAAAAAACCTGTAAGCAAAGATTCAGTTGCAGGCAGTTGCAAGTCAGAAATGGTAGGGCCTAGAGAAATGAGGTGGGGAACTGTCTGCTACATGTGGAAATATTCTTACTATTATTATTAATGATAGTTATCATAATTGTTGTTATTGTGAGGATTAAATTAGATGATATCAATAGCTCATATACATTGGGTGCTTACTAGGCACCAAGCGCCATTCTAAGCACTTTACATGTTAATTCATTTAAAGCTTATAGTAGCAAGTGTATAGGAGAATACCTGGCATATCAAAAAACCAAAACCAAACTCACTGCTGTTGAGTTGGATCCAACTCATAGTGACCCCTCCTTGGGTTTCTGAGGTGATATCACTATGGAAGTAGATTGCCCAATCTTCCTTCCGAGAAGTGGCTGGTGGGTTTGAACTGCCAGACTTCTGGTTAGCAGTCAAGTGCCTTAGGCACTATGCTACCAGAGCTCCTGCCTGGCATACAATTAATTAATAATTAATAAATAGTGGTTGATCCTCCCAACTTGTAGGTTTTAGAATCTCAGATGGTGAGTTGGGGATTGTCAGCGTACCCCTAGATGCTGAAGGCCCTTGTCCCAAACCTCCTGAGCCACAGGCAACCTCCCCTTGCCTTGAGATGCTGACTCAGCAGTGAAAGATGTAAATTCTTACCTTGGTTTGCACATTATTTACACATATTTATTTATGAGCATCTTTGATTAATGTCAAAGTGCCTCTGTGATTTTTCTACCAGGCTGCAGGGCCCTGCAGAGGGCATGACTAGTGTGGATGTGGCTGTAGGCTCTCAGTGGTTTGTGTGTGAGTATGAGCTGTTGGGTGGGTAAAAGCAACAGCTGTGGGCAGGTGATGGGGCCACAGGGTTGAGTAGTGAGCAGACTAGAGCTTGGAGTGAGTGAAATGGTGTGAGTCGGGGGGTGTCTGTTAGTATACGGCAAGGTCCAGCTAAGGGGCTGGGAGATAGGGCACTGGAGAGAGTGACTGGGGGCCCCAGAAGTGGCCATGGTCTTGGAAGAGTCAAGGTGCCAGTCAAGCTTTCTGGGTAGGAGCTCAGACTCAGGGAACCAGGGAAAGATCTGGGGTCCAGGGTAGTATGCATGATGGCAGTGATGGCATGGGAACAAGGCAGGAGCTCAGAGGCAGAGAAGGGCCTCCCCCTGGAACCCTCTCCCCTTGGTACCACCCAGGGCAGGAATCCCTTGCTTGATCTAGGAGAGGGAGTGCTTTTTTCAATAAGGCCTGGGACAGGAATTGGGAAAATCTGCTGATCAGCAAGAATTTTCTGTGTGTGCTGGCAGTGCCCAGCCTAGTGCCTGGCTCTGTGGGGAAGACCAGTCTCAGCCTGCAAATCTTGGCAGGAGGGTTGGTGAGATAAAGAGGGAAGGGCAAGCCCTGACCTTGATTGAGAGCTGTGTGCCTGGCACCACACAGCACTTTTATCCATTATCTCCTTTAATCCTCACAAAGACCTAGAGAGGTAGTGACTGTCTTATCTTCTCATTACTAATGAGAAAGCAGAGACTCAGAGAGCTGCAGTAACTTGCCCAAGGTCACCTAGCAAGTGAGTGAAAGAGTAAGGATTTGAACTCAGCTCTGTCTCATTCATTCCTGAATCTGGGCACTTAGCTAGGCCTTGGCCAGGTATAAAATAAGGATAATATATACCTCACTTAGTTGTGAGAGTAAAATGAGCTCAGGCAGGTAGATAGCTTAGCATAGTGGCTAGCACACATAGGAAGCATTCAATTAAAAAATTTTTTTTTTTTCTTAAATGAGAGAGCTAGGGTTTATAAATCTTGGTCTGTTGGACTCTATGGTTTGCATGGTACTATAGTTCTTGCCAAGGCTGATTAGGGCGGGAGTGGTGGTTGGGGACAGAGGATACCCTCCCCTGCATAGGCCCTGGGTACAGTGAGGACACTGAGGGGTGTCTAGTTAGGATTGCTTGGATGTGAGTATGTGTAGACTTGGGGAGGGTCCTTGTGTGGGGAAGGAGATATGACTTTGGGGAGAGGGGGGAGCTCTACCAGCCAGCCAGTGATCAGAGCCCTCTCTCGTTTCCAGCCACAGAGATCTGAATCAGGTGAAGGAGTGAACCATGTGAAGATGTGTGGGAAATCTGTCCAGGCAGAGGGGATAGCAAGTACAAAGGTCCTGGGGCAGGAATGAGCATAAGGTGTACATCTCTCACAGTAACTATAGCAACAACGTTGACTCTTATCTCCTGGTGTTGAGTGTAGAGGAGCTAAGCAGGAGCAGGATTCATTCATTCATTTGTGCATTCATTCAACAAATATTTATTTAGTGCCCACTTTATGCTCTTGTGGCATAGTGCCTAAGGCATTTGACTGCTAACCAGAAGTCTGGCGGTTCAAACCCACCAGCCACTCCTCAGAAGAAAGATTGGGCAATCTAATTCCATAGTGACACCACCTCAGAAACCCAAGGAGCGGTCACTATGAGTTGGACCCCTCCTTGGGTTTCCGAGGCAGTATCACTACGGAAGTAGATTAACCAACCTTCCTTCCAAGAAGTGACTGGTGGGTTTGAACTGCCAGACTTCTGGTTAGCAGTCAAGTGCCTTAGGCACTATGCTACCAGAGCTCCTACTTTGCATATATTGACTCATTTAGTCTTCCCAATAACCCAATAAGCTGGGGAAGCCTTGCGAGACAGTTGGGGTTCCTCTGACTCTTCCAGCCTCTTGCATCTCACAACCACTTTGGGCACCCAGTGTCTGCCAACCAGAACAAGACCAGGATTCCCACAGTGGGTGAGGTGGGGCAGTCCTAAGAATATCACTGCTTCAGAATCTTTGCTACACTGGCTGATGCCTTCCCATGATCAGGCTGAGAGCTTCCTGGAAGCCGTGCAGAGGACTGAGGCTATGAGGGTGGAGTGCTTGGGTTTAATCCTCATCCAGCCAGGCCTGCCTCAGAACTTCCTCTCCCCAGGGGGCTCCCAATCATACCTTCCCTGTCTCCCCTCCATCACTCATCTCCTGGCCCCCCTCCAGCCCCTCCACAGAGCTCAAGCCCTGTCCTGTGGGCTCTGTTCAGGAAGCCAAGTCTCAGCTAAAGGCTCCTGGCAGAGAGAAAAGAAGCCTCCCTACCTGTTCTCTGATGAGACTGACCTGAAACATTCCCTGTGGCTTCACTAATTCTGGTGGAGGCAGTAGGGGTGGTATGTACCCTGCTTGGCTCACCTACCCATCACCTACCCATCTACCTGCTATTCCTTCCCTCCTTCCATCCATCCACCTACACACCCACCCACCCAGCCACCTATCCATCCATCCACCAACCTCTCCATCCATCTACCCACCTGCCCATCCATTCACCCATCCCACCCACTATATCCACCCACTGTCCCATCCCCCCACCTACCCACCTGCCCATCCATCCATCCTTCCTTCCATCCATCCAACAAATTGCTGACTAAATACCTAATACATCCCACCAGCTCAGTTGGGGAGCTGGTCATTTGTAAACTTTTGTGATCCTTTTGCTTATTTGTTTCCTCTTCCCACCTGGCTGTTAGGGAAGCTCCTTGAGATGCAAGACTCCCCTATCTCTACAATGCATAGAGGAAAGGACACTGTCTTGACGATGGGGTTGGCAGCAGCTGCCTAGCTTGGATGCCTTGGGAGAATCTTGCAGCTGCTCCCACCTCTGCTAGGCCATCCCTCTGACCCTAACTTCCAGCTGTGGAAGATGCCAGGGTGATCGTCAGGTGGACAGGGCCTAGGGCCTCATGCTAATCCAGGGGCAGGGGCCTTGTTGCCTGGCAGCATGCCCATGCTGCTGCAGGGCTGCTGGCCCCCTGCCAGCACCAGATTTTTGGAGCGGTAAAGTTGTGTTGCTGTGGAACCTCTCCACACTACTGTAGTAAACAAACAGGCTGTGACTCTGGGCCTGGAAACTGGGGGTAGGGGGTGGTGGCTGCTATCTTGGCAAAAGCAGGAGCTAAATGGAGACTCAGAGGAGCAAGTGGGCTGTCTGAGCCTCAAACCAAGCTGCTGCTGTGGGCCTAAGAGTTTGGGCCACACTTCCTGTCTTCCTAGCCTGCCGTCTTCCCTGCCTGGTCTCACTTGGATGGCAGATGTGGGGCAGCAGATAGGCACTGTGCCCTGAGCTACCCTGGTTGGAGATCGAACTGCAGAGGAAGGGCCATAAGCAAAGGCTCAAATCAACACAGAGATAGAGACCCAGAGAGAAGCAGAGAGACCTGGAGACAGAGACTAGAGACACACACAAGAGGCAGAGGGATCTAGAGATTGAGGTTGAGAGAGAGAAGGACAGAGAGAGAGACATGACTCAGAAAGACAGAGACAGAGTTAGGTGAGCGAAGGATGTATAAAGGGACTGGGAAGAGAAGGGTCAGAATAGAGGAGTTTAGGGCAAGAAGAAAGACAGGAGTGGTGGGAACAGGTCTCCCAAAAGCAAGGGAGTCTGGAGAGAAATAATAGCTTAACGATAACCCCCTCCTATTGGGTACCCCTAGTAGGTAAAGCATTTGGCTGGTAACCATAAAAGTTGGCAGTTTGAACCCACCAGCAGATGTGATAGTCTGCTTCCATGAAGATTTACAGTCTTAGAAACCCTATGGGGCAGTTCTGTTCTGTAAGAAAGGGTCTCTATGAATTGGAATCAACTGAGTGGCAGTGGATTTTATCTGGTATCACCCTACAGTGAGCAAAACTTTTCCACTTGGTTAAACTCATTTAAGCCCACAACAGTCTGCCTGAAATGGGGGTGAGGTCCTCAGGATAGATGGGGGCAAAGATGTGTCCCTGGAGCTGGGAGCTTGGGGGATGCTGTAACTGGAACCTGAGGACTGACTAACTGTGAGAAGGGCCCCACAGGGTGGGGCTATGGGGACCAATGAGTGTTTAGAGACAGAGCCCCCAGCTGCACCTGAGTCCTTTCAGTGACCAGGCCATCCCCAGCTCTGTTCCAGAGGCTAATGCAGAGACAGCTGGCTTGTGCTGGTGTTCCTGCCACTGTAACATTATTACTCCTTTTCTTGGCAAGAAGTTGTCTGACTCAAGATACTTCTTGTCCCCTCTCTCCTGTCCTCTGGCTGCCTGGCTGCAGTGGTTGCTGTGGTGTGGCACCTAGTTCTTCTCCAGGACTGAGCCACTCACTTGCCCAGCTTCTGGGAGTATGGGGTGTGGACACGTCACAGCTGAATCCATTATAGGGGCTGGCTCTTGGTGGAGGGAGGAGTGCCTTGCCTAGAGTTAGGCCTCCTGCCTGCATCCAATGACTGGTCGATTATGAGGGGAGGGTACAAAGGTCAGGCCCCTTTCTTCAACTTTGGACGTTTCCGAAAGGTTGTCCTAGCTCCAGAGCTCCTTCTGAGATGGCTGAGGGCTTTGTTGTGAATGCATGCCACATCAGTGTCTCCCTTTGCCCAGTCCTCCTATCCCCACTTCCTGTTGTTCCTGAGAGTACCTCTTGCATGCAAATCTCAGAGTCTCAGGTTATTTCTAGGATCTGACCTATGACACTAACCCTAACCATTGGGAACCAACCTCAGTACCCTACTCCCCCATCTTTTTCTCCTTCTCTCTTCATCCTAATCCTCATGCCCATCACACAGGCTGGGTTCTGCACAGAGGTCTCTGTGTGTATCTGGGAGAAGTAGGAGAAAGGAATGCTCATTCAGCCACTCCTATCCTGGGCAGAACCTCCCTCCCCATTCCCAGGAGGAACATCATAGGGAATGTGTACCTTGTATAACCACAGAAGGTATGCAGCCTGGTACAAGGTAGGTGCTGAGCAGTGTTGAGTGATGATGATGGTGGGCCCTATCTACTCCTATCATGGAGGCAGGAGAGTGTGGTGCTTAAAGCTTTGCAACCAGCCTGGTTGCAAATGCTGGCCCCACCATTTAAAAGCTGTGTGACATTGGACAATCAGGATTAAATGAGTTAACATATTAAAAAGTACTTAAAATACAGAGTGGTGCGTGAGTGTTAACTATTGTTATTTTTGTTCTTGACCTTCCAGATTGGTGGGCTTGTATAGACCATGTCTAAGAGATACACACACATGGGGTGGCGAGTTAATTTCTTAAGGTGAACAAGGAGGTTCGTCTCATGTGTTGCACTGTGTCCCCATTATCTGGTGCTGTGCAAGCCCCTCACTTTGCAGACAAGGCCTAGAGTGGACAGCTTAAGGCTGGCCAATGCTTCAATGCTGAGAAAGACCCTGGCCCAGTATCCTGCTCCCAAGATGGGCTTAAGACTCAAACCTCAGCCTCCTAGGGCATGCTTCTTCTCTTCCTCATCCTTGGGGCCCAGGGCTAGGGTTGGAAGTGTCTAAGTAATCCTGGTGGCATGTGCAGGCAGGTGAGCTCTGCTTGCTTTGGACGAAATGACCTGTAGCCTCCCTTTAAGTGCTCTAAGATCATATCCCACCCCATGCCCATAGTTCTGTTGCTGGGGGCCTAGGGCTGTTTTCTTTGGGTCTCTAAGCATCAGATGAGAAGTCACTGAGCTTCCAAGCCCAGCCTCTGGTACTGTATAGTCAAGGTCACTGAACACTCCTGTTCTATTCCTACCTCATCTACCCTTCACAATGATCCTGTCAGGTAAGAATTGTTTCTTCCAATGACTTCACTCAACTCTAAGCCCCGTTATCCCATACCTGGCAGTTGCCTCTTACCTGGTCTTCCTGCTTTCACTCCTGCACAGGGCTATATTTTCTCAGTACCTTAGCTACAAGTAGCTCTTGGGCTTGTAGCTATTGGCTTGTGTGAACCAAACTGTGCTGTAAGTGCAAAATAAGCACTTATTACGAAAAACAGAATAGAATCCTTAATTATTGTAACTTGAGACTTGAATTTTTTTCTTAAGTTCTTTTAAGCTGGAGAAATGCTGAGTGTGTTATTCCCTTTGGTTTTCCAACTCCAGGTTTTTGTACATTTCAATATAATACTTTATTTTTTCTTTGCCTTGAGTTGCAATATGGAAGGATTCTGCAGGTGTGTTAGATTGGGTTCTCTAGAGAAACACAAAAACCAGCAAAGTGTATATATATATTTAGAGAGAGAGAGAGAGAAATTTATCTTAGGAAAATGGCTCACAAGTGTATAGAAGCCGACAAGTCCAAGCCGAAAAGTCCAAGTCTCTGGAGGAGATGGGGCTTGCGGCCGCTTTGGCTTCCGCAAGCACAGGGGAGCCGAGAGATTCAAGCTGG
>NW_006921779.1:2120024-2143080 GCF_000298275.1 Orycteropus afer afer | reverse complement strand
AAGGAATGCGGCTCTTCCCAGAATGTCCTTGGATATCTTGGAAGCAAGCCACACCCCTAGGGAAATTCCCCTTGGGCAGACTGGCCACTCAGAACACAGTCATCTGATCCCATCATGGGAACAACCACACAGAACTGGGGTCCAGCCAAGTTGACACACAGCTCCAACTATCACAGCAGGCAAAATATTGAACCATGTAGGAAGAATCAAAAGAAGATGGACGGAATACGTAGTCACTGTACCAAAAGGGGTGGTCAACATTCAACCATTTCAGAAGGTAGCATATGGTATTGAAGGAAGAAATCTAAGCTGCTTTGAAGGAATTGGCAAAAAACAAGCCTCCAGGAATTGACAGAATATTCACTGAGATGTTTCAACAAATGGATGTAACGCTGGAAGCCCTTCCTTGTTTATGCCAAGAAGTTTGGAAGACTGCTACCTGGCCAACCAACTGGAATAGATCCATATTTTTGCCCTTTCCAAAGAAAGGTGATCCAATAGAATGCAGAAATTATCGAATAATATTGTCAATATCACACACAAGTAGAATTTTGCTGAAAACAGTTCAGAAACATTTGCAGCAGTGCATAGACAGAACTGCCAGAAATTCAAGCCAGATTTAGAAGAGGATGTGGGACAAGGGGTATCATTGCTGATGTCAGATGGATCTTGGCTGAAAGCATAGAATATCAGAAAGATGTTTACCTGTGTTTTATTGACTATGCAAAGACATTTGATGATGTGGATCTTAACAAATTATGGATAACATTGTGAAGAAAGGGAATTCCAGAACATTTAGTTTTGTTCATGAGGAACCTGTACATAGATGAAGACGTTTGAATAGAACAAGGGGATACTGCATGGTTTAAAATCAGGAAAGGTGTGCACCAGGTGTCCTTTCACCATACTTATTCAATCTGTGTGCTGAGCAATGTGAAAAGCTGGACTATATGAAGAATATTGTGGCATCAGGATTGCAGGAAGACTCATTAGCAACCTGTGATATGCAGATGACACAACTTTGCTTGCTGAAAGTGAAGAAGACTTAAAGCACTTAGTGATGAAGATCAAAGACTTCAGTATGAATTACACCTCAGCATAAATGTTCTGGTTACTGTTAGTGCTGCTCTGACAAGAAGTATACCACAAATGGGAAGGCTTGAACAAACAGGAGCTTATTCTCTTACAGTTAGGAAGGCTAGAAGTCCGAGTCCAGAGTGCCAGGCTCTAGGGGCTGTGTGAAAGCTCCTTGGCTTTGGGCTTCAGTTCTGCCTCTTGCTCCCAGACCACTGAAGCTAGAAGCTTTTCTTCACTCAAGTAGCTACTGGCTGCTGAGGCTAACAAGCCCAAGGTTGACAAATAAAAATGGCACAGTCCTGATGTTACCAAACTACACAGCAGGCCATTAATTCAAGTCTATTGTAAGTCCCAAGGTCAGCAGAGCATGGCAGGCTGTTGAACAATGACTCGGCTACATGCAGGGTCCAAGCATGCCGTAAGCTCGAGACCATTCTCAAAGGTGTTTCTTATATACGGGAAGCAGACCACATACCCAAAGCAGCTACTCAGCTGCTTGTGGTAGATTCCCACCATGGAGGTGATTGCCAGTCTCATCATGGGGAATAACTACCACCAGCTGCCCAGCCACTCAACCAGGCCCAGCCAAGTTGACACATAAGCATAACCACCACAATAAAGAAACAAAAGTCCTGGACTAATAAGTAGCATCATGATAAATAGAGAAAAGATTGAAGTCAAGGATTTCATTTTGTTTGGATCCACCATCAACGTCCGTGGAAACAGTGATCAAGAAATCAAACAATGTATTGCACTGGGCAAACCTACTGCAAAAGGTCTCTTTAAAGTGTTAAAGTGCAAAGACGTCATTTTGAAGACTAAGCCAAGCCATGCTATTTTCAATAGCCTCATATACATGTGAAAGCTGGACAATGAATAAGGAAGACCACAGAAGAATTGATGTATTTGAACTGTGGTGGTGATGAAGAATACTGAAAATACCATGGACATCTAGAAGAACAAACAAATCTGTCTTGGAAGAAGTGCAGCCAGGATGCTCTTTAGAAGGGAGAATGGAGAGACTTTGTCTCTCTTACTTTGTTATGTTGTCAGAAGGGACCGATCTCTGAAGAAGGATATCATGGTTGGTAAAGTAGAGGGTCAGCAGGAAAGGGTAAAGCCTTCAACGAAATGGATTGACACATGACTGCAATCGTGAGCTCAAGCATAGCAATGATTGTGAGGATGGCACAGGCCCACACAGTGTTTCGTTCTGTTGTACGCAGGGTCATTATGGGTCAGAACTGACTTGATGGCACCTAACCAAAACACCATAAAAAGAAAACCTGAGAAATATCTTACTAATACTTCTTTTATATAGATGACATGTTGAACTGATAATATTTTGGATGTGTTGGGTTAAATCAAATATGCTATTATAATTAATTTTACCTGTTTCTTTTTACTTTTCTTAATGTGGCTACTAGAAAATTTAAAATTATTTATGTAACTTGCATCCAATTTCCATCGGACAGTGCTGCTCTAGAGCCCATTATTGGCATAGCAGCCAGAGTGATCCTCTAAAGTCTTTGTTGCATTATGTCCCTCCTCTGCTCACAGGCCTTTAATTGCTTCCGCCTCACACAGGGTAAAAACCAAGTCCGACAATGGACTTCAAGGCCATTTGTGATCTACACTCTTGCGTCCCTGTTGTTGCTATGTGCCATCGAGTTGGCCCCGACTCATAGTGACCCCTCCTTGGGTTTCTGAGGTGGTATCATTATAGAAGTAGATTGCCCAACCTTCCTTCTGAGGAGTGGCTGGTGGGTTTGAACTGCCAGCCTTCTGGTTAACAGTGAAGTGCCTTAGGCACTACGCTACCAGAGCTCTTGCTCCTTGCATTCCAGCCACACTGGCCATTCTGTAACTAAATTTGTTCTCACCTCAGGACATTTGCACTTGCTGTTTCCCCTGCCAGGAGTGATTTCCTCACCTGTTCACATATTAAAGGGTTGCTATGAATTGACTCTACAGCAATGGGATTTTTATTTTTGTTCTTACATGCTCACTCTCCCTTGATTCAGATCTCTGCTCAAATGTCTCACCTTAAGGAGGCCTTTTTTTATCTAGCCTGATAATAATTGCCCCCTGCTACTCTCTAATCCCTTAGAGCATTTTTCCTCATGTAATATCACATTACAAGTCACTTGTTTACTTTTTGATCGTTTGTTTCCCCAAGTAGAGTATAAGCTTCATGAAGTTAGGGACTTGGTCTGTCTTATTCACCAAAATATTCCCTGCCTCTACAAGTGGGCTGGAATAGTGGTTGGTCAATAAATATTGCTTGGGTGACTGAAACTTACAGATGACAAAACTGAGATCCAGAAAGGTGGAATTACTTGCCCAAGATCATGTGACCAGCAAAGCCAGAGCTAGGGCAGAGCTCAGGGGACTGTCTCAGGCAAGAAGCAACATTCTTCTCATCAGAGCTACTGCCTATAGCCTCTTTCCCTCTTCTTAGTCTCATCACATAGGACACACAAGTATCATTTTGGGGAGAGGGGACCTGGCTGCAGAGAGCTAGCAGTCTCTGTTTTTCTTGCATCTCTGATTTTTCTGCCAGTTGATCTTTCCCTCCTCTGTACATTCAGACATGCTGACCCAAAGAAGGCTCTGGAGTGGGTGGGTGGGAGAATAGGGTGGCTATATTGAAAAAGGAGTGTGGCTTGCCCAGAGCTCAGACAAAGGCACTCTCTGCCTAGTGCTAGGTGTGGCACAGAGAAGAGCTTATGGCTATGAATGAGGAGATAGAACCTCAAGGAACTCAGGTTTGAGGAGACAGCAGAAAGGAGGGAAGGAACCCCAGGAACCCAACATGGTGGCTGGAGTAAGTAGCAGAGCCCTCTGTCCAGCAAGACATCCTGTGAATGTCTGTGTTAGAATGGGTTCTCTAGAGAAACAAAACCAGTAAAGCTTATGTATATAGAGAAAGAGCAATTTATCTTAGGAAAATGGCTCACACACTTATAGAAGCTGGCAAGTCCAAAGTTCTTGGACCAAATGTCAAGCTCAAGGCTTTTCCCGACTTACGCAGCTGCAGGGTCTGAGAAGCTCAAGGCTGGCAGGAAGTATACTGGCTGTTGACTCCAACGAATGACAAATCCAAGATCTCCAGGCCGAATGGTGGATTGTTTGCTCATGGACAGTTGTAGGCAGCACAACAGAATCCTGATCCACAGAAGAGTGTCTCTTTACCCAGGATGTCCATAAATATACTGGAAGCAGGCCACCCCCTAGAGAAACTCCCTTTCAATGGATTGGCTGCTCAAAGCACATTCATCTGATCCCATCATGGGAATAACCACAACTGCTTAAACCACACAGAATTGTGGTTCAGCCAAGTTGACGTACAGCTCCACCTATCACAGTGTCTGTGTTGCTTTGGCATCTGGGACAGCTCAGACCCTGTTCCTTTTGCCCTAGGCCCACCCGCCTGTCCACTGCTCTGGTGTGACAGTGCTCTTTGGGTTCCGATCATGTTCTCTACCAGCTGTATTTCTTGGAAGGGACACCTTGTCTAGAACGAGCAGGATGTTGGAGCCTGGATGCTCTTTTCTCTTTTCTCTGCTTGGTAAACTCCCACATATCTTTCAAGTCCCAGTTCAAATGTTCCTTCCTTTGTCTTGACCTCCCTTGACTCCCAGTCAGAGTTAGTCCCACCCTTGCTTGATCACCCAATGGCTCCTCTTTCCGACAAGTGTATAAACACTCATCGTTTGTTTTATAGTTATTTTCTTGACTGGAGCTCCTTGAGGGCAGGACTGTTTCATTCATTTCTGTGAAGCCTGAGGCTTTGTCATGAATAGACTTTCACCATCATCACTATCATCACCACCATTATCACTGTCATTATTGTCATCAGACTTGTTTGCTGATGTGTTCCTGGCACACACTAAGTGCCTTCCCTGAACCATCTCAATTAATTCTCACACTGACCCTGTGAGATAGGTACTTTATTATCCTTATTTTACAATTGAGGAAACTGAGGCCCAGTGAGGTTCACAGGGTGAAGCTCCTTGCATATGCAAAGCTAAGGGGTAAGCCAAGGCTTGGACCCTTATCTTCTGACCCTAAGGCCAAGTTTCCTTTGCTTTTTGTGACCAAGGGATGAAATGACCTCCTCTTCTTCATAGGAAATAATCCAGGTGGGTCTGCAAGCATCCCAGGGGAGCTGGGTAATGATTATCTTTGGGTGAAGTTCCTGTGGCTGGAGCACAGCATAAGTGGAGGTAAGGCAGCCAGGGACTGGATCAGGGAGGGCGGGGAAGATGATGAACTGGGCTTGGGCCTCTATGAGTTTGGGGTACCCATGAGGCATCGACATGAGATGCCCAGTGGATGGTTGGGTCCATAGGCTTGGAGCTGGGAGGAAGATCTGTGCTGGGGAAGGAGATTTGAGGTGTTTGGCATGATAGCTAAAGCCATGGAAGGGAGAGAAGGCTCAGGGAAGTGTATGGTGTATGAAGGGGAAAGTGTCAAGAATAGAACTCTGGAGACCCCAGAATAGAAAGGGCTGGGTGAGAAAAAAGGAGAAAAAAGGAGCTGGGTGAGATAACTTCAGAGGTCAAACAGAAGTAGGAAGAGAACTAATACAGAGAGTGGTCACACAACCTTGAGAGAACTCTCTGAATATTTGTGGAATGAATGAATGAAAGATTGAATGAAAGGATGAGTGTTGGTGGAAAGGATTAGTGATGCCTCAGGTTTGGGCTCACTGTGATTCTCCACTGGCCCAGAGGCAAGGCTCCTCTTCTGTCCCAGAACATTCTGGCCCCTTCCTCTCTTCTGGACCTGCCTACAGCTCATCCCATCATCGTTATGTGCTGTCAAGTCGGATCCGACTAGAGCGACCCCTCCTTGGGTTTCCGAGGCAGTATCACTACGGAAGTAGATTGCCCAACCTTCCTTCCGAGGAGTGGCTAGTGGGTTTGAACTGCCAGCCTTCTGGTTAGCAGTCAAGTGCCTTAGGCACTACACTACCAGAGCTCCCCACCCCATCATTAGGGGCTAAGAAAAGATTACTGTCCTTACATCATAACTAGGGAAACTGGGGCCTAGAGAGGACAAGGGCCACATAGATACCCTAGGTCTTAGTGCAGACAAGTTCTGGGACAGGAAGAGCATTCCCAGAGAGGGAGCTGCCAGAGGGGTGGGTTGTCTTGGGAACCTCTGGGATCCCATCTCTGGCCTGGGGTTTCACATCCTGTAATCATGAAAATCCCATTGGGGTTTAGAAGGCTCTTAGAGATCACCCAGTTCAACTCCTTCATTTTGTAAATGCGAAGATTGGCTCAGGGAAGGAAGGAACTTTCTCAAGTTCATAGTAATAGAATAACAGTCAGCTGTCATTTATTGGGAGTCCCTGGGTGGTGCAAACAGTTAATATGCTCAGCTGCTCACCAGAAGGAGGTTGGAGTCCATCCAGAAGTTCTTTGGAAGAAAGGCCTGGCAATCTGCTTCTGAAAAATCAGCCATTGAAAACCCTGTGGAGTACAGTTCTACTCTGACACACATCGAATTGACTTGACAGCGACTGGTTACTGGTATCATTTATTAAATGCTTACTGTATGCTAAGGATTTCCACTTACTGTATGCTAAGGGTTTCATATTTATTCTTTTGTTTATTCCTATTATCCTTTAGTAGTCTCTGATTCTGCAGATGTAGAATCTGAGGCTCAGATAAATAAAGTGATTTATCTGAAGTCACACAGTAGGAGGGCCTGGGCTAGGATTCAGACCTAGATTTGTTTGACACCAAAGCTTGTTCTTGTTCCTTTCCTATATGTGGCCCCTAAATCCCAGGACCCAGGTCTCCTGCTTCCCAGGCCAGAACTTCTCTTACTGGCTGCAGCTTCTGCAGGACCCAGGCAGTGGCTGAGGCAGAAAACCACAGCAGAATGGTAGGAGCACCAGTGCCTGACCTTGAGGGTTGGGCATACACAAAGCAAATGGGACCCCTGCTCCACTGCCCAGCCAGCCAGGCCCCCAGCAGCTGTGCTTTCTCCCTTGAGTGGGGCTGGAGTTGCCTCTCCGCCTCTGCCCGCCCACCTGATCAGGGCAGAGCTGGCTTCATGTATTATTAATAGCACTGCCAGCCTTCCTGTTTTCACGCTGATAACCTGCCAGGGGAGGGCAAGTGGGAGGGAGGGAACAAGGTGGCAAACCCTGGAGCTGGTAGGGCCCCTCCCCCACCAGTAGAGCAGCTCTGCGGGGGCTGGCCCAGCCCCAAGTCTCTGAAGTTGGTTTCTGGAGCTTCCCCCATCTGAGCCCACAGGAGGGGACCGGGCCCTCTGCAGGGAATTCACGTGGGAGGTTGGAATGTGTGACTCTGGGAAGGGCTCCATCCTGCCCTCCATCTAGGGCACCATGGGCTCAGGTCACCTTGGCCCTTCCTAGGGGCAAGTGCACCCAAATTCAGGTGACCGTGGGGGTCAGAGCCACTCAAGGGTGTGTGTGTGTGTTTGTGTGTGTGTGTGTGTGTGTGTGACATTGGCTCTCAAGGTTTCCTGGGGCAAAGATCTCTGAAGTCCAGCCACACGTGGACCCCAGGCTACATCTGAGTTGGCCTTTCCCTTCCCTCACCCGATGCCTAATCCTTTCCCCTCTAGAACTCAGCTTGAGGGCTAAGGGCAGGTACAGATGGAACCAGCCTTGACAGGGGTGCAGGAGGGTTGGGGTGGGTAGGGACCACCTCTTTGGAGCCAATGGACAGACTGGGATCACTTGTCTGGGCCTGTGAATGCTGACTGTGCATCTCTTCCCAACTTCTTGTTTAGTGATGTCACATTGGCAGCTTGAAATTGGCCATGGTGGGAGTATTTACACAATGGAAATCAGCAAATGCTAGCAATTGGATTACCTACTCCCAGAGCCAGTTGTTAAACATTTACTAGCATAGCCCTGGGGCCAGTTAGGGAAGGCTCTGCTCTAACCTTGAACCTACCTGCCTTTAACCTCTGCCCAGGCTACTCCCCAGAATTCCTTCCTCTTCTTTTTTACTGAATGTAAATCTTCAATAACAAAAACAAAAACAATAACAGTAGCAGCTAATGTTTATTGTGTGCTTTTTAATTATGTTCTGGGTCTGTTCTAAGAGCTTTATGAGTGCCAATCATTTCATGGTGACAGTAGGCACTATTATCACTTTCATTTTACAGATGAGGCAACTGAGGCACAGAGAGGTTAATGAACAACTGAAGTCACACAGCTGGTCTGTGGCAGGGTCAAGATGCATGCCTGGCTCTAAGGCCTCTGCTTCCTGCTTCGTTGGCATCGTCTTACTGTGAGGGCTGTTTGTGAGGTGTCTCCTGTGAGAGGCTTTCTGGCTGTGCAGGTACCCAGAGCTCCCTGGCTGTGCATGGAGCACATGGAACTAACCCTTTCTGGGTCCTATTCTCTCCTGCTCCCCAGACTGGGAGCTCCTTGAGCACAGTGTCTGTGTCTGATTCATCTGCTGCCTTCACGCCTGGCACAGCAGCAAACACTGAGGGCACTTGCTGAATGAACCATTAATAGAGGTAATCATGGGGAGCCCTTGGCAGAGTGCCTGGCACATTGCAATGCTCACATGCACAGTGCTCAATAATGGCAGCTGTGATTACTAGAAAAGGAGGCCTTATGGTGCAAATGGTTATGCTCTTGGCTGCCGACTGACAGACTGGCAGTTTGGACCCACCCTCTGAGCTCTGGTGGCATAGCACCTAAGGCATTTGATTGCTAACCAGAAGGCTGGCAGTTCAAACTCACCAGTCACTTCTTGGAAGGAAGGTTGGGCAATCTACTTCCGTAGTGATACCACCTTGGAAACCCAAGGAGGGGTTGCTATGAGTAGGATCCAACTTGACAGCAGTGAGTTTTTTTTTTTTTTTTTAATGGCTCTTCAGGAGAAAGACCTGGTGATTTGCTTCCATAAAGATTGTATCCAAGAAAATCCTGTGTGGCAGTTTTAATGTGTCACATGGGGTCGCTATAAGTTTGGAATCTACTTGATGGCACCTAACAACAACAATGATTATTAGAGTCTGGATGGACTCAATCATCTAGCAAACATTTTTATGGTTATTGTTGTTAGGTGCTGTATGAGTCAAACTCATAGTGACCCCATATACAACAGAACAAAACACTGCCTGGTCCTAACCTATCCTAATAATTTTTGCTTTGTTTGAGCCCATTGTTGGAGCCATTGTGTCAATCCATCTCATTGAGGGTCTTCTTTTTTCACTGACTTTCTATTTTGCCCAGCAAGATATCCTTCTCTAGGGACTGGTCCCTCTTGATAACATGACCAAAGTGTGTTAGATGAAGTTTCGCCACCTTCACTTCTAAGGAGCATTCTGGCTGTACATTTTATTAGGGCCTTCCATATGCCCAGTCCTGTTCTAGAAGCTGGGAACCACCACAATAAACAAAACACAAAAATCTCCATTCTCTTAGAGCTTATCTTATAGACTGGGAGACGTGCAACAAACAAGATAAAGAAATAAAACATAAGATATAGTAAGAGATGCATAGGAGAAAAATAAGCAGGGAAGGGGTTTAGGAGGTGTTCAGGGTGAGGTGGAAATTTTGTTAGGTTCATCAGGAACCCATCAGACTTCACTGAGGAGGAGACATTTGAGGACATGAGGGAACAAACTGTGCTGTTAATTGGGGGGAAGATCATTCTCTGTTGTGCAAAAGTCCTGAGGCAGAAGTTTGCTGGGAAGGTTTTAGAAGCAACAACAAAAGACTGGTAGGGTAGAAAGAGTGGAGAAGAAAATCAATAAAAATGAAGCCAAAGAGTTGTTAGAGTCAAGGAAGTAGGTGGAGGAAAGAGGGGGTAGTGGGAGTGATGGGGGAGGAAGCAAAGATGGGGTTATGATGGTTAGCAACTTCAACCTGTGTCCCAGGAGAAGCAGGAGAGGCCAGCTATGAGGGGAGGGAGAAAGAGAGACTCCTGCTTTCTGTAGCTAAAAACAGTCTTACAACTCTTGATTTGGTCATTGGCCCTTTTAGACCTTGGTTTCCCCTTTAGACTTTTGCCTGATGCTCCCCTGTCCTGACCACAGGTCCTGCCTTGAGGGCATTGCTAGTCTGGAATGGTAATACCCTTTTCCTTGTGTTTCTGCTGACCTCTCTGCCAGCAACCTCATCCCTCAGGGAACATTGACTCTATGGTCCAGTTTACCAGACACTAACCACTGGCATGGCCGCTCCTGAAGTGCCTACTTTCCAGCCACTGCTCTCCATGTCTTGAGGTCCAGCCTCAGCCTGCGCAAGAATAATCAACTGTCTCCCCAGAGATGGTGAGAGATCCAGAGTCTGAAGTACAGGGATGGGGTGGTGCTGAGGGATGAGCCCAGGAGGTGGTGATCCCAGAGGAGAGGGATGTGAGTTCATGGGTACAGGGGGCTCTGCAGGCGGCTCTGTGCAGGCCTCTCACCTCTCAGGAGTCTAGGACTGTGGAGTGGAGGTAGTGCCAGGGCAGGTGACGTCTGGGCCAGGAGTGTGTGGATTGGATTTATTTGTCGGATGCCACACCCCACCCCAGATTCCTAAGTGCTCAGCATCATAAATAAAACCCTCCCAATAAATCTCCCCCATAAATTTTCTGCTTAGGATTTCATTACTCATCTCATTTCCAGTCATTAGGTTTTAGTCCAGTTTGGAGTAGTCCTGATGGCTGTGAATCATGCCTGCGCCCTGGGGAGGGTGAACCCCAGGGAGAAGTCGAGTCTGGGCTATGGGGGTGACAGCTGAAGCCTGAAGAGCTGGACCTGGAGTCGTCACCTGGCTGGCTGTCCCAGGCAGTGGAGTGACAGTTGCTTGCACTGAGCTCCTGTTCTTCTCCTCACCCTGAAAGAGGAAAGGGACTACCATGGACTGGGTAACTAATATGTGCCAGGAGCTTGACTTACATCTTGAAACTTCACTCAAGTCCCACAAAGTAGGATTTATTATTCCCATCTTGAGTAATAAACTAGATAGAGAAGGAAAATGTAGTGATAGGTGCCCTGGAGAAAAAATAAAGCAGGGAAGGGGGATAGGAAGTGTCCAGGGACTGAGGCTCAGAGAGGGGAAGTTACTTACCCAAGATTATACAGCTCAGCCAGTTTGTCCTTGGCAGAGTCTGATTTTGAGCCCAGACTTATCTGATCCAAATTCACTGTACTCACTGCTTCCTAGCTTCTTCGTTGGAGGGGACCATACAGGATCTAGCACAATGCCAGTCCTTCCATGAAGCATTCCTTGGTTACCAGCTGGAGTCATTTGTTCCCTCTGCACTCACCTTGAACCACTTTGGAGGTCTTTATTGTAGTAGTCTTCTGTGACTCTTGATCTGTTGTGTTCTCTTACATGTGGCTCCTTGTGTCCTTCATTCATAGCCCTTTGCAAACCCGTACATTATACACTTTGGGACTCTTTGGTTATTGTCTCTCTTCCTATGGTAGTTATGTTTGTGTGTCAGCTTGGCTGGGCCTGGTTGAGTGGCTGGGCAGCTGGTGGTATTTATTCCCCATGATGAGACGGGCAATCAGCTCCATGGTGGGATCTACCACAAGCAGCTGAGTAGCTGCCTTTGGGATGTGGTCTGCTTCCTATGTATAAGGAGAAGCTTTGGGAATGGTCTCTAGCTTATGGCATGCTTGGACCCTGCATGTAGCTGTGTTGTTCTTCAGCAGCCTGCCATGCTCCGCTGACCTTGGGACTTACAATGGATTTGAATTAATGGCCTGCCATGCGGTTTGGTAATGTCGGGACTGTGCCATTTTATTTGTCAGCCTTGGGCTTGTTAGCCTCAGCAGCTAGTAGCTGTTTGAGTGAAGAGATGCCTCTACCTTCAGTGGGCTGGGAACAAGAGACAGAGCTGAAGCCCAAGGTTGAGGGGCTTTCACCCAGCCCCTAGAGCCTGGTACTTTGAACTTGGACTTTTAGCCTCCAAATTATGAGAGAATAAACTCTTGTTTGTGAAGGCCATCCTATTTGTGGTATATTGCTGTCAGAGCGGCACTAGGTAACCAGAACACTTCCCTTCTAAAAATGAGCTCCAGGAGGGTAGCAGCCATGTCTGCTTGGCTTACCACTGCATTTCTAGCATCTAGTATGGTATGTAGTGCATAATGGGTGATTAATAAATTTTTGTTGAATGCTGAATGAAATAATAAGCTAAGTGGTTGCTTCAGAGGGGTGAAGGAGGAGGTGTCAGTATGCCAATACCTCTACTGTGGAAGTCAGTTAGAGCCCTAAAGCCCATTGCAGATATGAGTAGGAAGGAAGAATTCTGAAGTCTCAAGCTCAGCGTTCCACTTAGTGCCATTCTCAGCTTCCACCACAACTTCAACCTCTTGCCTCAGTCCCAACTCAAATTCCAACTTCAGTCTCAACCCCTAATCCATCTCCAACTCTGATTTTAGCCTTAATCCAACTTCAGACTCAACCTTAACCCTTCAAACCCATCCTCAACTCTAACCTCAAGTCCAACCTCAGCCCCTGACTCAGTCTTAGCTCTAACCTAAGACCCAGCCAATCACAATCTCAACCTCAACTTCAGCCCCAACTGTACTTCAATATCAAATGAGCTTCAATCTCAGGGATAACTCAGACACAGACCCTACTTCAATTTTAACCTCAAGTTTAGACCCAATCCTAACCCCAGCTTTATAATTGGCCCCAGCCTCAGCTCCATCCCCAAACTTGACTTCAGTCTGAGCCTTGACCTCAGCTCTAATCCCAAATCTAATCTCAGCCCTAGCTTCATTCTTAATTTCAGCCCAGTCTCAGCTTTAACCTCTATCCCAGCATCACTAGATAATTCTGGGAAAGCAGTAGCTCTTCCCCCCTGGGGAAGGGAGCAGCCATGTTCCCTAGACTTTGGCTGTCCTATAGACCTTTCATTTTCCCCCCACTTTCTTTACAGCTCAGAGAGGACAGGAGCCCTGCGGTCTCCTTGTGGGAGCTTAGTAATAATTTCTCATACATGGATAGTGGTTACAATTTATAAACCACATCCATATCCACCAGTCCACCAGACCTTCTACTTCTAACAGCTTGGGAGGAGGTATATCTTTCTTAGGAGGTATGTCTTAACCTCAGGAAATAGAGGTTAAATACTTCAGCTGGCTTGTGGTAAAGTTGGTGCTCTAACCCAGCCCTTTGATTCTAAGTTCAGAACTGCCCCTAGTTCTCTTGATCTGTGAGGAAGATGACAGGGGCCCTAGATTCTCTCTCTGTGTGTAAAAGCTTAATAACAGGGACCCCCAAGCCCCCAGCACCCTTGAGTGGTCTCCACTAAGGGATGTGACAGAGGCAGTCTCAATGTGCCCCCACTGAGTTCAGGAGAACTTGTAAGGGAGGAGTACCTAGATGATGCAGTTAATGAGCTCAGCTACTAACGAAAGGATTGAAGGCTCAAGTCTATCCAGAAACTCCTTGGAAGAAAGTTTTGGTGATTTACCTCTGAAAAGGCAACCACTGAAAATTCTGTGCAATTCTACTCTGACACACAGAGGGTCGCCATGAGTCAGAATTGACTTGATGGCAACTGGTTGTAAGGGAGAGACGGTGAAAGATATCAATATTGATGGCGAAAAATATCAAGAAAGCTGAGGAGTGTTGGATCAGGGTCCTGACAGAATACAGGCTTCCTCTCAGGTGGCTTACATGGAGAGGCTGGAGTACATGGACTACTCACACAGGCATGGGTGGAGTTGAGAAAGCAACACAAGACAGTGAGACTGCAAGGATCAGCAACAGTCAGAAGCCCACCTCCAGGGCAGGGGAAGAAATGGTGCTATTGGAGCCCAGCGAAAGCTGGCATCGTGGAGAAGGAGATGCTGCACAAGTTGTAGTCATGGAGAAGCTCAGCCACTGCTAAAAATGTTGCCTAGGAGGGAGGGAGTGGGGAAGACCTTTTACCTCCCTCTGACCCCTCCCTCCAATCTCCTGCCAGGCTTCCCATCAACTGAACCACAGGGCAGGGGCACCCAGGCCGTGAGCCCTGGGGGTCAGCCTCCTGGGCCTAGAGCAGGGTCAGGAAGGGCAGTGAGTGAATCTGGACTAGGGCTCAAATGGAAAACAAATAACACCAGGAGACAGAGAGCCTGACAAGCAGATCATCAAGGAGAGACAGACAGACAAAGAGAATCAGATTGAGGTAGGGAATGTGTGAGGGAGGGAGTGAGAAAGGGCTCAGCCTGTTTGTCTGGGCGGGTCTGTGGAACCCAAATCCGACTCATCTGCCTCTCCTCAAATAAACTTCTCGAGAGTGAATGCCTGAAGCTGGCAGAGTGCAGAGAAGTCAGCAAATATGTGCACAGTGAATTCCAAGCCTTCTGTTCCCAGCTCCTGGGAAGAGAAGCAAAGCCTTGGGGTGTCCTCCCTACTCCACCCCACAGTCCTACCTTACTGCTCTGATCCCAGAGAATCCCCTCTATCATGGGCTGATGGGAACAAGGAGGGGAGTTCCTTATTTAATAGGTTTGAGGTCCAGAGTTTATAAGTTACACTTAAGAGAAAGCTGAGCCCTGGGGTTTATGCAGGCCTTTAGTGCATGATCTGATGACATCACTCTCCCAACACTCTGCAAGGCAAGCTAGGTAGAGATCATTGTTCCCATTTTATAGACGAGGAAGCTGAGGCTCATGGAGAAGGAATTCTGTCAAGGTTATGAGTCAATGCCAGGGCTTTGAACTTGGGCCCAGACTGAGTCCCGACTCTAACCTCACACTGAGCCCCCAACTCTGGCCTCAATCTGGCCCCAGACTGATCTCTGAATGTGGCCCAGGTTGAGCCCTGAACGTGGTCCAATGCTAAACCCTGATCATGGCCCCCGACTGAGTTCCAACCCTATAGGACCTGGGGAACTGGAGTGGTCCAGAATACCCTCTGACTACAGTCACACTAATTCTGTTGTGAACAGCCTCCCAGAGTACCCTTAAGGCTTGGAATGTTTTCAAAAGAAACTTTTACTAAAGACTCATGAAAGACTTATGTGCTGGGAGCCATACTAAGCATTTTGCAAAGATTATCTCATTTAATCCCTTCAACAATTTATGAGTTTGGTACTATTATTATTCTCATTTTATAAATAAAGAAACTGGGGGCACTGAGAAGTTTAATAGCTCTTTTAATATCCTACAGCTAGTTTGAGGTGGAATTCAAACCCAGGTCTATATGACTCTGTAGGTTTTCACCATTATGCTACCCTACCTATCAGGGACCAGAAATTTGGGCAGTTCTTCTCTTTAAAAAAAAAAAAAAAATCATCCTACAGTTCCCTAAACTAGGTGGGTAACAGGTGGGCTTGGTGGGCACAGCTTCTAGGTCTTCTAGACCTGGCTTAGGTCACACTTGGGCAAGTCCCAGTCCAACAGGTGGCCTGTGATGGAGGAGACTGGAGATTGCAGCCTTCCTCACTATGTCCAGGAGAAGGAGAGAAGATCCCAGAGGACCTGTGGCCACTGGATGGAATATTGATTCTATTATCAGCCTCAGGACAAAAATATCTGGACCCATTACACACCTGGGTACAGTCCACAAGGTATGAACATGCTACACACTTGTGAGAGTTATATGTCTGCCTGCCAAGAGAAGGGGCTGGGTGCCTGTGGGGAGCCTCTCCCTACCCTCCCAGTGATGTGCAGTGTTTGGCATATGAGCGATTGATTGAATCCCCAGATCAGAACTGTGGGGAGAAGACAGAGGTAAAGGGCACTTTTCAGGAAGACTGAACTAGGGCTGGGCCCTCAGGGAGAGCCCTGGTTTCCTGTTGCCATCGATTCTCCCAGGAAGTCCCTTCCTGCATCTCACTGTCCTTCACCATCAATCAGTGCCCTCTGTGTCCCACCCCTAGTATTTTCCAGGAAGAAGTAGAATTCAGAATCCTCATCTTTCCATCTGTGGTCAGCATGAGATGTAGAGATGCTGTGTCTGTGAGCAGGACCCTGTATCTTCTTGGTGATTTGGGGCAAATTCCTTGCCCTCTCAGCCTATTTCCTCACATGCAAAGGGAGGTGGTTGACCTTTGTGATCTCTGGGATCCTTTCACACTGATTTTCCCAATGGGTTCTGCAGCTCGGATCTCTGCAGCATCTTTCTTCATCCTGCTCCTCCCATCCTCAACCTCTGGACAAAGACTCTGGCCATGGTGCTGATGGTGGCTATGGCTTTTACAGGGGCTTGGAGAGAGGGGAGCTCTGGTGGCAAAGTGCCTAAGGCATCTGACTGCTAACTGAAGGCTGGTGGTTCAAACCCAGCAGCCACTCCTCAAAAGGAAGATGGGGCAATCTACTTCCATAGTGATAATGCCTCGGAAACCCAAGGAGGGGTTGCTATGAGTTGGATCCAACTTGACGGCAGTGTGTTGTGTTGTTTGTTGGAGAGGTGAAGGTGATCGTTGTACCCACCTCAGGAGGGTAATGAAAACTTCCCTAACTGAACATCTACTATATACCAAGCCCTTTGCTACTCAGTTCATGTGCATCATCACATTGACCGATCAAAGTATGGAGAGAGATTATTATGGGGAAACTGAGTTTCAGAAGCTGGGGTCCCACACCTTCCAGAAGCAGAAAGCAGCTCCTCACTTTGGATTTCAAGTAGCACTGGTTCCCAGAGATGGTCCGGGGACAATTAAGGGCAGCTGAGAAAACAGTGACATGCAGAAATGGTTGATAAAACTGTGAGAGAAGGTCTGTTGACATTGATTCTGAGCCTGAGGCCAGAGATGAATGATTGAAACACCAGGCTTGTTAAAGTGAGAGCACGTTTGATTTCTCTCCCCTGTACTGCATGCGATTTCGCTGGAGGGAAGTTAGCAATCAGCTAATTGACATTGAATTAACCATGAAACTCAGCCTGTGCCTTCTCTCTGAAGCGCTCTCCAGCAAGACTTTATCAAGGTTTTGAATTATTGATTATTACTTATAGCACTGATGGGGTGATTTCCTTTTATTTGTTTTCACATTGGGTGTCCTTCATAAGTGTCCCTGAGAGTAGGAGGTACCTAGACGGCAGAGATTTTTTTTTTTTTTTTTTGCCAGAGAAACAAGAGGGAGGCAGCTACAGTCCAAAAAGACAGGCCTGGACAGTCCTTCCTGCTCCAGAGAAATAACCATGTATTAATTAAGTCATAGCGATTTTTCTTTTTTGAACCATAGTTACTGCTGTTACTGTAGCAAAGCCTGGCTCAATCTAACTAACAGGTTCTGAGAGCTGGAGTCTTTCTTGGGTCATGATTCAAATCTGAGTGAGGCTGGGCTCTCCACCCCCATCATTTATACTATCTGTTGTTGTTATGTGCCATCGAGTCGGACCCAACTCATAGCGACCCCTCCTTGGATTTCCGAGGTGGTATTATTACTGAAGTAGATTGCTCAACCTTCCTTCCAAGGAGTGGCTGGTGGGTTTGAACTGCCAGCCTTCTGGTGAGCAGTCAAGTGCCTTAGGCACTACACTAACATTTTTTATGCTTTAGTTATATATCTATTCCAATTGCCTTGGATGCCCAAGTCCTTCTATAACATCCATACCAGGTGAAATCTGTACTCTGCTTGCATAGTCTTGGGACAAGGAGTTCATTTTCTCCTGAGGCAGTCTTTTCAAAAGTGCTCAGTTCTGCTGCCCCCAGTTGGAATTTTCCATATTACTTCCACTGGTCTGGGCTCTGCCCCATGGAGATCCACAGGATTATTTCATCCCTTTTCTCCTGTGGCAACCTTACAAGAATCTGAAATTAGAGATCTGAGGTCTCTCTTTTCCAGACCAAATTTCTTTTCAACTCTTCCTCAGAAGAGGAAGGTTTCCAGTCCCCTCCTTCAACTGGGTCTCCTCTTTTGTTGGGAATTCAGTGTGTTTGAAAACCTCTGGAAATGTAGTACCTAGAACTGGATCTAGCAGTCCAGGTATGGCATGAGAATGGTAGAGCTGAATAGAACTACTTTCTGCAGACTGGATACTAGATCTTTAATGATGCAGTCCAACTGGGGTGAATAGCTTTGATTCTATGCAAAGACATTTACTTCATATTGAATTCCATATGTTCCCCATACTTCCCAGTTTCCTTGTGGCTAGGTGTGGTAGTTAAAGTTGTGTGTCAACTTGGCTGGCCCATGGTTTTGAGTGGCTTGGCTGCTGGATGTCATTTTTGCTGTGAGCAATTAATCACTGTTGTGAGCAGTGGAAGGAGCGTTGCCTTTGGGGTGTGGCCTCTTCCAGTATATCTAGAAAGGATCCTGCATTTGGTTCAGTCTTCATCTCTGGTTCCTGGACTTGAACTAGTGGCCTGTCGTATTGCTTGCAGATCTTGAGATTGTTGCCTTTGGAGCCTGTGAGACAACAATCTGCCATTTTGCCTGTTGATCTTGAATTTGTCAGCCTCAGCAGCCTGCTGTATTGCTGGCCAGTCTTCAGTTCACCAGCCCCTGCAGCTGTGTGAGTCAGGAGAGGCTTCTAGCTTTCTCCAGTGAGCCTGAAAAGCAGAGCTAAAGCCCAAGATCAAGGAGCCCCCTCCACCCAGAATCCAGAGGGAGAAGTCTTCCCCTAGAGTTGGCATTCTGACCTCAGACTTCTAGCCTCCTGAACTGTACGAGAATCAATTTTTGTTTGTTGAAACTTTCCATTTGTGGTATTTCTGTTATAGCAGCACTAGAGAACAAAGACACCAGGTGAGGCCGAAGGACCAAATGTGGCTAGTGGTCTGTGAGCTGAGATGATATGTGATGCTTCTGGAATGAAGCATTAAAAGCTGGTGAGTGACACTCCAACTCTTTTCCCCTGCCGTGGTGACCTGGAAGTCATGTGTTCCACACAGTATTGCTATAAGACAAGATGCCAGAGTCACTACTGAAAAAGGAACCATCTCTGACGAGTTACTGGACCTACAATAGAATTAAAAATTTTATTTATTTATAATTTTGAAAAGTGATTTGGGTGAAAGTTTACAGAGCAAATTGGTTTTCCATTCAACAATTCATATACATTTCATTTCATGCCATTGATTGCAATCCCCACAATGGAAAAGCACTCATCCCACTTTCTCCCTGGGTTTTGGTTACTTCGTATTGCTCTAACAGAATATACCACAAATGGGTGGCTTGAACACACAGGAGTTTATTCTCTTATAGTTTCAGAGGCTAGAAATCCAAGTTCAAAGTGCCAGGTTCTAGGGGCTGGGTGAAAGCCCCTTGACTTGGACTTCAGCTCTACCTCTTGCTCCCAGCCCACTGAAGCTGGAGGCTTTTCTCAGCTTAGGCAGCTGCTGGCTGCTGAAGCTGAGAAACCCAAGGTCAGTAAGTAAAAAGGCACAGACTCAGTGTTACCAAATAACATGGCAGGCCACTAATTCAAGTCTAGAGGCAGTCCCAAGATCAGCAGGAAACATGGCAGGCTGCTAAACGAAGATGCAGGTTCCAGGCGTGCCAAAAAGCTGCAGACCATTCCCAAAGGTTCTTATGTACCAGAAGCACATCACATCCCTAAAGCAGCTACTCAGCTGCTCACAGTAGATTCCACCATGGAGTTGATTACCAGTCTCATCATGGGGAATAACTACATCCAGCTGCTCAGCCACTCAAAACCAGGCCCAGCCAAGTTGACACCTAACCTGAGCTACCATACCCTGTGTTTCCTGTTTCCATTCATGCTTCTTTCCTATTCCTTCCTGACTTCTGAGCCTTATCCCTGGACAAATATTGCCCTTTTGATCTTGAATGGCTGATTATTCTAAGAAGTGCATACTTCCCTGGTGTAGACTTGCCTATTTTTTGGCTAAAAGTTGGTCCATGGAAGTGAGTTTAGTTCCAGGCTTGAAGGTGAGTAAGGGACATAGTCTTAGGGGTTCCATGAGTCACTGTTCAACCAATGAGCCTAGTCATTTTTATGATTTTGAGTTTTTTTCCACATTTTTCTCCCATCCTATCCAGGACTTCCTATTGTGGTCCCTTTCAAAGCCAGTGGTAGTCAGACACTATCTAGTTCTGGTCTTAGGGTTATGGAGGCTGAGGTTCACATGGTCCATTAGTCCTTTGGACTAATTGTTTCCATGTGTGTTTGATTTTCTTCACTCTTCTTTCTTGGGATGGAGAGAGACCAAAGCTGCATATTAGGTGGCTGCTCACAAGGTTTCAAGACCCCAGTCACTACTCACCACAGTAGGATGTAGAACATTTTCTTTGTGCCTGTCTTGTACCAGTTGACCTGGATATCCCCTGAGACTATAATCCTGAGCCCCCAGTCCCACTAACTCATTCCTTCAAGGTTTTTGGTTATGGCTACTAAGTTTTAATAACTTTGCCCCTTGTATGCTCTACTATATTCATGTGTATATTCTTAGGATATGTAAATACATATCCACAGTGGACTTTGATTGAGCAGAAATAAATCTTCATGTATTAAGTCACTGAAATGTTGTCATAGTGGTAGTTGTTACTGTAGCACAGCCTAGCCAAACCTGGCTAACAGGCCCACAAAGCTGCTCATTTCTAATGGGATTTAAGTTTATTTCACCCCCTATGTAACACATCATGTTAAGCCCTATCTCTACTCAGCTGGACTTTGTAATGATTCTTCTGATTTATTGTCTCTGTGCTCCTTAAGGTTAGTGACCATGTTTTATTCTTCTTTGCGTCTCCCCCAGGGCCTAGCCTGATGCACAGAGGATATTAATCTTTACAGAATGAAGCAAGTAAGAAAAGGAACTTCTGGGTCCATCAAGATGGAGGCAGAAAATATCCCCTAGGATATTTCTTTGAAATGAGACAATCTGGACTCAAATCTTTCGTTCCATCACTGACCAGCTGTGTACCCCTTGGCTAGTTACTTATTCTCTATGAGTTTCTGATTTCTCATCTGTCAAAGACAGATAGTAGTACCAGCCTCTCAGAATTTGAGAATGTAATAATACGTTTTGTAAAAAGTGTCTGGCATATCGTGCTGCAAATAAATGGCAGAAATCATCGTTGTCATCACCACCATCATCATCATCAGCAGCAGCAGCAGGATCAGGGAATACTGTTGCCATATACAGCCAGGTGGGGAGCAGAGAGCAAAGGGTCATCCAGGAAGGGTCTTGGCTCCAAGCCACTCACAGGTGCAGGAGCTGGAAGGTGCGGAACCAAGTAGATCTCTGACTTAGGACCAGATATCCTGGGCACAGTGCTCCTCAGGGATGCTCACACATTAGATCCCCTTCACCTTCCTCAATGGGCTTTTACTAACCAGATGTTTGGCCTGAGGTGCAACTGAAGCTTGTCTCATCGATCTGGTTGGTTCCTCCAGCACAACTCTGCTTGATTCCAGCATAAACCTGGGCAAGGTGATGACATACTAGGGAGACATTTCACTCTCCCAGCTGGTGTGCCATGTGCAGGGGATGGACGGTGGCCTCTGGACAGATGCTACATTAAAAAGATGGTCATTAGACATGGAAAGAGGGCATCAAAAGCTGATGTTTGTGTGCTATTTGGGGTCACTACAGACAGATGCACACCATTTTGGATGCCTAATGTAATGTCTTGAGAAGCATTGGTGGTTCAGTGGAGGAATTCTCACCTCCCATGTGGGAGACTGGGTTTGACTCCTGACCAGTGATTCTCACACACAGCCATCAGAGACTTCTCTGTTGCTATGATGCTGAATAAGTTTCAATGGAGCTTCCAGACTAAGATAAAACAGGAAGAAAGTCTTGGCAATCTACTTCTGAAAACCAGTCAATGAAAACCCTACGTATTACATGGTCCTATCTGCAACCGTTCATGGAGATAGGGTAGGATTGGGCAGTGTTTAAGGAGCTTGGGTAACACAGTGACTAAAGGCATCTGGCTGCTATCCAGAAGGTTGGCGGTTCAAACCCACCAGCCACTCTGTGGAAGCAAGACTGGGCAATCTACTTCCATAAAGATTTACTGCCTTGGAAACTCAATGGGGGTCACTATGAGTCAGAATTGACTTGATGATAGTGTTTTTGGTTTTGGGCAGTATTTTGTTCTGTTCTGTATGGGATCACCATGAGTCAGGGCCAACTTGATAGCTGCTAATAACAACAGCAGCAACAACAACAATGCCCTTGAAGAAAAAAGCAGCTTATATTTTTTTGAGTACCTATCATGCATACATTATAAATGATATCTAATTTAATTCTTACAATTCTGTGAGGTATGAAGTTTTATTTCCATTTTAAAGATGAGGAAGTTGAGGCCTAAAAAGTATCTGAACTGAAGACTTGAGACTCGGTTTGTCTGACTCCAAAGCCTGTCCTCTTTTTAATATACCACTTGCCTCTCAAGATTTGTTCTCTAATCCAATCTTCACTGCTCTTCACCTTGACAGAGGTAACGTTTCCTTTCCTCACTAGATAATGTGGTGTAATCAGATCCTCAGTTTCTACTCCTATAAATGGGGATAAAACCCATTTGAGGTGCAGGTTGAAACCACTGCACCTACCTCTTAGGGTTGCTGTGAGGATTAATTGAGTTAATATGTATAACACATTTAGTGCAGTGCCTGGCACAGAGTGTTATTTAAGTATTAATCCTTATTATAATAACAGTTAACATTCATCAGATATTATATTTACCATTCCAGAATGGTGCTAAGTGCTTTACTTGGATCATTTTATTTAATCCTCAAAACTACTCGATGTGGTAAATGTTATTATTCTTATTGTCGTTTGGGGAGATTGAGACTTAAAATATAGGTTTCCTCTGATATGAAAGTAGAGCATTCCTGTGAAATTCTTCGTGAGCCAAGATGGAGTAAAGCGAAGAAGCAATTGTCATTAATTTATATGGGAAAAAATTTGAGTGTTTCAGACTCGAAAAATAACCTACCAAATCATACCAAATAACACACAAAACCTAAACCAACACTAACATATAGTGTTCACAGACACAGTTCAAAGCTGTGGGGGTTTGGTGCTGAGATGCTGAGTGTAGTTCTCAGGAAGGGGCTTGGAGACACCACAACACTAGTTTCCCTTTTCACCATTTTTTTTTTTTTTTTTTT
>NW_006921779.1:2082025-2119556 GCF_000298275.1 Orycteropus afer afer | reverse complement strand
ATTGCCGTCAAGTTGTTTTGACTCATAGTGACCCTCTTTGGGTTTCAGAGGCGGTATCTCTATGGAAGTAGATGGCCCAATCTTCCTTTTGAGGAGTGGCTGGTGGGTTTGAACTGCCAGCCTTCTGGTTAGCAGTCAAATGCCTTAGGCACTATCTATAAATATATAAAACCAAAAAAATCACTGCCATCAAATCAGTTCCAACTCAGAGTGACCCCTATTGGGTTTCCAAGGCTGTAAATCTGTATGTAAGTAGACTGCCTCATCTTTCTTCTGTGGAGCAGCTGGTAGGTTGAAACCACTGTCCTGACCTTTTGGGTAGCAGCCAAATGTCTTAACTACTACACCATCTGAGTTCATATCTATTTATCTGTCTATATCTGTATCTCTATCTATCATGTCAGTTTACAAGCTGTCATCTATAAGGCAGGTCCTATAATGAGCCGAATTTTTACCAACGAGACTGAGATTAAGAAAAATTAGGTAACTTACTTAAAATCCCAAGGCTAGAAAACTGCAGAGTGGCGATTTGAGCCTACTTCCTTGACACTTAATCACTTTAATAGTAGGGAAGGCATACATGTTACATTACATATCCTTTGAATGTGACATGATGTTTGGATTAAAACATTGTCTGCTTAATACATACCCAAAACAAAAGGATTCAGGAAATTGTGAGGAAGGGATAAATATATACCAGGCGAAAGCTAACATGAAAGATGTAGGAATAGACATTGCTGGCTTTGCAATGTCTCTAGGTGGCCTAAGCAGGTCACAATGAGTTTGATTCAGCTTGATCCAGTCTCATCCAGCCACACACATTTTGAGGTGGTCCCAACAGGTCTGGTTTGATTTGAACCAGCTTGAATCAGTTAGATCTAGTCACAGTGGTCGGGGCCAGCCTGAACTGGATTGATCTAGTTTAAATCTTTTTATCTCCTTAGGTTGACTTTCTTTCTAGTCTCAGAGTTTTGACTCCCTGGGGAAATTCTTCTCTTGAACTCCCTGGTTTGATGGCTTTGGTTGGGTCACTGGTGAGGGAGAGAGTATAAGTAAATGATTAACCTTAGAGAGGTCAGCACTTAGACTCTTGCAGGGTCTTTAGCTAGAAGACTTCAGCTGGTGAGCCCTTAGTGGACTGTGCTAAGGGATCCACTCTGCACCAAAGTCAAGGATTGACTGTACCCAAGGACCAACAGTATACAGAGGGACTGGCTAAGCCCAGAAACAACTGTGCCCAGAAAGGCAGAGTCCTGGCATTGATGGAGCCCAGAGGTGAAAATGCCAGCAACTGACTGTGCCCAGGCATTCAGGGTGCCCAAGGAACTGGCTGTGTCCAGGGGAACCATGGTGCCCATCATGGGCTGAATTGTGTCTCACCCAAATTTGTGTCAACTTGGCTGGACCATGATTCTCAGTGGCTTAGAAATTATGTAATGATGTAATGTGGCAGATATGTAATGATACCCCGTGATGTGATCTGATGTGATAAACTGAGCAGGTGTAGAAGGGTTAAGATTAAGGGTGGGATGCAACACCCTTAGTCCCATCACAGCCCTGGTCTGATGTAAGGGGAGCTTCCCTGCTGTGTGGCCTATAACACCTTTTATCTTATAAGAGATAAAAGGAGAGAGAAGGGAGCAGAGAAAGGGGACCTACTACCACCAAGAAGGAGGAGCCAGGAGTGGAGCATGTCTTCTGGACCCAGGGTCTTCGTGCTGGGTTCCTCCTAGGAATTAGAAACACACAGAAAGTCTTCTCACAGAGCCGGCACTCTGAACTCAGACTTCTCACCTTCTAAACTGTAAGAGAATAAATTTCTGTTTGTTAAAGCCATCCACTTGTGGTATTTCTGTTATAGCAGCACTAGTGAACTAAGAGGGAGCTCTGGGGGTGTAATGCCTAAGGCATTTGACTGCTAACCAGAAGGCTGGCTGTTCAAACCCACCAGCCACTCCTTGGAAGGAAGACTGGGCAATCTACCTCTGTAGAGATACTGCCTCGGAAACCCAAGGAGGGGTTGCTATGAGTCAAATCAACTCGATGGCAGTGAGTTTGGTTTGGTTTTGGTTAGAGAACTAAGATAGTGCCCATGGACTGACTGTGTCCAGGGATCCCCAGTGCCCAAGGACCAACAATGTCCAAGTACCCATGGTGTCCAAGGACTTGTCTAGGAACACCTGTTCTCAGAGATCCACTGGGCCCTGAGATTGAGGATTCACTGCATTTGGGCTCCAGTGCCCAGGCGCTGACTTTCCCAACTGCCCAATTGTGACTGAGTGCTGAGTGAACGTAGGGTCAACTGACTTTGCTCAGGGATTGTCTCTGCCCAGACAATGACTGTACCCAGGGTCATTCTGCCCAGGCATGACTACTTATATTCAGGGACAGGCTGACCACAGGACTGACTGTGCTTAAAGATTGTCTTTAGGGACCAATACCCTCCAGGGACTAACACTGGCTAGTGGCTGACTATGCCAGAGGACAACTGAAGCTGGGAAACCAGCAGAGCCCAGGGAAGTTTGGGCTGAACTGGCCCAAGTATGGCTATATCCAGAGAGCTAAGACCACTGTGTCCTGGTACCAGTTGTGTCAGGAAGCTAGCTGTGCCAGGGATTGAGGTGGAAGGCAGAGACTCTACCCAGAAATGGAGCCATGTGGCTGGCATATAGGCTGCCCAATGGCATGGCACTGTGCGTGGTGTGAGGGCTTCTGCCAGCAGCTCTTGCTCTGGAACAGTCAAACAAAGAATCCAACCCTTAACACAGGTAATCCACTGTCTTCTAATTTAGGAGCTATTGAGCACCTACTGTGTGCCAGGTACATGCCAGTTCCCTTCTCCTCAGGATGTCATTTCATTGCCAGGCCAACCCCACAAGGTAGTAGTTATCATCCCCATTTACAGATGAACAAACTGAGGTTCACAGAGGTGAAAAGTCTTTTCTGACCTTTCTGATGCCAGAGCTCTCACCCACAATTCTCTTCTGCCCACAGGTTGTGGGCTTTCCACATTCCACATGGCCTGCCTGCATGTAGAGAAAGCCTGTGGCCTCTTGCCATTTTACAGAAGAGGAAAGCAATGGATGACCAGACCCCAGGCACCTAGTCTGCACTTGGCCAAGTAAACCTGTTCCTGCTGGTGTCCCTGACTCCTCAGGGAGAAGGCCACTTGGCAGGCCTGGTAGGAAGGGCTTCCTGCAGGCTACATTCCTGGTTGCTGTCCTGGAGGCAGGCAGGCTGGTGTGCGGAGGCTGGTTGTCTCACCACAAGTCCCCTTTCATGATGCTCAAAAAGGCTCCTTCAGAGCTGGGAGTCGGCTGTGCAAACAAGCACATCTGGGTCGCTGGCTGGAGTGGGCAGCGGAACTCCCATACAGCTGGCCAGTTGCTCCTGCTCTTTGGGACAAAGGGAGCTTTGGCCTTGTGGGGGCTCCCAGGGGACTTGGGGCTCTGGAAAGGACAGGCCCTACCCAGCCCTCCATGGGGACAGCCCTCTTTTGGCTTCTGCCTGCCATTTTCATCAGGGCTGGGACTCTGACTCTGACAGTATTTCCTGCTGAGGGCATGCCCCTCTCCCCAGGCCAACAACACCCTGCCAGAATTGGGCAAAATAGGACAAAAGCTGCAGGCAGAAAGGAACTTGAGCTGTGGGCAAAGAAGCATCTGGGTAGCCTTTCCAACCTGACCTCCATCTTCATGGAGCTGTTAGTTGCTGTGGAGTTGATTCCTACTCGTGTAGACTCCCTGTGTGCAGTGTAGAGCTGCTCTGTAGGGTTTTCAAGGTCTTTTGGAAGCAGATCGCCAGGCCTTTCTTCTGAGGTGCCTCTGGGTGGATTTGAACTGCCAATCTTTTGGCTAGTAGTCAAGTGCTTAATCATTTATGCCACCCAGCGAACCTTCTTCAACCTTTCTGTGGAGAAAGACAAAAATCAAATAATCACAAAAATAACTGTAAATAATAACTAGCTCTTACATCATGCTTTTTAGGTTCCAGGCACTGTTCTAAGTGAAATATATATTTCAACTCATTTAATCCCCACAACAACCTTATGAGGTAGATGCTATTTTATTCTCACTTTACAGATTAGGCAATCAAAGCACAGAGAGTTTAAGTGACTTACCCAAGGTCACACAGCTAGTGAGTGGCAGAACCAGGATTTGAACTCAGGTGGCAGGTAGTGTGGCTTCTGTCAGGTAGTGTGTATTCTTAACAATGATGCATGCTTATACCACCAGAAGGGCAATAACAGGGAGCTGGTGTGGAGTGTGAAGAGAAAGGAGGCTGGTCAGGCACTGAGAGCAGTTGCAAGCCACTGGGCAAGGATTCAAACTTAGAGAAGATCACTTTGGCTGTTGTATGGAAGATAGACTAAAGGGTCCAGACTGAAGGCTGTCACAAGAGGCCAGGTGAGTGATGGACATGGATTAGGGTGGGGTGGTGAGTGTGGAGAGAAGCAGACAGGCTTGGGAGGTATGTAGAGTAGAGAACGGTGGTCCCTGGCAGCTGAGTGGGTGTGGAGAGTGAGGGACCCTGCCTTGTGTTTGGGGAGGGACCAAGCCAGCTTCTTCCCAGGTGCTCTCTCCACCTGCCTGGCAGGACCACGTGGTTTTCCTGCCTCCTTGGGAGAAAGGGTGGCCTGGGGACATGTTTGGAGCCTTCTAGTTGCCAGGAGCACCTTTAAGGACTCAGAGGGCATGGAAGTCAGAATACAGCAGAGGGAACCTGCTACTGGGCACTGGACAGATCTGGATCTGAATCCTGACTCTTCTTCTTATGAGCTCTGGGACTTTGGGTGAATGGCTTCATGTCTCTGAACCTTAATTTCTTCTGAAATTCAGGAAATGATGCCTCCTTTACAGGGGCCAGGTAAGATGAAGAACCTGACAGTGAGCCGTAGAGATAAAGGACTATTTGCTGCTGCTATTATTCTCATGGGGAGATCTGGTAGTGTTGTGGTTAAGGCATTTGGCTACAAACCAAAAGGTTGGTGGTTTGAACCCACCAGCCACTCTGCAGAAAAAAGATGAGGCAGTCTGCTTCCATAAAGATTTCCAGCCTTGGAAACCCAATAGGGGTTGCTATGAGTTGGAATTGACTTGACAGCAGTGGGTGTGGTTTATTTGGTTTGGTTGTTCTCAGAAGGAGCTCTGGCTGTGCAGTGGTTAAGGCATTTGGCTACAAACCAGAATGTTGGTGGTTTGAACACACCAGTTGCCTCACAGAAGAAAGATGAAGCAGTTTGCATCTGTAAAGATTTACAGCCTTGGAAATCCGGTGGTGTTACTATGAGTTGGAATTGGCTTGATGGCAGTGAGTTTGGTTTAGTCTTAGCTTGGTTGTTCTCATAGTGTCATCTGAGGCTCCCTTCAGTGTGACAGGGAGGCAGGCTGGTGGAAGGACAAGGAACCTGTATACTAACCTGTATACTAGCCGCTGAGTTGTCATGTGATGCTGATGTGCCTTCCCTGCTCTGGGCCTCTGTCTCCTGATCAGGGAAGTGAATCCTCAAAGGAGGTGGAATAGCTAGGCTGCCCTGGAGAGAGCATGACTATCCCCCTTCAGCACCTGGGACAGAGCTGGGCAGATTGCATACCTCTTGTTCATTAAAAATCTTCTACTTGTTCAACAAATACTTAACTGAACAGCTACTATGTACCAGACCCTGACCTAGGGCCTATGATAGAGCAGTGAAACAAGGCTGGAAAAGTTCTGGCTTTCCAAAGCTTACTTTATAGTGGAGAGAGACAGACAGTAACAAGTGAAAAAAATGGACAAAGAGGACTGCAACAACGTGTACTTAAAAGAGAGGAAAAACATCCCAATGATGTAAAAAGAGAGTATTGGGGGAGAAGGGGTGGTTAGGGTGCCAAGATGGCAGGTAGGCTGAGGCTTAGCTGAGGAGAAGAAGGCAAGCAACTATGAGGAATTTTGAGGGAAGAACAAGTTTAGGTGACTTGTGAGAAGGGAGAGGTATGGGGGGAAAGCCTCTAAAACCAAAACCAAAACCAGTCAATTCCCACTCTTAGCAACCTCACAGGGCTGAGTAAACTGCCCTCTAGGGTTTCCAAAGTTGAAAATCTTTATGGAGGTAGATTGCCTTGTGTTTCTCCCACAGAGTGGCTGGTGGGTTTGAAACACTGACCTTTTGGTTAGCAGCTGAATGCTTTAGCCACTGTACTAACAGAGCACCTTGGCAAGTCTCCAAGGTAGGAGAAAAGCCAGGTCATTTGGGTTTACAGGCCCTTTCAAGGAGTTTGCACTTCATCCTAAGTGGTTTAAAGCTAGGCTGTGGAATAATCCAATTCACTGTTTTAAAAGATTTCTCTGGCTGCCGAATGCAGAGTGGATTCAATGGAGGAAAGGAAAGTGACGCTCCCCATTTCTAACTCCAATTCCTCTCCAGTCCTGCCCAGAGGATCACCCCTCTTCTCCTTGGATGTTATCTGCCAGGATCACCCCTCTTTCTCCTTGGATGCTATCTGCCCACTACTTCTTCCAGGCCAGAGGTTTCCAGGTTATACCAGAGCGCCCAGAAAGCACTGAGAACCTGGAGGCAGGGGGCTTATGGGATGGGGCTGGAATCCCACAGGCTTGTACCAAGTAGAGGGACTAGGGGCATGACATGGTTGTCCTGCCTGCTTACACCTGTCCATCCCACTTAGGGAAGGTCCCCACCCCCACCCTGCATGGGGCTTTTGAATTAAAAAGTCTTGACTTTTTTTTTTTTTCCTAAATGGCAGTTCTGTGTACTGTACATGGTAATTAATACATTAGCATTTATGCAAAATACCATCACAGCCAGGCTGGTATGTCAGCTGCCTTCCTGAGCTGCAAAAATGTGAGCACCCCAAGGTACTGTAGACAGGCCCCCACCCCAGCAGACAGCTCCGTTTGACCTGCATCATTCACTAACATGTCTCAGGGAGTGTATGTGTGTATGCTGACTGGTATACATGCTCCTTGTGAGGGATTGTGGGTATGCATATGTGTCTTATGTATGTGTATGTGTGTGTGCACACATGCTGCCTATATTTCTAGGAGCACACAGAGCTAGTATATAAGGAGGTCTCACTGACTGTGTGTGCCTGTATGATGGTCTGGGCAGGAGTGCATGTGAGTCTGGGTTTTTATATATGCACATCTCTGAACATGTGGATGTGTACATATCTGTGTGCCTATGTACATGCCTGTGAATCTGTGTATTTGTGAATAGTTATATGCCTGAACATATGTGCCTGCACAAGTCTGTATGTGCTTATGTGTGTGTGCCTGGGTGCATGTCAGTGTATGTGTGTAGGTTTTGCATATATAGGCATATATGTATAGACATGCATGTTCATGTTAATATGTGTCTATCAGTAGATGTTCACTTGTGTTCACATCCTTAGGCATGTCTGTACATTCTGCTGTTTGTGTCTGTGTGTCAATATTACTATCTATATATCTGTATGTTTGGATATATCCATGTGTATGCCTGTGCATGTCTAAGGTTTTTTTTTTTTTTGTGTGTGTGTGTGTGTGAAATGGCTGCTGGAGTGATTCTGAAGTGAAGATGTAAAGTAATGAAGAGAACAGCCACTAAAAACAGTGACATCTGGGTTCAAGTCCTGCTAGCTAGCTCTGTAACCTTGGGAAAGTCACTGAGTTTCAGTTTCTTCATCTGTAAAATGGGTCCAATGAAACCTCCATGCCCATAACAACAAAAATAAATATTCACTGGGCACTGGCACCCTGCAGTTGAGGAGCTCACAGGGCAATGGAGGAGATGAACCAGTAAATAGACAATGGCAACCCAGATCATCAGGGCCATGGCACAAACTAGCACAGGGTATTCCTGAATAGGAGACAGGAGTGGATGGGGTTATGGAAAGCTTCTCTGAGGAGGTGACTGTTGAGTTGAATCTTGAAGGATGAGTAACAGCCAGATGAAGAAGCTAGGAAGAGTGATCCAGTCCAAGGGAATGCAGACATAAAGCTGTGAAACTGTCCAGCCCACTTAGGATGGCTGGAGACTGGGGAGTGACTTGGTAGGAGCAGAGGTGACTGGAGCAGACCTCCTAGGGCAGTGTATCCCGAGGGCAAGGGGGAACCACTGAAGGTCTTAAGAAGGTGAAGATCATGATCAGAGTAGACACATCATTCTAGCTTCTGCAGGAAGGAAGAACGAGAGTGACAGGAGACAATGGGAGGTGAGAGAGTGAAAAGAAGGGAAGGGGGCTGCTGAGGGATATGATGGGGTAAGTGAGGCTTGGCAGCAACAGTGGGGAAGAGAAAGGAATGGAAGCTGAGAGTGTTCCTGAGGCCAAACCAATAGCACCTGGAGCGTGATTAGATCAGGGAGTGAGGGAAGGGAGAGGAGGAGCAAGGGGTGCTGCTTAATTGACTGCTCTCACGACTGGATGGTTGATGAGCAAGTCCACTGAGGCAGGGAACCCAGAGAGGAAAGGAATCTCTTCGGTGGGAGGGTGATGAGTTATAGACATCTTGAGTTTGAGATACTTATGAGATATCCATTCATTCATTTGTCCATACATGCGACCTTGTATCAGGCATTTGAGAGACCAAGATGCACAAGATGGTTGTAGGCACAGGTAAAGTCAGGTGCAAAGGCCCAGAGGCAAGATGATGGAGTCTGGGAAGAATGATAAAGGCTTGGGAAGGTGGGAGTGTGGAGTGTATAGAAGAAGGGAGAGAGCTGAGGCCCTGAGGCTAGCAGAGGAGAGGCTAGATTATCTGTGGGCTTGTAGGTTAAATGTTTGGAGAAGCAGTAGGGAGGCAAGGGACGGTCATATGGGTGTGAGGGATTGGCCTGTGAGATTTGTACTTTATTCTGGAAGTGAAAGTGTTCCAGAAAATTTGGAGATGTGAGGACTCAGGGGTCAGAGTGGATGTTCCAGGGCTGGGGGTTTCTGCCTTTGGAAACTTTTCTTTCCTCTTCTTGCTAAAAAGGGATGCTTGGTTTTCTGATCTGTAAAATGGATTTGATGGTCCATGCCATTGCCACACAGTTGTGAAGTAGGATTTGTGCAGGTCCCTGGTCATATGAGCCTGCCCTCAAGGAACTTACTGTCTATTGAGGAAGTGGGCACAGAAATAGACAATGTTGTGTATAGCAAATGCCAAGATGGGGCCAGCACATAACAGGTGCTCAAAAACCAAAAACAAACCCCACTGCCATCGAGTCAATTCAGACTCATAGTGACCCCATAGGCTTTCCAAGTCTGTAAATCTTTATGGATGTAGATGGCTTCATCTTCCTCCCATGGAGCACCTGGTTAGCAGCCAAATGCCTAACCACTGTGCCACCAGATCCCCTTTAATAGATGCTCAGTAAATATTTATTGAATAGCAAATTGATGATTGAATGAATAATAGTACAAGAGTCTGTGAGAGCTGAAGGAAGTATCTGACCCAGCCTAGGAGAAAGGGCATTTGGGAAGATTTCCCAACTGAGTCCTAAATGATGGGTAGGAATTCACTAGGTGAAGAGGGTCAGAGGAAGCAGCACAGCCAAAGGTATGGAGGTATGACAGCCACGGGGACTGGAGAATTTTAAGTCATTCAGTGAGGTTGGATGCCAGTTTGTATAATGAGAAGTAGAGAAGGTGTGGTTGGAGAGGGACTGAGACCATATCACAAAAGATCTTGAATGTAGGCCAAAGAGCTTAAATTTTTTTCCTCCATAGGCAATGTGAAGCCATAGAAGGCATTTAAGCAGAGGAATGACTGGTTAGGGTTGTATTTTATAAAAATTTCTAGGTGCTGGATTCTGAACTAATGAACAACAGAGCTAAGGTAGGAAGGCCAGTGATGGGATCTTGTGCGGCTTAGTTTAGGTGTCATGACCATGCTTCCATGCCCCTTGGCTTTTGTTTAAGGGATGAGGTAGCAGGCCTTTATTTATTTATTTTTAAGGGAGAATTGGAAGGATACACAGACCAGGTAGCAGGCGCCCTGGCTTCTCCTCTGTGCTCAGCCCTTGTCTTGTTCTGTGACCTTGGCTTGGCCAAGTTGCTTAGCTTCTCAGAGCTTTAGGGCTCTTCTAAGTTGGGGGCTGGAGACCAGCAGGAGGTGGTCCAGGTAGAAAAGGGAGGGATATTTCAAAGGGCTTTGAATCTGACATGCCTGGAGGGCAGGGCCCTCTCAGGATGGAAGGTGGGAGGAGCCGCCTTCTTGCCGTCCTCCTTCTCCTTGGCAGAAGAAGGGTGAGGACGAGGACAAGGACAAGCTCATGTATTTTCATGCTGCGGCCTCAACACTCGGCCCCAAGTCCCAGCTCGCAGAGGCTGGGAGGCTGCTCTGGGGTGGGCCAGCCCCTCCCGCAAGCAAGCACTCTGCTATTGTTCAAAATGGAATTGGTCCCAGGAAGCTTGGAGCCTGCGAAAACTGCTATGAATTTTGCAAAACAGCTCCGAGGCGGTGAAACATGTCGGAAGAATCAAATGCAGAAATCTCTATTTAGAAACCCCAGTCTGGACAGGCAGGATGAGCCTGAAGAAAGGACTGGGGTAGGGGCTTTGGCCCTAAATATCACCCCCACCCCCAGCCTCAGAATAGGAGCCCTGGTGGTAAAACAGTGGTTAAGCTGCTGGCTGCTGACCGAAAGGTTGGTGGTTCCAACCCACCAGCTGCTCTGAGGGAGAAAGATGAGGCAGTCTGTTTCCGTAGAGATTTATAGCTTTGGAAGCCTATAGGGCTGTTCTACCCTGTTCTGTGGGGTCACTCTGAGTCAGAATCCACTCGATGGTAGTGGGATTTTTTCAGTAGCCTTGGAGGGCACTTGGCCTTGCCAACAGTGGGGACAGCCCCACAGCCCCCTGGATACCAGCTTTGTCCAATTTGCCTGGCTTCCTGGGGTTTGAGCTGTTCATAAGACACCCTCACCCTTCCCAATGTACCTATACTTTTTTTTGAAAGCTGCTTTATTACTTTGTAAAGTAGAATCCATATGCTTATTGCAGACAAATTCAGACAATATGCAAACGTTCAAAGAAAAATGTAAAAATCACCTCTGATTTCACCATGCAGAGACAACCAAGTAACATTTTAGGGACTGTCCTCCCAGACTTCTCTCCATGCATGGATATACACAAATAGATTCCACGGATGCCATTCTACCCTGTGTGAGATCAGACGACACATGCTGTTCTGTCACCTGTTTTTTTTTTTTTTTTTTTTTTCCCTCCTCCATTCAGCAATATGTCACGGATGTCCTTCATGTCAATATATCTAGACCCACCTCACAGTTTTAATGCCTGCTGAGTATCCTCGTGTTTGAATCTACCTCACTTTACTTACCCAGTCCCCAGCTGATGAAGACAGATATTTTCCCAATTGTTTTGCTCTGCAATGAACACCTATGTACATATATCTTCGTTTGTTCATTCATTCATTCATTCATTCATGCCACAGATGTTGGCCGAGTTTGTTTGCTAGATTCCCCAGTGCCAGGTGCTGGCAACAGAAATGATGAATCAAAATAAACATAGTCTCTGCTCTTACGGGGTTTAGGATGGAATGCGGAGACAGGCATTAAACAGTTCAATTAATATCTAAGTAGCAGGTGGTATGAAATAGCAAGGAAAAGTACAGGCTATGAGAGGATAAAACTAGTCTAGTTATCTAGACTTGGGAGTCAGGGAGGACTTTGAGCAGGTGACATTCAGGTTGCAGCATGGGTAGGCCAGGGGACAGTAGTGGGAAGGAGTGGGGTGGAGGAGGAGGATTTTACTAGAGGGAGCAGTATTTTCAATGATTAACCTACGGGAAATTCCTAAAAATGGAATTGCTGGGACAAAAGGGATGCAAGGTTTACATTCTATCCCCATGAAGGTTTTACAAATTTACAACGCCACAGAGTGTGCAGCGAGCTTGTCGCGGAGGTTCAGTGAGACGGCACACACAGAGGGCTCAGCACAGCACTCACAGACAGGAGGCGAGCCAGTCGCTTGCTGTCGTCACTATTATCACAATTATCTTTGCCAGTCTAATAAATGATATCTCATCTTTGTTTTTAACCAATGTATCTTTTTGTGACTCTGCAGAGCATGGATCCTCTGGGGTTGGGGGACAATGAACCATCTTTCTTTCTTAAGCTATCTTTGTCAGAAACCTTCCTGGGCCTTCTTGGGGAGGCAGGACATGTCAGGGTCCCTGGCCTGTGGCCCCATCCTCCCAGCAAAGACCCAGGACTTAGACATGATGTCTCGTCCCATGTGGCTCTGGGTTTCTAAAGCCAGGCACCAGCCAGATGGGATGGAGAGGGGCTGGGAAGGTGGTTGTCCCAGTGGGAAGGGGCAGACGGAGAGGTGAGGACCCTGGGGCAGAATCCACATGCCATTAGGTGTGCTTAGAGATCCCAGGTGCTCCTGGATGATATGAATGCAGAGACAGGAATATTAACAGCACGGCCATTAATATTAATGACAATAATAAACAAGTGTGAGGATTATTTTTAAAGAAGGCTGCTGCTCCAGCTGTTGCCTCTCTTCATTAAGAGGCATCTAAGGTTCTTGGCCTTCCTCTCCCCAGACTTCTGACAAGATTCTGTGGCAACTGAATGACCTCTGCCTGGCCAGGGCCTGAGCCAAAAGGGCATTTCCAATGCAGAGAATCAATGCAGGAAACCCCAAGTTTCCGCTCCAGCAGTTCTGGGCCATGTGAGCGGGTGGGGGAACAAGAAGGCATGAATCGGCTTGTGTGTGAGGGGCCAGCTGTGCTGACTCCAATCTGACCCTCTCGGGCCGAATGTCCCAGTCTCCTGCTTCCCCACAAGAGCATGGGCAGGGGGCTTGCAAGGGGCCCATCTATTGCCAAGGTGGCTGGAGGAATTACCCTGCTAAAGTGGTCATGAATTATAGAAAGGAAGAGGGGGGAGGAAGGCCCAGAATATCATATGTGTAAATAAACCGGAGTGGCGGCCAGACATAAAAGTCAGCCACCAGGCTCTAGCACCCACAGCGCCCCTTCTTCCGCCAACCCACCTCCTGCCAAGGACCACAGCAAGTCACTTACAACCTCCTTCTTCAAAGGATTTGTTAATAAGTCAATGACGGAACATCTAAAGGGGAAAAATATTTCTCTTTATAGTTGAAGATAATTGTCCCAGGAAAAAAAAAAAAAACAACACAACAAACCTTTAATTACAACTCACATGGAGAAAGCTTGATTTGTGGGCAGAGCCCAAATGCTGAGGAGCTGGATGTAAAATATTTGTAATATTTAGGGAACCTAGAGTTTTACATAAAAGTAAACAGCATTGCCTGAAGGCACAATTTCCAGCAACACAATAAAATGTGCAGTGAATTTATGGCGGCCATCCATTAGCTCTTACCAAGGCAACGTCGCCCCTATCTGTCGTCCATCATTATAATAGAGGGTTAATGCACCGAATTTACATAAAAAAGTCATATTGTCTGCATGAATTATTTACACTCGAAGCTGTTTTTACAGCTTGGTTTCAAGCTGGATTCTGGGAGAGATTCTGCCAGTAAATTACTCTGTGGAGACCTGGTTCTATAACTGTGTGCGGAGCTGGCAATGAAAAGAAAGGAAAATGGGCAGGCCCTGGCGGGTCGTTGGTGTCGCCGCCTCTCGGGTGGGGGCTGGAGGCAGCGCTGGAGGCTGCAGGAGGCTTTGGGCCTGCTGCAGATGGGGCTCCGTGTCTGTGCCTGTGGCTTCAAGGCTGCTGCTCAGCTGTCTACGTGGTCAAAGGCAGCGTGGATCCATGGGATCCCAGTGATTCTCCAGAGGGATCTGAGGGCTCTTAGTGGCTGAAGTCAGAGGTCTTTTAGGGAGCAGAGTCCTCAAGAGAGAGAGGAACCCTGTGTTGGTTGGAACAGTGGCGGAGCTCAGCAATGTGAACAAGACCCATCATCCCCATTGTACAGTTGGGAAGACTAAGACCTTGAGAGGTATCTACTCCAGAGGCAGGAAGCTCATTGATTCCAGATGGGTCTGGGGAGTGTGGGTGGTACAGACCCCTCAGACTTGAGAAAGAGTGGGGCTGGGATGGGGCGTTCTTGGGGGATGGATATACAGACAATCCCCATGCCTTCATCTTAGCCCTTGGTCTGTTTTTCAGGATCATTAGCTAATTGAAGGCAGTTTCATGGTGGGCCTGGGGTGGGGTATGAGCTGTTGTGTGACATTGGGTTCTTAAATTTTCTTCCCTGTGGGGTGTGGGGTACTTGGGAGAACAGTTCATGCTTCCAGGTGATGAGGAATTATAGGGAGTTGGTCATACAATGGAAAGAACTGAATTTCTTTTTTTTTGTTGTTGTTGCTGTTATTATAAAAATATAGTAACACAACATCTGCCAACTTAACTTCTTTCATGTGTACAATTCAGTGACATCAGTGACTTCAGTCATGTTGTGCATCCATCACCACTATCCATTGCCAAACTTTCCATCACCTTAAACAGAAGCTCAGTGCTCCTAAAACGAGCCTTGCTTTCCCTCTCCCTCTTGCTCCTGGTAACTACTATTAACCTTTGATCTTTATACGTTTGCCTATTCTAGGTATTTCATATTGGAGAGATCATACAATACTTGAAAAGGTCTGGATTTTTAATTCCATACCAGCTATGTAGTCTTAGGCAAGCCTATTAGCTTCTGGGGATTCAATTTCTTCATCTGCAAAATGGGCTTTCTAATGTCTGTGCTGAAGGTGTGCTGAGAGGGCAGATGGGATAAAATGTTCTGGGAGGTGTGCAGTGAGTTCCAAGCCTAGCCTCAGGTGAGGGGGCTCAGCAGAGGGAAGCAGAGGGGTCAGGGCTGATGGAGTGACTTAAAAAAGAGGAGAGTAAGGCAGGCGAATGATGAGAGATAAGGACAATCAGAGACGAAGAGATAGATGAATCATAGAGGGAGAGATAGGGAGAGACAAAGAGCAAACACAGAAACAAAGTGAAAGAGGTAGAGAGCGAGAAAGGGAAGATGTGACTGTCACAGGGAGAAAGGTAGAGGCGGACAAGGACTCAGAGGTATGCTGCAGGCTGCTAAAAACAGCTCTAACCTCCTGGAGCCCCGAGGGTGTTTTCCGGCCAGTGACTGGGCTGGACAGTGATACCTATTGCCTAGACCTTGTTCCTCCAGTCATCCCAGAAATGTTTTTCGCTGCCAGTATGTTCCTACCTCTACTTCCTTTGCTTTTCCACAGCACAAGAAGGCCGGTGCTGGATGGCAGCCCTTCCCCTCCCCCACCCCCTGACACCTGGGAGGGGCATGTCATAGATGTACTTGGGCTCCCACTCCTGGAGCAGCCTCCGCAGGTCCCAAGGGCCTGGAGACAACAAATGACTCCTTGCTGCTGGCTGCAGACTGCCCCCCCTGCCAGTCCATTCTGCTGCACACTGGCAGATAATCATGGAAGGCAGGGGAACACCTCCTGCCCAAGGTGGTGTGATTTAAACCTGAACTTTGCTTTGCTTTCATCCCCTAGAGAAACAAGATTTAGATTATAAATTTTTCTGTCTTCCTGGGAGTGCGGGCACACACGTGCACAGACACACACTTGCATACACACACACAAAGGTGCCCACACATGAGTGAATTATTTACACACGTCTCCTCCCCATTTCCAAATCACATGGGAACGTGCTCATGCATGATGCATTTGTATGTACACCAGGCAACTCACAGCCACCAGTTAGGACAAGAGGAAAATGTGGTGGTGGCTGGAACTGGTGTGGGTGGGGCCGGTGGGAAAGGGTGAAGTGGACAAGCAACACTGCAATTGTAAGTACCTCTCCAAACCACAGCCCACTTTGTTACATGGACCAGAAGAATGAGGTTGTTTTCTGTGTGTATGTGTGTGCACGCAAGGTTGTGTGTTTATCTGCAGAGGCTTGAGAGTGTAGGTGCCTTTGTTGAGTGTGGTGGTTGACAGCCTATGAAGAGCGGAGAGTATGGTGCCTTGGAAAGAATCAGGGCTAGAAATCAGGACTCCTGGGCTGCGTGCCCACTGTGCCATGCACCCACTGTGTGGCCTTGGGCAGCCTGTACCCTTCTCTGGACTTCAGTTTCCTCTGGCCCCTATGGGTTCTACCAGTTCTAACTTCCTGGTCTCTGCGTGACATTGAGAGTGTGTTTCTCTGAGGCCTGAGTAAGCTGGGCCTGGGTGTATGTGTGTGTGTGTGTGTGTGTGAGTGCTTGTGTGTTTGTGTGTATGTGTGTTGTACATGTGTTTGTATTATTGTTAAGGTGTGCTGTATGTGTGTTTGCATGCTTATGTACAAGTGTGTTGTATGCTTTTTTGTGTGTTTGTGTGTAGGTGTGTTGTATGCTTTTTGCATGCATAGTTATGCATAGGTGTGTTGCATGTGTGCGGCCATGTTTGTGTGAATGTAGTTTTCATGGCAGAGAGGTGTGTGTCTGTGTTTATATTGTGAGTCCCTACACTGAGTCTTGTGTGAGTATGTGTGTGTGTGACAATGAGTATGGAAAGTGATCTGTGGCTGCCTGTTTGCTTTGTGGAAGTGCTTGTGAGAGAGAACGCATGGGGCCACCCTTTTCAAAAATTACCCTCTCCCAACTTGTTATTCTTTTCTGGCCTTCATCTTCTCCACAACATTCATCACCACTGAACACATTCTATATATATATTTATTTATTTTGTTTTCAGTTTCTCTCCCCTCTGCCACAATGTCAGTTCCATGAAGGCAGGGATTTTGCCTATATTGTTTACATCCATATGTGGTAGGCTCGTTAAACAATTTGACTGCTAACCAAAATGTCAGTGGTTCGAACCCACCAGCTGCTCTATGGGAGAAAGATGAGGCAGTTTGCTCCTGTAAAGATTTACAGCTTTGGAAACCCTATGGGGCAGTTATGCTCTGTCCTAAAGTGTCACTATGAGTTGGAATTAATTTGATGGCATTGGGCTTGGTTTTTTGGTTTACAACTATATCCCCAGTATTAGAACAGTCCCTGCTACATAGTGGCACTGGAGATGCTCAATAAACACTTATTGGTGAAGGAATGAATGCAAACTTTCTCAGCTTCTTCAAAGGTTCACTTTAGTGTCACTTAACAAAGCCATGACCACTTTATTTAAAATTGCTATCTACCCCCCAGTACTTCAATTCCCCTTACTTTGCTCTAATTTTTCTTTTTGTCTTATCATCTCCCAATTGACTAAATAATTTATTGATTCAAGCTTATTTTTTATTGTCTGTATCTGTGTTAGAATGAAAGCCCTCACAATGGTTGTCATCTTTCTCTAGGTTGTTCACTGATGTTTCCCAAGTGCCTAGAACAGCTCTTGGCATGTAACAGGTGCTTTATAAATATTTATTGAATAAATTGGATGGGCACTGTCTGCATAGTGAGGGTATGAATGAAATTGGAAGTGTTTTGTGTGAAAACGCTTGTGAAACAGGAGTCCCTGGGTGGTGCTAATGCATAGTAGGGTTGGCTGCTAACCAAAATGTTGGTGGTTGAATCAAGGTACCTCAGAAGAAAGGCCTGGTGATCTACTTCTAAAAAATCAGTCATTGAAAACCCTATGGAGATAAACTAAATGATTGGGACCTTCTAAAAATTAAATTCTTATGTGCAGCAGAAGCCTTCTCCAAAAGACATAAAAGAACCTACAGAGCGGGAAAAATGTTTGGCAAAGACATATCAGACAAGGCACTTATCTCTAATATTTATAGAAAACTTCAACACCTCAACAGCAAAAAGACAAACAATCCAATTAAAAAATGAGCAGAGGACATGAACAGACACTTCATCAAAGAAGATATTCAAGCAGCTAACAAACACATGAAGAAATGCTTGCGATCATTAGCCATAAGAGAGATGCAGATCAAAATAACCATGAGATATCATCTCACCCCAGCAATAATACCAAAGTTCAACAAGACAGAAAACCACAAATGCTGGTGAAGGTGTGGAGAGATTTGAACTCTCATGCACTGCACGTGGGACTGTAAAATGGTACGACTACTGTGGAAAATGGTATGGCGCTTCCTTAAAAAGTTGGAAATAGACTTACCATTTGATTCAGCCATCCCATTACTAGGAATATATCCTAAAGAGATGAGATCTGGGAAGTATATGCACACCCACCTTCATCGCAGGACTATTCACAATAGTGAAGAGACAGCAACAACCTAAGTGCTCATCAGTGGATGAATGGATAACCAAACTACGGTGCAGACACTCTATGCAACATTAAAGAATAATGAAGAATCTGCAAAACACCCCATAATGTGGCTGAACTTGAAGGAGATTATGCTGAGTGAAATAAATCAATCACAGAGGGACAAATATTGTATGAGTCCATTATTATAAAAAATCAAGGAAAGGTTTACACAGGGAAGAAAATTTTCTTTGTTGGTTACCAGGGATAGAAAATTGCTGGCTAGTTAAGAGACATGTATTGATTTGGGTAAAGGAAAAGGGAATATAACAAAAGTGTGTGACCAGCACAATATCACTAAGGAAAAGGAAGACACAGAGAGGTCCACAAGAGGAACAGACTACAAAGGTAAATACTATTACATACACAGTACCACATTATCAGTAATAACAAACATTAATCTATGGGTGGACACATAAGTAGACAGGCAAGAAGATCAGGTATGGGTTGGTGAACGGGAATATATCCATGACAATATATAGGTTTGGCAGATGGTATTTCTATAGACACATTTGTATATGCTATAAAAATGTCTCTCTCTCTCTCTCTCTCTAGCTATAGGGGGTAAAGTTAAGATAACTTCTTAGCCACAACTATGCACCTTGAGGGAGTGAGTCATTGCAGGCTTGGGACCACGGTCGTGGAGGACCTCAAGCTCAACTGGCACAAGCTACTGCACAAAAACATTGTTATGTTCTACTTTGGTGAGTAGTGACTGGAGTCTTACAAACTTGTAAGTGGCCATCTAAGATACAACTATTTGTCTCTCCTCATCTGGAGCAAAGAAGAGTGAAAAAAATCAAAGACCATGGAAACAGTTAATTCAAGGGACTAATGGACCATGAGAACCTCAGCCTTCATGACCCTGTGACCAGAAGAACTAGATGGTATCTGGCTACCACTGTCAACCACTTGGAAAGGGATCAAAAGTGGAGATCCTGGATAGAGTGGGAGAAAAACATGAAACAAAATTAAAAAACAACAACAACAAAAAAGACCAGGATTACTCGTTGGATAGAGACTGGTGAAACCCCCGAGACTATGGCTCTTGACACCCTTTGGGCCTGGAATTGAACTCACTCCTGTGCCTTAATTCTTAGCCAAACAATAGTCAGGCCTCGGAACTGAACAATTACACCAGGTAGGTACACTCCTTAGAACAATCAGCCATGGGAGATCAGAAGGGCAACATTTGCACGGGAAGAAAGCTAGGGTGGCAGGAATGCATGGGAAAGAAGGTTACAGGGAAAAGGTAACTGCAGGGAGGAAGTGGGAAGAGAGCTGTTATATAGTGGGGATTGTAATGAAAGTCACAGAACAAAATGTATATGAACTGTTGAATGGAAAATGAGTCTGCTCTGTAAAATTTCACCCAAATTGCAATAAAATATGGAAAAAAAGTAAATAAAGTTACCAAAAGAGAGAGAGAAAGAGAGAAAGAGAGAGAGAGAGAGAGAGAAAGAGAGACAACAAAACCCTGTGGAGCAGTCCTACTCTGACGCACATGAAGTTGCCACGAGTGGGAATCAAGTCCACACAACTGACTTTGGCTTGTAAAGCAAGTGTTTGTGGGTTGTGGTTGTCAAGGGATTGCATTTTTGGTTGTGTGTGTAATTGTGTTTGGGAAGAGTTTAGTTTGTTCCAAAGGCTCCGTCCTCCAAGGCCCAGGGACAATTCTACGACAGAGGCTGTAGGCTCTGGGCACCCTGCCTGGGCATTGCCAAAGGTTTGCAAACAGTCCCATGACGGCTTCCTCAGGAATCCCTAGGAATCCTTTCCTTGACTGGCTGCCCTGTACTGGCCCCAGTCCTAAGCCATAGCCCCATCAGCCTCTGGATCTGCTACCTCCTTTCCCCATGGGCAGACCTGGTTGCTAAGGTTAGGGAATTCCCTTGACCTGCAGCCCAGTCTGACTGCTGGTCTGGGAGGAGTTAGAAGAAGGGTGATCAGTGCTGGAAGGCAGCCATGCTGGGTGACTGGACTCAGCATCTGGATATTCTGGGTATGTAGCTGGGAGGAGGCGCCTTGGGGTACTGTGTGGGCAGGTGATGATTCTGGCCATTGAGGGGTTCTGGAGACAGCAGTCAGTATCAGAACCTGGGGGCAGGTGGCTAAGAAAGAGGGTCCAGGCTGGCCTTGTGTTTAGATTGAGAGAGTGTCAAAGATCCAGCCTTCAAGGAGCTTAGGATGCATGCAAGTGTGGAGATCTGCCTCTGGGGCCAAGATGAGGAACTCAATGATAGTCTACAGTCTGTGCCTTGGTCTATACCTTTTTATGTGACGATGATGGGCCCAGAGTTTCTGGGAAATGGGGTGAGGAATGCCACCCACATGGATGACAGTATTAGGACCCAAAAGGTGCTCAACTAACAGGAACGTTTGGGCCTAAAAGATGAGTGTAGTAAGGCCAGAGTCAAAGTCCCTTCTGTAGGGTGATATTTAGGAAACACTGCCTAATACTGAGAATATGGTGTTCAGGGTCAGTCAGTGCTCACCTTTGACACCATCCAACTTTGTGACCTTGAGAAGGTTATTCAACTTAAATTTCCTTATATACATAAAGGAGATGATTTTTAGTTCGTAGGAGGGTTGGAAGGATTAAGCTGTTGTCATCATTACTGTGGAATCCCTGAGTGGTGCATAAGGTTAACCCATTCAGCTGGAACCAAAGTCTGGAGTTTGAGTCCCTCCAGAGGTGCCTTGGAAGAAAGGCCTGGTGATCTACTTCCAAAATGTCAGCCACTGAAAATTGTACAAAGCACAATTCTACTCTAACACACGTGAGGTCACCATGAGCTGGAGTAGACTTGACTGGATTTTTTTTTTTTTTTTTTAAATTAAAAAAGAAACTGTGCAGGTCCTGGAAAGGAAGACCGTCAAGCAGGAAGTCACATAAAAAGATCCAGGGTTTTGGCCGGCCTCAAATTTGTGCAAGTGTGTAGAATGAATAGTGAAATTTGTGACACAGAAAAGAAAGCAGTGATCCTCAGAGCCAACATGGGTTCACCAAGACCAGGTGAGTCTTGTAGTTTTTTGACAGCTTAGTGACTGGTGTGTGTGAATGTGGGAGTGGGGGGGGGGGAAATCTATCATTTATTGAACACCTACTGTGTGCTGTATACTTCACAAACATAATCTCACTTAATGTTCACAAGTTTGTGACTAGATGTGATGGTCTCCATTTTACGGACAAGAAAATGAGTCTCCAGGAAGTTATGTGACTTGTCCAGGACTGATGGAACTGGGATTCAAATCTGGATCTTTCTGATCCTTTCTGTCATCACACTGCCTCCTAAGACACTGAGGAAGGTCTCTCATGGCCCTTGAGAATGTGATGAAGAGCTATGAGGGCACAGGGAGGGCTCCCACCTGGTTGAACGACAGGCCCTGGAGTGTTCATGTAAGTGGAATCAGGTCAGTCTGGGAAAGGTCATTAAAGCTGCTTTGGAGCTCTATCTTCCACTCCGTTCTGGCCAATATATGTGAAGGACCCAGAAAAAGACACAGAGAGTGCAGGCCTATAGCAGTAGAAGGTGGTAGAAAGCTCCAAGGCACAGAGAAAAGCTCAGGTTGCAGAATTGGTGTCCAGAAAGATCTCAAGAGGCTGGAATGACAATGTGAATTTAACCATGATGGAATGTCATGGATAAGTGCTGGGGCTTATCTTGGCTATAGGAAAAAAATGATAAAGTAGCTCATGAGACAAGGATTTAGGAATTCAAGGACCAATAAGTTCAGTATACATCAGCTGGCTACATTAATAGAGGTATGGAGTTCGGAACCAGGGAGAGGACCATCATCCCACCCTAGTCTACTCTCCTCTCTGGGGCTGTCTCTTTCATACGTATTGGAAGCTCATATGTTATTTCCTGCTTTTTCAATTCTCTCCCTTTCTTTTTGGATTCTTAAGAGGTCAGAGCCCTTTTGGGGTTTAGTTGACCTTTAGTTTCCATCCAGAGCAGTCCCCTAAAAGGACACCCTTGAAGGCGGGAAAAAAGCTACAGATTTTCTGAGCTTTTGTTTGAGAGGCAGGTCTTGGATAGGACCTTTATGTCCAGCTGCCCTTATTCAGGGGTGAGGAAATGCTGGTCCCTGAATGATCTGGAACTAGGGAAGGTCCTGATCTTTTTGGCCACTGGCCAGGTACACCCACCTGCATTCCAGCTGTCTCAGAGCCCTTTCCTGGTGGTCAGTGGTCTGCCAGAACCTGGAAGGGCTGGGCCTCCTGTAATGGAGTCTGGGCAGGAAGAGGGCCCCTTGTGGTTGCTCATGTTGGGGCTGGGTTCCTGCTGGAGCTGGGGTGTCACCTGCTGAGCTGAATTCGGCACAGGAAGCGCCTGGCTGGGAGACGTGTTGTTTTATTTGGAGGTTCTGTCCCACTCTGAAATGCAAAATGAAGTTGTTGAGCGTCCCTCTCTTATGCCAGAATCACAGCCACTTTTTCCTGAGAAAGAAACAGGGTTGCAGACAGTTTTACTCATTAAACACTTCTTTTCCTCTTAAATCTGTTTTTGTAATTTTTTTTTTTTTAAATTTTTGCATGAACGGAAAAGCAAAACGGATGATATTGAAATAAACAAGGCATTTGTGATCGGAAGGTTAAAGCAGATTGTTGGGGGTGGGGTAGGGGGTTGGAAATGCCCCACGTTTCTGCACACAGGCTGCTCATAGCCTGTTGAGGAGGGTAGTGAGAGGAAGTGTTCATGAATATGCCCACCTCCAAGCCCAGAGAAGCCTTTTTCTCCTAGTACCTTGGAATTCACTGAGAAAGGCAGTGGGAAGGAAAAGGATAATTTATCTTGAACCTACTAGGTGCTAGGCATATAACATGGGTGAGCTCATTCAGTCCTTGTGAAAATCCTATTTTACAGATGAGGAAAGTTGAGGCTCAGATAGATTAAGGCAACCAGTCAGGTATATACAGAGCTGGGTTTTGAACCTTGATCTGCCTAAACTCAGATGTTATGCTGTTTTTGTGAGACTTCATTACGCTAAACAGTTTTATCAAGCAGGAGGAGGTAAAAGCAGAAGGAGGAGGAAGAAGTAGAGAAGAAAGAGGATGAGGAGACAACATTCAGCCCTGAGGAGTGGGTGTCCCACCTGGTAAGAATGGACAAGACACTTGCTGCATGTGAGTGTGCCAGACCCTGGTTACTGGGTTCTGACAAATATGGGAAGCTTGGGGAAGGGTATATATATGGAGGTGTGGGGTGGGATGGATTTCACTTGATAACCAGGATAGGCTTTGTGGGGGTACAGGGCCCTGGAAGTTGAGGGAATGACTTTTCAGAAGCATGGCAAAGGCAGGAAAGAGGTGAGCCTGGCTTGGGTGTGAGAGGTGGTGTGTGGGAGGTAAATCAGAGTGGGGCTAGTGATGATTGTGGTGAGGATATATATGTTGGGAGGGGATCAGGTCAGAGGAGAGTACAAGACAGGTAAAGAGCTCCTGGCTAGGAGGCAGGTGCCTGATTCTAGTCTTGGCTGTGCCACTGACTTCTGTGTGACTTTAGGCAAGTCCCTTTCCCTCTCTGACTCTCTGATACCCTGCCTGTAAAATGGTGGAATTGGGCTAGAAGACTCCTAAGGATCACTACAAGTTCCATGGAAAGAAAATCCCTAGGGCCTTGAATATCAAGACTTCTTGGCATTGGAATATGAAATGTTAGAACTAAAAGCCCCCTGCCCCCATCATTCACTTAAACCATCTTATTTTACATCTTAAAGGATGAGTAGGAGTTAGCCAGGTGAAGGGAAGGGATACTGGAGAGGGAATAGTGGGTGTTGTAGATAGAGCACATATCATGAACAAGGGCATGGGTGCAGGCCAGAGAAGGTATGCAGGAAGCAGGAAGAGTTTGGTGTTGTTGAAGAAGAAAGACCATCATAGGGAGGAGGGAGAGGTTGCTGACTGAAGTGGAACAGTAGATGTGGTCAGGACTGGGAAGACCAATGGACTTCAATTTCATCCTCTGGATAATGGTGAGCCACTGAAGGAATGGGAGTGACATGCTCAGAGGTATAATATGGAATGATAATTTTGGCAGCTTTGCCAATGATGGATTTGACAGAGAGGCTGGGAGTGGGTACAGGACAAGAATGGGTGCTGGAAGACCAGTTAGGAGACTTTTGTGTCTACTCATACGGGCTGAGGTAGCAGAGTGGAGATGTTGAGGCCAGTATATGTTCAAGAGATATTTAGGAAGCGAAATAAATAAAACTTATTGATCGACTGGATGTAGGGAGTGAGGATGTGGGAATAGGATTCCCTGTTCTTGGCAAGGTGAAATTCATTGAGGAAGGAAAACCAGAAAGAGGGATAGATTTTTGGGGAAAGATGACAAGTTTAGTTTTTGATTCTGTGAGTTTGAAGTATCAGTGGGTCATGTATATAATGACCTTTTCATCCATCCATCCATCTATCCATCCATCCACCCACCGATCACGAAGCATTTCCTATGTGTCAGCCATAGCTGGATGCTGCCTTCTTGGAGCTGACACTTCTAGAGGAGCATTCAGAAAATTCTTCCTAATACTGAGTCTCAACCTGCTGATCTTTACTCACTGGCCCTGTTCTGCCCCTCAGGACCTTGCTGGAGTCTAAGCTCCTTAGATATTAGAGGTCAGTGATCATGGCTCCTTGCATCAGTTCTACTTCAAGGATTATGGAGCTGCAGGGAGAATATGGACTATCAAGCATTGTAAAGATTTCAGCCTGAGTGCCTTTTTTGCATAACCTCATCTGTAAAGTGGGTTTAATAAACTTTTATAGGCAGTGATGTGCTGGAGCAGGTTCCTACTGGCTCACAGATCAATTGTGTACATTTCTTGCCAACTCTGTGTTCAGTGACATCCCACTGGTAGCTTGAAATCCACCCTATTATTGTTGTTATGTGCTGTCGAGTTGGAACTGACTCATAGTGGCCCTTCCTTGGGTTTCCGAGGTGGTATCACTACGGAAGTAGATTGCCCAACCTTCCTTCCAAGGAGTGGCTGGTGAGTTTGAACCGCTAGCCTTCTGGTTAGCAGTCAAGTGCCTTAGGTGCTACACTACCAGAGCCTCCAAAAATCTGCTGCCTAGGAGTTAATTCCAACTTACAGTGACCCCTCCTTGGGTTTCTGAGGCAAGTAGATTGCCTAGTCTTCCTTTCAAGGAGTGGCTGGTAGGTTTCAACTGCCAGGGTTTTGGTTAGCAGCCAAGTGCCTTAGGGACTAAGCCACCAGAGCCACCCTAGTGGGACTATTTACATCACAGAAATTGGCAAATACTGAAAGTCAAGGCTCCTTTCTTCCAGAGAACCAGTGGTAAGTATTTACCAGCACACCACTGCTTACATGGCTGTGGCTGTTGTTGTTAGGTACTGTTGAGTTGGTTTCAACTCATAGAGACCCTATATACAATAAAATGAAACACTGCTCGTTCCTTTGCCATCCTCACAATCATTGCATATTTCAGCCACTGTGTCAATCCATCTCTTTGAGGGTCTTGCTCTTTTTTGCTGATCTTCTACTTTACTGAGCATGATATACTTCTCCAGGGAGTGGTCCCTCCTGATAACATGACCAAAGTACTAGCGACAAAGTCTGGCCATTCTCATTTCCAAGGAGGATTCTGGCTGTACTTCTTCCAAGACAGATCTGCTCATTCTTCTGGCAGTCCGTGGTACATTCAATATTCTTTGCCAACACCACAGTTCAAATGCATCAGTTCTTCTGTGGTCTTCCTTATTTATTGTCCAGCTTTCAGATGTATATGAAGCTACTGAAAAGACCATGGTTTGAGTGGTTAGGGTTATGGTTAGGATGGTGGATATTGAGCACCTGGCACATGACTCCTAAATATGAGAGCAAGCTTGGCACATGGATGTTGTTGGCTGGTTCGAGTTAGCCCCCAACTCATGGAGATTCCATACCCAATAGAAAGAATTGCTGCCCTGTCCTGCACCACCCCCATTACTGGTTGTGGATTACACCCTTGTGACCCATAGGGTTTTTATTGGATGATTTTTGGAAGTGGATCACCAAGTCTTTCTTCGTAGTTGATTTTAGTCTGGAAGCTCTGCTGAAACCAGTTCAGCATTATAGCAACACGCAAGCCTCCACTGACAGAGGATGGTAGCTGCACATGAGGGTCACTGGCTGGGAATCAAACCTTGGTCTTCCGCATATAAGGCAAGAGTCCTACCACTGAACCATCACTGCCCCTGGCATGCAGTAGGCACCTAATAAGTGTCACTACATTCTCCTTTTATTTTTTTCCCTTGTATGAACATCTATGGCTTCATTTACTCAAAATAACAATTTCCTTTCAGCCAAGGGCTGTTCTATTTCTTTTCTCAAACAACGTGATTCCAATAGAAGCTTCCATCTTTTACTCCTCTGGCTTCCACAGAGAGGTGGAGTCAAAAGGATGAGGGTTTTGGAGTCTTATGAATCTATGTTTGAATCTTGGCTGTGCTTCCTGCTAGTTATGTTATAACCCTCGGCAAGTTATTTAATCACTCTGAGCCTCAATTAAGTCATCTGTAAAGTGGGGATGGACATGCCTCCCTCATTAAGTTGTTGTGAAGATGAAATGAGGTAATGGGTATGCAAGGACCTGGCATTGAGGCAGCAGTTTCAGGGAAAGCTTGACAAATGCTGCTTCTCTTTCCTGGCAAAGTCCAGTGGGGGCTTGGAATACAGCTCTGACAATGGGGTGGCAATGGTGAGGGATGAATGGAGGCTGCAGCCATGGGAAAGATGTTTCTTGGTGGAACATGTAGGCCAGGAGAGGCTGTGGGCTGTGGGACCCTCCAAATGTATTCCAAGTGCAGTGGAGGGGAACTCCCCTGGCTGCAGTTCATGCTTCCTGGGCCCTCACCTGCAGATCTGGAGATAAACGCCTATCATCAGCGCGGCTCGTGAGTTTCTGGGGCAGCTGTGGCAGCCCGGGCTGCACTGATTTACCACCCCAGCCCCAAGCAGATTAAATCACCTAGAATCATTTGCATTTTACCCGGCCTTGTCACACAAATCTTAGAAACTGCTGTCTGGAAAGAAAACTTTCTCTGTACTTTTTTGGGGAAGTCTATCTAAGAGCTCTAAAAACTCAGGGGAAGTGAGAAAAAGAAGTGATGCCAGTGAAGCATCGCTGTATCTTTAGGTGGGGGTGGAGGAAGGGAGTGTGTGTGTGTGTGTGTGAACATGATGCTGAGGACAATGTGCTCTCTAGCTGTGCGACAAAGGGCAAGTTTCTTAACCTCTGAGTCTCAGGATTATGGGGAAGGTCAAAGGGCTGGTATAAAGTGTTTCGTAGATTCTAATTAGTTCTGTGATTACTAGTTGGGAAGATGGGGCATAGGCCATATAAATAAGTAATATATGGTACTGGTTACCATGTGTTGAGCAGAAAGCAAGAGCTCTAGGAACGAAAAGGAATGAACATGGTGCCAGAGATCTGGGGCTTGACTTGGGCCTTAGAGGAGGCTTAGTCCCAGGAAAGAGTCTCTGGGGTAGTGCAAATGGTTAATATGCCCAGCTGCTAACCAAAAGGATGGAATTTGAGTATACCCAGAAGCACCTCAGAAGAAAGGCCTGGTGATCTAGTTCTGAAAAATCAGCTATTGAAAACAATGGAGCACAGTTTCATTCTGACACACATGGCATGGCTATGAATTCGAACTGAATTGACAACAACTGGCTTACGTCTCAGGAAAGTAAAGAGGAAAAGATTGTAGTGCAATTGAGTTTGTCAACATGTTACTCATTCCTAGGATTGTGTCTTGGGAGGTGGTGGTATTGTCTTGAATGGTTTAGCCAGTCAAGATAATCCACCCCCTTCCACTTGCCATAAAACTCTCACTGCCGTAGAGTCGAATCTGATACATAGTGACCCCTCCTTGGGTTTCTGAGGTGGTACCTCTACGGAAGTAGATTGCCCAGTCTTCCTTCTGAGGAGTGGCTGGTGAGTATGAACTGTCAGCCTTTTGGTTAGCAGTCAAATGCCTTGGGCACTATGCCACCAGAGTGGTTGGATATAGACCAATTGTTGTTGTTGGTTAACATTGACTTTAATCCAACTGACGGTTACCTCATGCATGCAGAGCAGAAGTGCTCCATAGGGCTTTCAAGACTGTGACCTTTTGGAAGGAGATTGTCAGGCCTGTCTTCCAAGGCACCTCTAGGTGGGTTTGAAATGGCAACTTTTCAACTGGTAGTGGAATGCCTTACCTTTTTTTTTTGGCACCCAGGGACTCCATTCTAAACCAATTAGTGCATACATTTCTCTGGTTACAGAGATTGGTTCAAGTTGGCTCAATCAGAAAAAGACTCAGAATTTTTGTAGATGGCTAAGGAGACACATCCATTCTGTTTCTGTCAGTGTTTGAATGAAGAAGCACACGGTCTTAATTTCCAGCAGACATTTGGTGACTAGGAACACTAACCTGCAACTTTGGTCAACACGTGGAGATGGAAAGGGCCTAGAAAATCACAGATAAATGGAGTCCCATCCCTGCAAATACCTGTAATTAGAAAGCCAAAAGGGAAGAACACGATTGGCATTTCTCAAGCTGAAAGAACTGAAGAAAAAAAATTCAAGCCTTGAATTGCAATATTGAAGGATTCTATGGGCAAAGTCCACTACTTGTCTGTCAGTTTGTCATACTGTAGTAGCTTACATGTTGTTTTGAGGCTGGAGGCTATGCCATTGGTATTTCAAATATCAGCAGGGTCATCCATGGTAGACAGGTTTCAGCAGAGCTTCCAGACTAAGACAGACTTAGAAGAAGGAAAAGGCCATCCATTTCCCAAAGAATTGGCCAATGAAAATCTTACAAATAGTGAAACACTGATATATAACTGGAAAACTTTATGAGTAACCCTGAAACATTTTCTGATATAGTGTCAGAAGATGAACCCCTCAGGTTGGAAGGCACTCAAAATACAACTGGGGAAAAGCACCTCCTCAGAGTAGAGTTGACAATCTAAATGATGTGGATGGAGTAAAGTTTTCAGGACCTCCATTTGCTGATGTGGCATGACTCAAAATGAGAAGAAACACCTGCAAACATTCATTAATAATCAGAATGTGGAATATACAAAGTATGAATCTAGGAAAATTGAAAGTTCTAAAAAATGAAATAGAATGCATAAAGATTGATGTACTAGGCATTAGTGGGCTAAAATGGTCTAGTTTTGGCCATTTTGAATGCGATACCCATATGCTCTACTATGCTGGGAATGACATTGAAGAGGAAGGGAGTGGAGTTCATTGTCACAAAGAATGACCAGCTAATGGTCTTCTATCATGGGAAGCAAAGAAGAGTGCAAAAAACCAAGGGCATTTGGAAGCAATCAGCCCTAGGACATGATAGACGTTGAGACCAGAAGAAGTAGATGGTGCCTGGCTACCAATGCCAACCAATCGAGAAAGGATCAAAACTGGAGATCCTGATAGAGTGGGAGGAAACACATGGAACTAAATTAAAAAACACGATAATAACCAGAATTACTGGTCAGATGGAGTCTGGTGAGATGCCCAATACTATGGCCCTGGGATACACTTCAGGCCTGAAATAAAACTCATTACCAAGGGCTGGCTCTTAGCCCAATAGTAAACAAGACATACATACAGACCGATCAACCCAGGGTGACGTACCCATGTACTCTATGGAGATGCATTCCTTGGAGCAATTGACCACTGGACACCAGAGGGGCAACATTCACACAGAGGAGATGCAGGGCACACAGGAGTGAGTAACTATGAGGCACATGGTGGTGGCTACTGGGAAGGCAGGGGAGGAAAGTGGGTTAGGGTTGGGGATGGTAATTGGGGAGTGAAACCAAATGTACACAAGATGTTGAATGTAAAGCAAACTCTACTCTGTAAATTTGCACCTAACACACAATTAAAAAAAAAAAAAAAAAGATCTATACTGAAGTACAAAGCTGTCAGTGATAGGGTAATATCCATACACCTACAAGGAAGACCAGTTAATGCTACTATTATTCAAATTTACACGCCAACCACCAAAGCTAAAGATGAGGGAATTAAAGATTTTTTACCAATTTCTGCAGTCTGAAGTTGACCAAACATGCAATCAAGAAGTGTTGATTATTACTGGTGATTGGAATGCAAAAGTTAGAAACAAAGAAGAATCACTGGTAGTTGGAAAATATGTCCTTGGTGATAGAAATGACTCTGGAGATCGGATGGCAGAATTTTGCAAGACCAATGACTTGATCATTGCAAATACCTTTTTTCAACAACATAAATGGCAGCTATGCATGTGGACTTCATCATATGGAATACACAGGAATCAGATTGACTACATCTGTGGAAAGAGATGATGGAGAAACTTAATATTTTCAGCCAAAACAAGGCCAGGAGCTGACTGTGGAGCAGACCATCAATAGCTCATATACAAGTTTAAGTTGAAGCTGAAGACAATTAAAACAAGTTCATGAGCGCCAAAATATGACCTAAATTATTTCCCTCCTGAATTTAGAGACCATCTAAAGAATAGATTTGATGCACTGAACACCAGTGACTGAAAACCAGAGGAATTATGGAATGACATCGAGAACATCATCCATGAAGAAAGCAAAAGGTCTTTGAGAAGACAGGAAGGGAAGAAAAGATCAAAGTGGGTGTCAGAAGAGACTCTGAAACTTGCCCTTGAATGAGTGTAGCTAAAGCAAATGGAAGAAATGACAAGACTAAAGAGCTGAACAGAAGATTTAAAGAGCAGCTCGAGAAGACAAAATCAATTATTATAACGAAATGTGCAAAGACCTGGAGTTAGAAAACCAAAAGGGAAGAATATGATTGGCATTTCTCAAGCTGAAAGAACTGAAGAAAAAATTCAAGCCTCGAGTTGCAATATTGAAAGATTCTATGGGCAAAATATTGAATGATGCAGGAAACATCAAAAGAAGATGGCAGGAATTTACAGAGTCATCGTACCAAGAAGAATTGGTTGAAGTTCTTTCATTTCAGGAGGTGGCATATGATCAAGAACCAATGGTATTGAAGGAAGAAGTCAAAGGTGCACTGAAGGAATTGGCAAAGAACAAAGCTCCAGGAATTAATGAAATACCCACTGAGATGTTTCAACAAACTGCTGCTGTGCTGGAGGCACTCACTCGGCTATGCCAAGAAATTTGGAAGACAGCTACCTGGCCAACTGACTGGAAGAGATCCATATTTGTATCCATTCCAAAGAAAGGTGATCCAATAAAATGTGGAAGTCATCAAACAATATCATTAATATCACACACAAGTAAAAACTTGTTGAAGGTAATTAAAAAATGGTTGCAGCAGTATATTGACAGAGAACTACAAATGCAAGCTGGATTCAGAAGAGGACATGAAACAAGTGATATCATTGCTGATGTCAGATGGATCTTAGCTGAAAGCAAAGAATACTAGAAAGATGTTTACTTATGTTTTATTGACTATGCAAAAACATTTGATTGTGTGAATCATAACAAATTATAGATAACATTGAGAAGAATGAGAATTCCAGAACACTTACTTGCACTCACGAGGAACCTGTACATAGACCAGGAGGCTATCATTCAAACAGAACAAGGGAATACTGCATGGTTTTAAATCAGGAAAGAGTGCGTCAGGGTTGTATCCTTTCGTCATACTTTTTCAATTTGTATGCTGAGCAAATAATCTGGGAAGCTGGACTATATGAAGAAGAGTGTGGCATCAAGATTGGAGGAAGATTCATTAACAACCTGGGATATGCAGATGATACAACTTTGCTTGCTGAAAGTGAAGATGACTCAAAGTACTTATAGATGAAGATTAAAGCTATCAGTCTGCAGTATGGATTATATCTCAACATAAAACGAAAATGCTCACAACTGGACCAATAAGCAGCATCACGATAAATGGAGAAAAGATTGAAGTTGTCAAAGATTTCATATTACTTGTTTCCACAATCAACATCAATGGAAGCAGCAGTCAAGAATTCAGATGATGTATTGCACTGGAGAAATTTGCCACAAAAAACCTCTTTCAAGTGCTGAAGAGCAAAGATGTCTCTTTGAAGACGAAGGTGGGCCTAACCCAAGCCATGGTACTTTCAATCACCTCCTACGCCTGTGAAAGCTGGACAATGAATAAGGAAGACCAAAGAAGAGTTGATGCTTTTGAGTTGTAGTGTTGGTGAAGAATACTGAAAGTATCATGGACTGCTAGAAGAATGAACAAATCTGTTCTGGAGGAAGTGCAGCCAGAATGCTTCTTGGAAGTGAGAATGGCCAGACTTTGTCTCACCTACTTTGGCCATATTGTCAGAAGAGACCATTCCCTGGAGAAAGATATCATGCTTGGTAAAGTGGAGGGTCAATGAAAAAGGGGAAGGCCCTCAATGAGATGGATCAAGACAGTGGCTGCTGCAGTGATGGGCTCAGGTATAGCAAGTATTGTTAGGCTGGACAATGTTTTGTTCTGATGTACATAGAGTCACTATGAGTCAGAGCCTACTCTATGGCACCTAACAACAACAACAACAACATGGGCAAAGTTTGGAACAATGTAGGACACATCAAAATAAGATGGAAGAGATACACAGAATTATTATACCAAAAAAGAATTGGTTGATGTTCAGCCATTTCAGGAGGTAGCATATGATCAAGAATTGATGGTATTGAAGGAAGAAGTCCAAGCTACACTGAAGGCATTGATATAAAACAAAGCTCCAGGAATTGATGAAATATGAATTGAGAAATTTCAACAATTAGATGCAACGCTGGGAGTGCTCACTCATCTAAGCCAAGAAATTTGGAAAACAGCTGTCTGGCCAATTGAAGAGATTCATACATGTGCTCATTCCAAAGCAAGGTGATCTAACAGGATGCAGAAATTATCGAACAATGTCATTTATATCACATGCAAGTAAAATTTTGTTGAAATTAATTAAAAAATGGTTGCAGCAGAACATCGACAAGGAACTGCTAGAAATTCAAGCCAGATTCAGATGAGGACATGGAATGAGAAATATCATTGTAGATGTCAGATGGATTATAGCTGAAAGTAGAGAACACCAGAAAGATGTGTAAAACAAACAAACAAACTCACTGCTGTCGAGTTGATTCTGACTCATAGCAACCCCTCCTTGGATTTCCGAGGTGGTATCTCGATGAAGCTCTGGTAATGTAGTGCCTAAGGCACTTGACTTCTAACCAGAAGGCTGGTGGTTCAAACCCCCCAGCCACTGCTTGGAAGGAAGGTTGGGCACTCTACTTCCATAGTGATTCTGCCTCGGTAACCCAAGGAGGGGTTGCTATAAGTTGAGTCTGACTTGATGGCACGTAACAACAACAACAACAACATCTCAGTGGAAGTAAACTGCCCAGTCTTCCTTCCGAGGAGTGGCTGGTGGGTTTGCAGTCAAATGCCTTAGGCATTATGCCACCAGAGCTCCTAGAAAGATGTTTACCTGTATTTTATTGACTATGCAAAGGCCTTTGACTGCTTGGATCATACCAAATTATGGATAACCTTGTGAAGAACTAGAATTCCAGAACATTTAATTGTGCTCATGTGGAACCTGTACCTAGGCCAACAGGCAGTTGTTTGAAAAGAACAAGGGGACACTGTGTGGTTTAAAATCAGGAAAGGTATGTGTCAGGGTTGTATCCTTTCACCATACTTATGTAATCTGTATGCTGAGCAAAAAATCCAAAAAGCTGGACTATTTGAAGAAGAAAGTGGCATCAGGATCGGAGGAAAGACTCATTAACAATCTGTGATATGCCAATGACACAACCTTGCTTTCTGAAAGCAAAGAGGCCTCGGAGCACTTACTGATGAAGATCAAAGACTACAGCCTTCAGTATGGATTACACCTCAACATAAAGAAAACAAAAATTCTTGTTGGTCCTGGACCAATAAGCAGCATCATGATAAACAGAGAACAGATTGAGGTTGTCAACGATTTCATTTTACTTGGATCCAAAACTAACGCTGATAGAATCAGTGGTCAAGAAATCAAATGATGTAGTGCTGGGCAAAATCTGCTGCAAAAGACCTCTTTAAAGTGTTAAAAAGCAAAGATGTCCTCAAAACCATATATGGGTTTGATAGAGGATATTTCTTCATACATATTTGTATGTGCTGTAAATATATCCATGTATATAGTAGAGAGGGAGAAAAATTATGAAAACTTCTTAGCCATAACCAAACATCTTGGGCCTGAGTGCTTAGGCTCACAGACTAGGGGGAAAACTATGTCAATTGTTGTTCACAAAGACAATGTTCTACACTCTAGTGTGGTGAGTAGTGACTGAGGTCTTAAAAGCTAGTGAGTGGCCATCTAAGGTGCAACTACTGGTCTCTCCCTGTCTGAAGCTAAAAAGAGTGAAGAAAATCAAAGATGCCCAGAAATGAATAGTTTAAAGGACTAAAGGACCACATGAGCCTTAGCCTCCTTACCCTGAGACCAGAAGAACTAGATGGTACCTGGCTACTACTACCAACTGCTCTGAAGGGAGTCACAATAGAAGGTCCTGGCTAGAGTGGGAGAAAAATGTGGAATGAAACTCAAAATTATAAAAAAGACCAGGCTTACAGGTCTGATAGATATTAGTGGAACCTTTGAGACTATGGCCCTTAGTCACCCTTCAAGCCTGGAACTGAACTTACCTCTGTGGCTTAACTTTCAGCCAAACTTCATACAGGTTTACAAGGTGTTTAACACCAGAGAGGTACAGGCTCCTTAGAACAATCAACCACAGGAGATCAAAAGGGCAGTCTTTGCCCAGGATTAAAGCTTGGAAGGTAGGAAAGGACAGGAAAGAAGGAGGAATGGAAATGGAAAACAGGGAGGAGGTGGGAAGAGGGGGGATTGCAATCCATGTCACACAAAACAATGTGTATGAATTGTTGAATGGGAAACCCAATTCGCTCTGTAAATTTTCACTCAAATGACAATAAAAAGTTTTTTTAATTTTTTAAAAAGCCAAGATGTCACTTTGAGGACTAAGATACATCTGACCCAAGTCATGGTATTTTTCAGTCACCTCATATGTGTACAAATGCTGGACAATGAATGAGGAAGACCAAAGAAGAATTTATGCTTCTGAATTATGGTGTTGGTGAAGATTTTTGACTATACCGTGGACTACCAGAAGAACAAACAAATCTGTCTTGGAAGAAATACAATCTTACTTAGAAGTGAGGATGGTGAGACGTCATCTCAGGTATTTTGGACATGTTATCAACATAGAGAAGTCCCTGGAGGACATTATGCTTGGTAAAGTAGAGGGGCAGTGGACAAGAGGAAGACCCTCAAAGGGATGGGCTGACACAGTGGTGGCATCAGTGATTGTGAGGATGGTGCAGGACCAGGAAGTGTATCATTCTATTGTAATAGGGTTGCTATGAGTTGGAACCAACTATATAGCACCTAATACACATAGCCCTGATCAAACTGAATGCCTGATGCATCTGGACCTCATAGCTAGCAAATGAATCTGCTTTATTAAACTTGTTTGCATTTCCTTCTTTCCTTTTTGTGACTTGTGCAACTGAAACCTGATAAAGGGGTTGAAAGAAGGATCTCATTGGGGTGGTGATATTAGGCAACCATTAGTAAGGAGACTATCTAGGCTGGAATAAAATGTCAGTAGGTATGCATGTTGAGGGGGTGTCCACAGGAATTAAGGCTGGAAGGAAGTCTGGGGTTAAATAACAGTAGGACTCAGATGCCAGTATAAGAATTTGGACTTAATTCTATAGGGAATGAGAAGTGATTGAAGGTTTGTGAGTAGAGGAAGGGGAGTGGTAGAGTAAAGTGAACAAAGTAGTGTTTTGGAAAGATAAACCTAAGAGTGGAATATAGATTGCATTGGATGGGAGAAGTTGGAGATTGAATAATACAAAACCATTATTTACTGATACTTCTTATAGTCCATGTATTATTTCATTTAATCCTTACAACAACTCTCTCTCTCTCGCTCTCTTAAACTGAGTTTCAAAGATCTTGAGTAACAACTAGATTATGTAATTAGTACATGGCAGAGTCAGGACTTGAAGACAGGTCATCTGACTTTACACCCTGTTTTTCACTCATCACATTTGTGATAACACGGTGAAAATTTAATATGGACTAGATTAGGATGGAGTCCATAGAAGTGGAAATGATGGAACAAGAGACATTAGGCTAGTGAAACTCTAGACATATTCTCACTAAAGTCAGGAACTAGATTAGGGCAGCTGTTGTCATTAGTATTTTAAAAAACATTTTTTCCCTAAATTTCTAGATATGGCAATCAGACAAGAAAATGAAACAGAGAAATTTAGTATCAGAAAGGGTCCCCAAATGATTGTAATTTGCAGATAAAACGATTAGTTGTCTGGAAAACCCAAGATACTTTCTTGAAAAACAATTGGACGAGAAAGGAGTTTAGTAAAATGGTCAGCAACAAAACAATATACCTACCTATAAGATAAAATAAAAAGCCTCATTCAGTATCTAGAAAAAAACAAAAACACAGAATACCTGGAAATAGAATTTATAAGAAAAGTGTAGAATTTCGATGAATAAAACCACAAAACTCTTCTGAGATATAAAGGAGACTTGAATAAATATGATATATATTCCTACCTCTTGGGAAGAAAGATTTAGGGCTGTACAGATGCAAATTATCCTTAAATGAATATACAAAATCAAGATAATCCAATCCAGATTCCATCAGGTTTTTTTTTTTTTTTTTTTAAATTTTGGAGCCTGAAAAATAATTATAAAGTTAATATGAAAAAATAAAAAATGAGAGTAGTCAGGATAATTCCCTAAAAGAATAATGATGAATATTGCTAAGGCGTTTGACCGCTAACCAGAAGGCTGGAGGTTCAAACCCACCAGCCACTCCTCGGAAGGAAGGTTGGGCAATCTACTTCCATAGAGATCCTGCTCGGAAACCCAAAGAAGGGTCACTATGAGTCAGAATTGACTCGATGGCAGTGAGGTTTCTTTCTTTTCTTTTTTTTTTTTTTGGTATTTACTCTATCATATAGTAAAATATTTTATAAAGTGATGGTTATTAGAACTGATTTTTCTGTAAGAATAGATAGATTATGTAGACAGAACAGAGAGTTTAGAAATGGGTCCAAGTATTTAAGGGAATTTATATATAATAAAATTTCATTTTAATTGAGTTGGGAAAATATCGGCTATTATATAAATGGTGTTGGAATAATGGGCCAACCATAAAAACACAAGTTGGGTTCCTACCTTACCCCTAACGTCAAAATCAGTGCCAACAAGATGAAGTCACGAAGACTGTGTTGTTGTTCGGTGCTGTTGAGTTGGTTCTGACTCACCACAACCTTCTATGCAGCAGAAGGAAACCTGCCCAGACCTGCGCCATCCCCACCATCATTGCT
>NW_006921779.1:2076239-2080253 GCF_000298275.1 Orycteropus afer afer | reverse complement strand
AATTTTTTCTTCAGTTCTTTCAGTTTGAGAAATGCTGAGCCCTCCTGATAACATGTGCTAAATATGTAAGATGAAGTCTTGTTATCCTCCCTTCTAAGGAGCACTCTGGCTGTATTTTCAAGGCAAATTTGTTTGTTCTTCTGGCAGTCCATGGTATTTTCAATATTGTTCACCAACATCACAGTTCAAATGCCTCAGTTCTTCTTCCATCTTCTTTGTTCATTGTCCAGTATTCACATGCATATGAGGTGATTGAAAATACCATGGCTTGGGTCAGGTGCGCCTTAGTCTTCAAAGTGACATCTTTGCTTTTTAACACCGTAAAAAGGTCTTAAATTTTTTTTTTTCAATTGTGATCTGGGTGCAAATTTACAAAGTAGATTTCTTTTTACTCTCAACAGCTCATGCACATTTGGTTTTTCAGCTTCAATTACAATCCACAGCCATAGAAAGCTCTCCTCTCATCTCCTCCTTGTGACTGCCCCTTCCCTGTAGCCTTCTTATCTATGCATTCCTGAGCTAATCCACAGAAATGAGTCCAGTTCTAGGCCCAAAGGATAATCCAGGGCCAGTTTTGGGGGTTCCACCAATCTCTATCTTACCAGTAATTCTGGTCATTTTTGTATTTTTGAATATTGTTCCAATTTTTTCCTCCCACTCTATGCGGGATTTCCAATTTTGATCCTTTTCCAAGTGGTTGGCATTGGTAGCCTGGCACCATTTACTTCTTCCAGTCTCAAGGTTGTGAAGGCTGTGGTATCTGTGATCAATCATACCCTTGGAATAATTGTTCCCAAATGACTTTGATTTTCTACACCCTTCTTTGTTCCACATGAAGGGAGACCAATAGTTGCATCTTAGATGGTTGCTTGAAAGCTTTCAAGATCCCAGTCGCTACTCACCAAAGTAGGATGTAGAACAAGATTTTTATGTCCTATGTTGTGACAATTGAGCGTGATGTCCCCTGAGACTATGGTCCCGAGCCCACAGGCCTGGTGACTCTCTCTCTCTCTCTCTCAAGGGGTTTGGTTGTGTCCGAGAAGCTACTTGTCCCCTATTATTTCTGTAACATACATGGACATTTTTGCAGCACAAATATATACATATACATAAGACTTTAAAGGGGTCTTTTGTAGCAGGTTTGCCCACTGCAATATGTCATCTGATTTATTGGCTGCTGCTTATATTGGCATTAATTGTGGATCCATGTAAAATGACAACTTCAGTTTGTTCTCTGTTTATCATGATGTTACTTATTTGTCCAGTTATGAGGATTTTCCTTTTCTTTACATTGAGATGTAATCCTCACTTAAGGCTGTAGTTCTCTGATATTAATCGGTAAGTGCTTCAAGTCCTCTTCATTTTCAGCAAGCAAGGTTGTGTTATCTGCATACTGAAGGCTTTTCATGACACTTCCTCCAGTCCTAATACTGCATTCTTCTTCATGTAGTCCGGCTTCTCAGTTTATTTGTTCAGCATACAGATTGAATAATATGGTGAAAGGATACAACCCTGATACACACCTGATTTTAAGCCACACAGTATCTCCTTGTTCTCTTTGAACAACTGCCTCTTGGTCTATGTACAAGTGCTAAATCAGCACAATTCATTGTTCTGTTATCCATATTTTGTTATAAGCCACATAGTTGAATGCCTTTGTATAGTCAAAAAACCACAGGTAAATATCTTTCTGGGATTCTGTGCTTTCAGCCAAGATCCATCTGATATCAGCAATGGTCTCTCTCATTCCATGTCATCTTCTGCATCTGGTTTGAATTTCTAGGCATTCCCTGTTGATGTACTGCTGCAAACATTTTTTAATTATCTTTTTATTTTATTTGCATGTGATATTAATGATATTGTTTGACAATTTCTGCATTTTTTGGGCCACCTTTCTTTGGCATGGGCAATGTATATGGAGCTCTTCCAGTTGGTTGACCAGGTAGCTGTCTTTCAAATTTCTTGGCATAGATGAGCAAAAAGGCTTCTAGCATTGCATGTGTTTGTTGAAACATCTCAATTGGTATTCTGTCAGTTCCTGAAACCTTGTTTTTCATCAAGGCCTTCAGTGTGTCTTGGATTTCGTCCTTCAATACTATCAATTCTTGATCCTATACTGCCTCCTGAAATGGCTGAATGTCAATTCATTTCTTTTGGAGAAGTGACTGTATTTCTTCCATCTTCTTTTGATGTTTCTTGCATTGTTTAGTATTTTGACCATGGAATCCTTCAATATCACATCTCTAGGCTTGATTTTTTTTCTTCAGTTCTTTCACTTGAGAAATGCTGAGTTTATTCTCCCTTTTTGGTTTTGACTCCAGATCTTTGCATATTTCATGATAATACTTTACTTTGTCGTCTCAATCTGCCCTTTGATATCTTCTGTTTAGCTCTTTTGCTTTATTACTTCTTCCATTCACTTTAGCTTATGTTCGTTCAAGAGCAAGTTTCAGAGTCTCTTGTGACATCCATTTTGGTCTTCTCTTCCTTTCCTGTCTTTTTTTAAATGACATTTTGCTTTCTTCAAATATGATGTCCTTGATGTCATTCCACAACTTGCATGTCTTCAATCATTAGTGTTCAATGTGTCAAGTCTATTCTTGAAATGGTCTCTAAATTCAGGTGGGAAAGCCATAGAGATATGAATATGAATGATTATTTTGATCATCTCAAGGTGGAGAAAGGAGCCCTGCAGCAGTTAAGTCCTTAGCTGCTAGCTGAAACATTTGTGGTTCAAATCCACTCAGCAACTCCATGAGAGAAAAACCTGATGATCTGCTCTCAGAAAGGTTACAGTCCACAAAATGCTATGGGAAAGTTTTACCTTGTCACGGGGTTGCTCTGAGTCAAGATCAACTCAATGGCACCTAACAATGAGGTGGGAAAGGTCCTTCTAAACATGAAGTGATATCTAGAAATTGTAAAAGAAAAGATTGATAAATTTTAGTACATAATAACAAAAAATTTGGTATTTTAAAGAATATTATAAGAAAAATGAAAGAAAGGAAAATGTACATGACAGATAAGAGTTTAATCTTATCTCTCATATACAAAGAAATCTTACAAATCATTAGGAAAAAAATAAATACCTCATTAGACAAGTAGGCAGAGTAGGCGTGAGTGGGCAATTTATAAAGAAAATAACCTTCAAATGACCAAAGCCTACAAATACATATTCATTTGCTCTCATTAACAAGTGGCATGGATCCTGGTGGCACAGTAGTTAAGCACTTGGCTGCTTACTGAAAGGTTAGGGGTTTGAACCCACTGTGTGCTCCACAGGAGAAAGGTATGGTAGTCTGCTTCTGTAAAGATTACAGCCTTGGAAACCCTATGGGGCATTTCTATTCTGTCTCATAGAGAGGTTATGAGTCGGAACTGACTTGAGGGCAATGGGTCAATTGGCTAAGTAATGCCGATAAAAGTGAGTGTCACTTGCCTTCTGTTAGTTTGGCCAATTATTAAGGTTAATAAAACCCAGGATTGGCAAGGATATGGGCAAACAGGTACTCAAGTACTATTGATGGGAAGTACATCATATACACTTTCTGAAGGGCAGAGTGGCAAAATTAGAAATAGCATAACTTTAGCATAGCAATCTCATTTGTAGGATTTTAGTCAAAGGAGATAATTAAAAAAATGAGCAAAGAGATATGCACAGGGTATTTTTCACAACATTGTTTGTAATAACAAAATGTTGACAACATCCTAAATGATCATCAATAGAGACCCAGTTAAAGTAAGATACATACATACCATGAGATACTATGAAGTAATTAAGATGATTCTGTAGAGCTCTATTTATTGACATAGAAAGATGTCTATGACATATTGTTGAGATAGAAAAGCAGGTGTCAGTAAGAACAGTATGTATAATACAACCCTTTTTCTATAAAATTGTATACATAGATCTTTATGTGTATATATGCATAGAGTTATGTCTGGACGGCTGTTCACCAAAATGTTACGAGTGGTTATATCTGGGTAGTAAGATTTTGGGTGATTATTTTTTTA
>NW_006921779.1:2046941-2076139 GCF_000298275.1 Orycteropus afer afer | reverse complement strand
ATATATATATATATATATATATATATATATATATGCTATAATGAGGATCTATCATGTTTTTCAATCAGAACAAACAAAACTATTTTCATTTTGGAAAAATAAAATACATTTAAGTAAGGGGAATCAGTACATAGTGATTTAATGATGTAGATAAAGGGTCAAGATGCAAGCCTCCATGGTGCCTGGGAGGCCGATGGCCTCATGGAAAGCCTGAAGCAAGAGTGGATTTGGCAGGAAGAGGAGGCTGGGCTTTTGGAGCTATGCTTTGGAGTGGTGGAGGCCAGTAGGCGGTAGGGCTGTCTTTCAGGAGGCAGGTCAGGAAGGTGAATGCAGGGCTGGGGAGGGTGATGGAGCTTTTTGCCAAAGATAAAATTGTGAGGTAGACAAGATTTGGAGGGAGATAGTGCATTGGTAGGGCAGAAGACAGCTGAAAACAGAACCCTGAATTAGTTTGGAGCAGGTTCCCCAAATGGAAAAATATTAAAACCTTTCCAGGTAGCTCTAAAAAATAAAAACAAAAAGAGAGCCATGGAATATGGCCAGCTGCATGGATGGCACAGTTTGTGCAAGACTACTAATCTAAAAGTTGATGGTCTGATCCCATCCAGTGGCATCTCGTTAGGCCTGGTGATGTTTCTGTGAAGATTGCAGTCAAGAAAACCTTATGAAGCAGTTCTACTCTGTCAGCCGTGGAGTCGCCATGAGTGGGAATTGACTTGACAGCAATGGGTTTGGAGTTTGGAATGTGGCCACCTTTAGGAGATGGCAGAAGCAACAGCATGAGTGGTCAGGGAGGCTGAGAGATGACTGGGGCAGAAAGTTCTCAGAATTTCACAGGGTGTGGGTGGGGTGCATTTTCAGAGAAAGATTGACCAGATCTAATGATGCAAAGGCACAGAGACTGAGGAGAGAGCACAGGATTTGACAAAGAGGAATTTGTTGGTGACCTTGAAGGGAGTAGTTAGTTTCAACAGAGGAGTGGGGCACCCATGGGAGGGAGTGGGAGCAAGGGAGAGTTTGTTGTGGGAGAAAGGAGGCTTATAGCTTGAGGGGGACAGAACTGAGGGAACAAGACTGAACTTGCCTAGGGATGGTAATAACTGGCATGTGTACCACTCTTCCCACTTCCCACTCAGGGCAGGCATTACTAATCATACTGCTGAACCTGAATGAAGCCTCAAAATCTCCCTCCCAGCAGCTAGTCCAGGGAGCTGCTTCCAATCTCTCAGACTTGGCTGGTGAGATGAACCTGTTTTCCATGCCTGGGCTTGAACACATATTTGAAGGATGATGACAAGGAACTCAAGGAAGATGATCAAAGTCAAAGGAGAAAGGAGGCCTAGGGGAGCGAGAGCATCCCAGTGCAGGTGTGCACTATGATGTTAGTCCTGGAGACTTCTGATCCCAGAACCCAGGGTGAGTGAAATGCTCTGACTATGTGTCTGAGATGTGAGAACAAGTTTATGTTTTGGGTGATTCTGTGGAAACACATGGCTATGTGTGAATTGCCCGTTGGGCACAGATATTTGGGGGTTCACCATGTCCCACCATCTGGTTGTCCAGAGGAGGCATAGCAGGCACCCTTAAATTCTATGGGAGACTGTTGTCTGGAATAGTGAGTGAGAGAGGGAGGTCTGCTTGTGGGTTCCAACTCCATTTCCTGAGAGAATAAGGAGCTAATGCTTGCTCATGGCTTCTTGGGGGGACTCTTAAAGAAGACACTTGGTGTGATCTAGCTGTTGTGCTTCTAATAGCTCTCTGGTTGCATCAGTAGGAGCACGGGATTCTGGGTATAGGAGGCAAAGGCAGAGCTTACTTACAGAAAGTGACTAGGGTGGGGAGAGGACCAGACATCATGCCTGCCTTAGTTTCCTAGAGCTGCCATAACAAAATACCATAAATGGGTCACTTCAAGCCCCAGAGGTTTATTCTCTCACAGTCCTGGGGTCTAGAAGTCTACAATCAAGGTGTCAGCAGTGTATTTTCTGTCTGGAGGGTCTAAAGGAGCATCCTTCTTTGCTTCTTGTGGTTTCAGTGCTTGTCTGCTGTCTTTGGTATTACTTGACTTGTAAATTGTTGTTGTTAGCTGCTGTTGAGTTGTCTTTGATTTATGGAGACCCCATACACCACAGAATGAAACCCTTCCTGGTCCTGTGCCATCCTCATGATCAGTTGCAGATTGGACAGTGTGATTCAAAGGGTTTTCATTGACTGATTTTCAGAAATAGATTGCCAGGTCTTTCTTCCTAGTCTGTTATAGACTGGAAGCTGCACTGAAAACTGTTCAGCATCATAGAAACATGTAAGTCTTTACTGACTGATGAGTGGTAGTTGCACACGAGGTGCATTGGCCAGGAGTTGAACCAGGGTCTGCAGCATGGAAGACACAGATTCTACCAGTGGACCACCACTGCCCTCTGACTTGTAGATACATCACTCCAATCTGTCTCTGTTGTCACATGGTGTTCTCCCTGTGTTTGCATCCAAATTTACCTCTTCTTATAAGGATACTAGTCTTATTGGATTACAGTCCACCCTAATCCAGTACACACTGGGCAAATCTGCTGCAAAAAAGACCTCTTTAAAGTATTGAAGAACAAAGATGTCACTTTGAAGCCTAAGGTGCGCCTGACCCAAGTCATGGTATTTTCAATAGCATTACATGCATATGAAAGTTGGGCAATGAATAAGGAAGACTGCAGAAGAATTGATGCATTTGAATTGTGGTGGTGGTGAAGAATACTGAACATACCGTGAACTGCCAGAAGAACGAACAAATCTGTCTTGGAAGAAGTACAGCCAGAATGCTCTTTAGATGCAAGAATGGTCATGTACTTTGGTTATGTTAGAAGGGACCAGTCCCTGGAGAAGGACATCATGCTTGGTAAAGTGGAAAGATAGAGAAAAAGGGGAAGGCCCTCAACAAGACGGGTTGACACTGTGGCTGCAACGATGGGCTCAAGTATAGAAAGGATTGCAAGGATGGCACATGACAGGGCAGGGTTTTGTTCCTTCATACATGGGCTCGCTATGAGTTGGAGCCAACTCGACAGCACCTAACAACAACAAATCCAGTATGACTTCATCTTAACTAATTACATCTGCAAAGACCCTATCTCTAAATAAGGCCATATTCACAGTTATTAGGGGTTAGAATTTGTATGTATCTTTTTTGGGGGACAAAATTTAACCCATAGCAATGCCCATTCTGAAAGAAATTCTTGAAGGAGCTCAGGCCAAGATAAGATTTTACTTTTAAATTGCTGAAGCAGTGTTTCTTAAAACATGCTCCCTACAGCCTTGCTTTCTTGAGGTTGTTCATTGACAATAGGGCTCTGCGAGAAAATAACTTCATGAAACGTAGCACCCCACAGCTCAATGCAAGAGCATAGTAAAGGCTCCTAGAAGTCCTGCAGTAAAGAAACTTCTTTGTTTAATAAGGTTTCCAAACTTATTTGACCACAGAAACTTTTTCAGTTTAACACCAATTAACCTCCTACAGGAGTACTGGCTGACCTGGGGCCGAAGTTTCTGGGGCATGTTGGGACCACTGGGGGAAGGCTGCAAAGAGACAGGTTTTGGCTCAATTAAAGTTTGTAATAATTAGAGATTGTTTTTAAAAATACATTTTATTGAACTATTATTTATGTACAGTGAAATACATAAAACTAAAGTGACATAGGTCAATGCATATTTTTTTTTTGCAGTGTTCCCTCCCCTCCTCTCCCACCCCTAGTAATCAACAAAGAAAGTTTCCTTCCATATATAAACCTTTCCTTGACTTTTTACAATAATGAACTAACATTATATTTGTCCTGTGAATTAGAGATATGTTAACTACGAAAGAGGCAGCAAAGGAATTTGAGTCCTTGGAGGCCCCAGGGACAGTGTGGACTTGTCAGGGTTGTTGCTGAAAGGAGCCAGGCTCCAGGTGAGTGTCACTGTGGATTTCTGGAGTTACATGAGTCCTAGGGGAGGTTGCCCAGAGGCGGTACTGCTCCCTTGGAGCATGTAGCCTCCTTTATATTGCTGAATACTCGGCCCAAGAGCACTTGCGTTGCTTGAAATGAACAGTCTGTGAAGGTAAGATGAGAACACATAAATATCCTCGTTAAGTCCCAAATACACATCCCAAACTTTACATAATAGGAGCAGCAGCTGGAGACGCCCACAGCCCTAATTGCTTTTCTGTGCTAAGAGAACGTCCTCTCTCAGAGTTCTGCCTCTCCCATTCATTTAGGTAATGACTGGAGGGAGCCAGCTGTGGCAAACTGGTGGGTGGGCAGGCATGTTTGTAACACCACCTAATGGGGACTGCCATGAGGGTGCAGTGCCCAGGGGTGCTGCAACCTTTCTGCTCTCTTCACAGGGAGTGGGGCCTTTGAAAAGGGTTGAGAGGCTGGTCTCTCAGCTTCAGACCTGATCCTGATGGGCCAGCCAGAGCTGCCAGGACACTTCACTTCTCAGGGACTTGACAAGCACAAGTCAGAGCATCAGGAAGGACCCAGGGCCAGCCAGGTACTGGCATGGGGATGGGTGGAAGAAAATGACTCAGTTCAACAAATGACTCAAGATGCCTTCTTTGAATTTCATGGCGGGCCTGGGATATAGACCAATTAGCCACAGCCCCTGTGACTCAAAGCCCACAGCCGAGGAGGAACCAGCCGTGGGCCAGAAAAGGGCTGTGGTCAAGGGGAGCTTCCAGAGCTGGGACATGCACAGGATGGAGACACTGATTCTATTTTGGGGGAGAGGGGTCAGCGAAGGCTTCTTGGAACAAGAGACAGTAGGATTGAACCTTGGAGATGAGTCCAACCTAGGGAGGGAAGTTACTTGCAAATTGGGGCTTTTTCTTCTGCACAATGGGACCAGGGTTACCACGGACTTGACTTCCAAGCCCCAAAGCGGCACCTAGTTTGTCCTCTTGTTTCCTGGTCTCTACTAAGTGTGCAAGACTCACGAAGAACCTCTTGGGGTTTCTTAAGGTGGTACAGAGGAGCATGGGGGTCTCAACTGGGGGATGGCCTGAATTTTCTTCGTGGTCAGCCAGGGTAGGTTTAAGCTTTTCTTCAAAGGGGCTCCGGAGAGTGCTGTGGCCCAAGTGCTCTGCCCACCAGGCTTCCAGTGGGTGGCAAGTGAAACTTTTCTTCCTGGTTCTCTGCCAGCTGCCAGCGCCGTTCCCCCAGCCCCAAGTGGCAGCTCCTTGGGCCGGAAACAATGTGCTTTCTCCATGCCTGGGAGTGGAAGTCAGCAGTTTGGCACCGTCTGGCTGGCAGCCTCCACCGGCTTCCTTTGGCACTTTATTGGCAAAGGCGGTGACATTTCTTTCAGTTGGGTGGGTGGAGCTGTTATGCAAACTCCCGCTCTCCTCATTCGCCAGATGAATATTCATGACTCAGGCAATCTGTACCAGCCAGACTTTCCTGAGGGCGGCAGCTTTTCTTCTCTTCCTCTCTCTCTTTTTCTTTCTCCTTCTCTCCTTCCCAGCTCTTTGGAAAGCCGAAACGCAGCTATATTTAATTTACAAATACAGAGCTATTTAGCTTGCCTTTTGAGATGCAGGCTTTGGGGAGGAGGCCCTGGGGGACTGGAACACTGGTTGAGGCATTTGGTCCCAGGGTGCCTGCATCCAGGCCCCAGGTCCTGGGAAACCGCATGGGTCTGTGGGTCCCTTTTGAGTATGGCATCTCGGTGCCCTCATATCTGAAGGGGCTCATGCTGCCCCATCCCACCCTGGCCTCTGAGGTTGACTGGAAACAGGATGTACCAATGTGTGGGCCGGGCACCACCGATTCACCATTGCTTCTCTCTTTGTCCTCTCCTGTTGGTCAAGCCCACTCTGACCCTTCTCAAAGCCCCAGGCCAAAGCCCAGAAAGCACCAGGACATTCCCTAGTCACTGGCTTCCTAGGAAGCCCATTCCTTTTTGGGGTTCCTGAGGTTATACCTGCTCCCTTTCTAGCTCTCTCTCTCTCTTCCCAAAGAGGCATTGATTGGGAACTCCAGCAGAGGGGTCAGAATTTCCAGAATTTGCCCAGAAATTTGGTCTCAGTAAGGGTGTGCTCGTGTGAGCGTGTCTTGTGTGTGTATATGTAAATATTTACACACAGTTTAAGTGAGTCTGTATGCCTACATCTATGTTCAAGTGTTTGAGTGTGTGTGTCTGTATGTGTAAGGGCGTGAATGTGTATGTCGCAGGAAGTCTGGGAATGTTTGCATGTGTGAACGTGCCTCTTCAACGGAGTCGCACGTGTGTGTGCCACTGTGGGTCTGGGGGTGTTATGTGTGCGGTTGCCTCTGGGGGATGAAACTTGTGTGTGTGAGTGTATATGTGTGTGTAAGTGAATTGTGAGTGTTTATCAAAGTGTATGTGAACCTCTGAGTGCTTAGGGGAGAGAAAGAGACAGAGAGAGAGAGAGAGAGAGAAAGAGAGAGATAGATATTTGGGGTGCATTTCTCCCTGACCCCCATTCCTTCCTAAACCATCTCCTCTCCACTGAGGTGGAGGGGGACGTTCCCCCTTTGCAAGTGTTACAGATTCTATCCAAGGACGTGAACAGAAGGTTTCCCAGCACAGAGCGTCCTGAAATTACTTTATATTCCCCCCTCCTTGTTTCATCTAATCAAAATAGCAGTGTTAGCCTCACCCATTCTCCCTGCCCACCACTCAGCTTCAGGGGAGGGGAGGAGGCAGGCATCTTTTCTGACCCCCTTTGAGAGCACCTTGCAGCCCTGAGCCAAGGAGCTGTCTTCCCAATCTCCTCATCCTCGGCCCATACTTCAGTGGTAAGAGCCAGCTGCCTCCCTGCCTGCCAGCAACTGCCAAGCTCTTCCAGAACCCACATCCAGGCCCGGCCTCATTTACAAATATGCAAATTTGCATCTTTTCTGGTATGCAAATGGAGACATGATAAATAGCTAATTAGGGTCAAAAGAAGCACTCTGAACCAATTAGTAGCAGGGTCGATCCCTTTCTGTTGGGAGGAGAAAGGGCCTTCCTGCTCTTGGGGCATGGTAGGGAGCCCCTTACCTCCCCAGTCCTGGGTGCCCACCTCTAATGCTCCGGCCCGACTGGCTGTGGCCTTGGAATGTTCAAAACGCACTGAAACAGGAGTCAGTGCTTGGTTATGAGTCCCATCTCTGACTATTTTTAGTTGGGCGACCCTGTACTGGCTTGCCTGAGCCTTAGTCTCTTTGTCTGAGAGATGATGGTGCCTGTCTTGTCCCTAACCATCTACCCCAGTGTAATGAGACTCTTGGATATGAACTGCCTCTGAAAACTTACTCAGATTCCTCTGATAAACACATCATTTGTGTTCTTCTAAAGTACTTTCTACCCTTGATCTTACTTAATCACCTCATCAATCCTCTGAAGTAGAGGGGCAGGTTAGCAGTAGATTTCATCCTGAGTGACAATTCTGGCTGATTGTTAGTGACTGCCTGGAATGCTGTGTTGAGAAGGATTCTGAGGACAAGACTAGATTCAACAAAAAAGAGAGCTGTGATAGATTAGTGATGACTGCTGTGGGCATGTGATTGGCCCCTGGCAACTGACATGTTGCATATTTACTGACCACGGAAGATATGGAATTTGGAGCAGGAGTCTGCATTTCAGGCCTGACTCTCATACTTAATAGCTGTCTTGCTCCCTTGGGTAAGTTATATGCCCTTCCTAAGCTCAGCTTCCTAGTTTAAAATAGGGAAAATAAGACCTATGTCTTAGGTTTACTGTGAAGATTAAACAATTGAAGACGGTTAGACAAATTCCCTTTGTCATCTGGGAGGTGTTTGCCTGTTTAATTGACATGTCAATGGGACAGGAATATTGTCTCATTTTAGAGGTGAGGAGCCTGAGGCTGGAGAGGGTAGATGACTTGGTGAGGAGGAAGCCAGCAGCCTTGCCAGGCAGGCCTGCACAGCAGCTGGGGCTGCTCATCTCTCTGCCACTATGGGATCCTGGCTCCCTCCTACCACCCCCACACTGATGCCCCAAGCAGGCTGCAACAAGCCTCACTGGCCTGGCTTCACTTTGGGTGTGAAATTTGGCTGAGTCGGCACCTGGGAGAATAGGGCAATTGCTATCCTGGAGCATAAGGACTGGGCCAGGGCCAATGAGCAGACCAAGGGATGGTAGGCAGGTTTGAGCACCAGGGAGTCAGCCAAAGATAGGCAGCTAGCTTGAGTGGGGCAGGTGAGGACCTGGGTGAAGGACAGACCACTTGGGGATGCTGAGAGTGTGGGGCTGAGCTCAGAACAGGGGCCCAGGAGCACGGCAGCAGATGTTCCTGAGTGTGTCTTTGTGCATGTGCTTGTGTTTGAGGATCGGTCTGGGTGTGTGTGTTCTTATAAATGTGTGTATAGATGTATATCAGTACAAGAATAGGGGCATCCATGTAGTGGTGTGTCTATGTGTCAATGTGTACCTATTATGTACATCTGTGTATATATAAAAAAACAACTCACTGCCGTCAAGTCGATTCCAACTCATAGGAACACCCATTGGGTTTTCAAGGCTATAAATCTCTACAGAAGTAGAACACCCCATCTTCCTTTCACAGAGTGCCTGGTGGGTTTGAACCACTGACCTTCTGGTTAGCAGCCAGATGCCTTATGCACTATGCCACCAGAGCTCCTTTTGTGCATCTGTGTATAGATGAACTTATTGCAAGCATACATCTGTCAGTATGTCAGTGTGTGTGTCTGTACATTTCTACCTATATCTGTGTGTCCATTAGTGTATACATATTATTATGTTTATTGTGGGGGGTGTGTATGTGTGTATTGTTGTTGTTGTTATGTGCCATCGAGTCCTCCCTGACTCATAGCGACCCCTCCTTGGGTTTCCAAGGGAGTATCACTATGGAAGTAGATTGCCCCATCTTCATTCCGAGGAGTGGCTGGTGGGTTTGAACCGCCAGCCTTCTGGGTAGTAGTCAAGTGCCTTAGGCACTATGCTACCAGAGCTTCTGTGTGTGTGTGTGTGTGTGTATGTAGCAAAACATATGCGCTCTCAACATTCTTCACATAAATTCAGTGGCATTAATTATGTTTATTATGTTGTCCAATTATCCATCATTATCCATTTCCAAAATTTCCCATCACTTTTATTTTTAAAAATTAAAAAAATCTTTTGTTATTGTGGTTTGGGATAAAGTTTATGAAGCCCATCTCCCTTAATAGATGCTCAGTGTCTCTTAAGCAATGAGTATCCCTGTCCCCTTTCCTCTTGCTGCCCCTGGTCACCACTGATAAACTTTAGGCTCTATATTCTTGCCTATTCTAGATATTTCATATACGTGGGATAATATAGTATTTATCCTTTTGTGACTGACTTATTTCACTCAGCATGTCTTGGTTCTCTTGTGCTGCTATAACAGGAATACCACAAATGAAAGGCTTAACAAACAGGAATTTGTTCTCTTATAGTTTAGGAGGCTGGAAGTCCAAATTCAGAGTGTCAGCTCTAGGGGCCCGGTGGAGGCTCCTTGATCTTGTGCTTTAGCTCTGACTCTTATTCTAGGCCCACTGGAGCTACAGGCCATTCCTAAGTCAGCTGATGGCTGCTGAGGCTGATGAACCCAAGGTCAGCAGGTAAAATGGCACAATCCTGAGATCGACAGGCAACACGGCAGGCCGCTGGCTCAAGTCCAGGAACTGGAGATGAAGACTTGGCCAAATGCAAGATCAAAATGTGTTAAAAACTAGAAACATTTCCCTAAACAATTCTATATACACTGGAAGCAAGCCACACTTGGAAGGCAGCTCTCTTTCCACTGATTAACGTCTCATAGCAGATTCCATCATGGAGGTGATTACAATCTCATCATGAGGAATAACCACATTCAGTTGCCAAGCCACTCAAAACCATGGCCCAGCCAAGTTGACATACAACCTTAATTGCCACACAGCATAATGTTTTCAAGGTTCATTTATGTTGTAGCATGCATCAGGACTTTATTTCTCTCCATGGCTGAATAATACTCCATTGTATGCACAAGTTAGTATGTATTTTTCAGCATCTGTAGATGTGTCCATTTGGTTATATGTCTGACCACATCTGTCAGCGTTTGTGGACATGGGTCTATGCCTTTCTGTTGGCATCTGTGTATTTTTCCCAGTGTCTCTGTACCTCCCTCTATGTGTTGTCACATCTGTGAATATGTCCCTGTACATGTGTGGGTGAATGTCTATGTCACTGTGCCCATATGTTGGTGTACTTCTGTATGTGTACATCTATCTATGAAGATGTTGGCATTTACCTTGGGATGCAGGCATGGCTATATCAAGGTGAGTAGGGTAGAAACTTCCACACAGCTGCAGCAGCTCATCATCATTTCTGTCTCTGCCTTGTGGCTGAAGCCTCCTCAATGCTGATATTCCTTTGTTTACTTGAAGGGAAGCTTTTCCCTGGGTTTCCATGGTGTGTGGTAACAAAGTACTGAGGGACAGTTGAATGAAACTGGGAAGACACAAGTGCCCCAGATATATCTTGCAATTGTCACATACCTACCTCTTCTTTCTACTTGCAGTCTTCTCCCTTCACTGAAAATTTTAGATGGAATTTAAAAAAGATTGATTATTAAAAGTTGGAAACTATATAAATGAATAGGTACATGCATACATAAAAATACAAATGTTTAGGTATCACGTAAGCTTTAATAGAAAGCATGTTAAAATGACATTTGTGGACAATACTGTATGAAGTTCTCAGCTGGTAAGAATGTCTTGACTTTGTTTCCTTGTCTTCAAGACTGTGGCTGGTCGTTCTCCTCATTGAAGCTGTGACCAGGTAGGTAGTAACCACCAAAACCAAACTCACTGCCATCTAGTTGGATCCGACTCATAGCAACCCCTCCTTGGGTTTCCAAGGCAGTATTTCTATGGAAGTAGATTGCACAATCTCCCTTCCAAGGGTTTGAACTGCCAGCCTTCTGGTTAGCAGTCAAATGCCTTAGGCACTACGCCACCAGAGCTCCTGATAGGTAGTAAATTAGAGTTTAAAGAACTTGGTCTTTAGGTTTGGCTAAACCTGGGTTGAATCTCCCACTTGCTGGCTATGTGACCTTTCTGAACCTCAGTTTCCCTGTCTGTACAATGAGGATAAAAAGCCTACTTCATAGGGTGGTTGTGAGGATGAGAGAAAGTGGTACACAGGGCCAGTAGAAATGCCTGGCATGTATCATTGTGCCTTTAGAATATACCTAGAATCCAACCACTCCCTTCCACTTCCACTGCCACCACACTGGGCTGAGCACCATCATGTCTTGCCCACCCTCCACCCCTCCGTCCCACTCTCCCTTCCACCCATGGTCTTGATTCTACACAGCAGCCACAATGATCCTGTTAACATTTAAATCAGATTGGGTTGCTTGTATGCTCAAAACTTCCAATGGCTCCCATCTCATCTGGTGTAAAAGCCGAGGTCATTACCGTGGACCCAAGTCCCCAACATAACCATCCTTCCACTTATCACTCACTATCTCTGTGTTTCTTCCCATCTCACTTTTCTCTAACCACACTACCCTTCTGACTGTTCCTCAAATGTGTCAAGCACATTTCCGCCTCAGGACTTTAGCACATGCTGTGCTCTGGTGGCACAATGCCTAGGGCATTTGACTGCTAACCAGAAGGTTGGCGGTTCAAACCCACCAGCCACTTCTCAGAAGGAAAACTGGGCAATCTATTTCCGTAAAGATTTACCACCTTGGAAACCCAATCAGGGTCACTATGAGTCAGAACTGACTCGATGGCAGTGTGTATAGTATAGTATGGTTCCCTTTTCCTGAAATTCTCTTCTCCAAGACATCTTCATAGATCACTATGTTATCCATCTTTAGGTCTCTACTCAAATGTCCTCTTCTCTATGAGGAACACCCTGATCTTCCTGATTTTTTTTTTTTTTAAATTAATGGCATTTATCACTATCTACTATATTACAGTTTTTGCTTATTTATATTTTATATTGCTTGTCTCTCCCCAAAATAATGTAAGCTCTTTGAGGGTCGGGATTTTTATCTTTCTTCCTATCATCTGGTACAATGCCTGGAAAATAATTGGTGCTCAATAAATTTTTGTTGAATGAATGAGTTGCTCATCATTTTGGAGGAATTAAAGGAGCTCTGGCAACATAGTGCCTAAGGCACTTGACTGCTAACCAGAAGGCTGGCGGTTCAAACCCACCAGCCACTCCTCGGAAGGAATGCTGGGCAACCTGCTTCCGTAGTGATGCCGCCTTGGAAACCCAAGGAGAGATCTCTATGAGTCAGGTCCGACTCAATGGCACATAACAACAACAACAACAAAGCATGACAATGGCTGTCCACCAATCTGGGCAATCAAAGGTTATTGCTGTCCTATAATAACAATTGGGATACGGCATTACTTCATTAGTGAGGCAGTAGGGGTCCTGAAGAGGAATCATGCTCTATGGTCCTTCAGCTTGGGGCAGCCAACTCAAGGTGAAGCACCCATGTACAGATTCCTGACCCACCCTGAGAGTCAACAGTGTGTCCTCATGGGTCAGATGGGGGTCAGGGCTACCTGCTCCCTGGCATTCTTTCTCTTTTATCTCCTTGCACCACGGTTGCAAATGCATCCAAGGCCAAGGTGGTCCTTCTTGGAGGATCACACCCATCCAGGTGTCTCCATGGAAGTCAGGCCATTAGAACCTGGAATAAACTCAGTGTAAGCTAGGTAACTCAGGAGGTCCCTGGGTGGTGCAATGGTTTGCACTTGACTACTAACCTAAAGGTTGGTGGTTTGAACCTATCCAGTGACTATGTGGAAGAAAGACCTGGCAATCTGCTGTTGTAAAGATCATGCACACAGCAAAGAAAACCCTATGGTGCAGTTGTATCTGTAACATGTGGTGTTGCTGTGAGTTGGAATCAACTGGACGACAATGGGTTTTTTATTTTTTGAAGATAAGTAGGCCAGCTGGGCATTGGAAAGTTGAGGAAGGGTTAACTAGCAGAGAGGCATGGGATGGGCACTCCAGACTGAGGAAGCAGCATGGGCAAAGCCAAGCATATAGGAAGGACTTGGTCTGGGAATGGCGAGAGCATGTTTGCCTTACTTGGTGCAAACTACTTGAAGGTAGGATTGGGTTGGATTAATCGTTGCCTGCCCCTTAGTGCTCAGATCAGTGTGCCCAGCCCTCAGTAGGTGCCACCAGTGACGTCTGGTGGGTGGCCAGTTCAGTTCAAGTCCAGGATTCTAAGAATTGGATGGTCCAGTCACCTCAGGGGAAAAAGAAAAAATATGAGGGTGTAGGTCAGACCTCAGAACAGATTTTGGAGAAGGGGCAGCAATAGTCATACCCATCCATACTTTTTTTTATTGTGGTGAAAATAGACACAACAAAACATACACCATCTCAACAACTTCTACATGTACACCCCTGCTTTTAAAGTCGTTTCCTCAAAGGTGGAGGTGGGGAGTTCACCAGAGCTGAGAGACATGACACAGGCCTGAATGATCCTGCCCAAACTGACACATGCATGGCTAAAAGTGGCTCTTTCCGGATTCTAGAACAGAATTCTTATTTATTTATTTTAATGCCATGGACTTCTCAGCAATTTGGTGAAGCCTCTAGTCCCTTTGCAAATAATGACTTTAAATGTAGAAAATAAATAAGATCCATAGGCGTACAAATACAGTTCTGACTATGAGCCCTGGGTTAAAATTGCCAGTTGTGTTCATTGAAGACAAATATTTCACTCTCTGCAGACAGATATATGTGGCTTCTTTCACTTCACACTTGGGGGTGGAAGGTGAGGGGTTGGAGAACAGGTGTTTGTGGATATCTTCACAGGCTATCCTGGGCTGGAAGAAGCAGGTGTGTTTTGTGATGCCTATAGTGCCTAAGGCCCTTGACTGCTAACCAGAAGGCTGGCGGTTCAAACCCACCGGCCACTTTTCGGAAGGAAGGTTGAGCAATCTACTTCTGTAGTGATACTGCCTCGGTAACCCAAGGAGGGGTCGCTATGAGTTGGGTCCAACTCGACGGCGCATAACAACAACAACAACAAGGGGCATTGTGTGGAACCTTGAGGGAAAGTCACAGAGAGGCTGAGGGACAGGCTGCCTGGGGAAGGAATGAACCCCCATTTCCGGAGATGGCAAGCTAGAGGCCTGTCTGTTGAGGGTTCTGGAGTTGGGGTAAGATGAGGGTGATTTTTGCCTGAGTGGAGAGGATTTTATTGATTAAGACCCTTTAGGAAGTAGATCTAGGAGGTACCCAGGCCATGAGATTGTTATTCACCAAGTCCCTAGGCCACGGAAGCAAACTGGGTATGAGAGAATGGCCACTTTCTGAAAACTTCTGCTTGCCAGGCTTGTGCAATCAGGAATTTGTACCAGCAAGACTCCAGCTTTATCTCAGAACCAGTAGCTGGTCTCTTCAAAACATGGCGAAAATCCCTTGCTATTCTAAGTCTGTCTCCAAAAGTCATTCCTAGGGGTGGGGGATAATAAGGCATCATCTAGAGCTGTCTAGAGTTTCCATTTGGAGCCTTGGGTGAGTCCCTTGTTCTTGCCTCTGTGGCATCCTTATCATCCCTTACAGCTGCAAGGTCCTGAGAACAGAGCCTAAGACAGTCTTCCTTGGAGTATGGATGGGAAAACTGAGGCCCAGAGAGGGCAAGGGCTTTGCCCCAGTCACAAAGCCTCTGGATGGCCAAGCTGGCTCTAGAAATCTGGCACCTGCCTTCCTCCCGCTGCAGAGCAGAGCTCATTGAGCAGGGAGAGATAGTGGTAGGAAGGCCGCCTTCGGGTGCCCTTTGACAAACACATCATGTTTCCCACCTAAACCACCTCTGTGGGTGGGGAACTGGGGATCAGTCTATTAGCTTTCTCCTGCTGTCCCCTGAGGATGCATTTGTCTGTTTTGCATTTTTCCAGGCTGTAGTTAGACAACTCCTGGTCCTGGGGGGAGCGCCACAAAGAGAAAATGTCAGGGCGACATGCCGCCGAGATAACATTAGCGAAATATCAAGTCCTTTATGATGTCAGGAGGGATTCCTTCCCGCTGCCGAAGCTGCCTAATGACATCATAAAATAGGCCTGCGGCAGCCGCAGCCCCCCTGAGCCATCAATCAGGTCTGGGCCAGTCTGTCTGTGGAGGGCCCCAGCACTCAGGGAGGGGCTCAGGGTTTTAAAGTCAAAGTCGGCCCTGACAAGGGAGCATTGTGGTGAACTGAGGGCCTGGACACACCTACATCTCCCAGAAAGGGTCCCCCCGCCCCCGAGCAGCGCCCTCGATGGCACCATCCTGAGGCTGCTTTGAGCAACAGACTCTAGACACCCCTGAGCTTGTCCCCACTTCCACAGGTCACTAATGCCTCCTAGGAGGCTGCACCCTGCTGAGAGCACCTCAGTGAAGTGACTGCAAGGATGGGACCTAAGCCCAGCCTTCCTGATTGCTGAAGGCTGACCTGTCTCTCCAGGGACCTGGATACTGACAGGGATGGACAGGACTTCTAGGGCCACAGGTCCAAGACTCACACTACTACAATCAGATTGAGGAGAGCTTTGGACTCCTTTGTGTCTGGCATGTGCTCCCACAGGCTGTGTGTTTGCTTGTGTATGTCCATCTATCTATGGCATCTGGGGTGTTCACAGTACGATACAAGTGGGCTGATCCATGTGTGTGTTTGCCTGTGTGTGCATATCAGTCTTGGAGGAAGTCCAGCCAGAATGCTCCTTAGAAGTGAGGATGGAGAGACTTCATCTTGCTTACATTGGACACGTCACCAGGAGGGACCAATCTCTGGAGAAGTGCTCATGCCTGGTAAAGTAGAGGGTCGTTGAAAGAGAGGGAGACCCTCAATGAGATGGATTGACACAGTTGTGGTAATAACGGGCTCAAACGTACCAGCAATTGTGAGGATGGTGCAGGACTGGGCATGTTTCATTCTGTCATACACAAGGTCCCTCTGAGTTGGAGCTGACATGATGGCAACTAACAACAGGTGCACCCATACCTGCATGCCTAACCTCTGCTTTCTGCATTTGTGTGCATCTGTGTCCATCTGTCTTTATACCTCTCTGCATGTCCTTGTACTTGCTCTTATGCATGTCAAAGTATCTGCAGATGAGGGCAGGGAGATGTGGAAGGGAATAAGGAAGACTGTAGCATGTGAGAGAGGGGATTCTAGAGGGTGGGTGGGGATGTGGGGTACTATGTGTCAAACACTTCTCGTCACCCTCGTTGAGAATGTTGGATGAGTATTAGGAGCTCCCGGGGGAGGTTTTAAAGCTGCCCATGCTCCATCTCACTCAGATCCATTAAATCAGAATCTCTGTAGACAGGGCCCAGGTACTGGTATTTCTAAGGATTCCACAGGATTGAGAACCTGGGCTGTACTGAGCCTTGCTATTCCAGGTGTGGTATGTGGTATGTGCATTGGCATCACCTGGGAGTGTCTAAAACATGCAGACTCTCAGGTCCCATCCCAGATCTCCTGACTCAGAATCCGCACTCCCACCTCCACAATCTACATTTGAACAGCCTCCCTAGGTGGGCTGCACATCATTAAAGTTAGAGAAGAGGAGAGCAGTGCTTCTCAACCTTGAGCATGCAGCAGAATCCCCCTGGAGGGGTTGCTAACACACAGCTAAGTTTCATGAAATTTCTCCAGGGTGATTCTGCTGCCGAGTTTCTAATTCGGCAGGTCTGAGGTGGGGCCCAAGAATTTGCTTTTCTAATGAGTTCCCAGGTGATGCAGATGCTGCTGGCCCAGGGACCACATTTTGAGAACCACTGGCATAGCTGTAGCACATGAAAGAGGCAGATGGGAAAAGGAGTATGTGTGCTGGGGACATGAAATTGGAGTCAATGGGGAGAGAATGACTCAGTCACCAGGAAGATTATGTCTCCCCAAAGAGTCTGGCCTGTCATCCTCTCAGGGCCTTGATTTCCTGACTTGGGGGCAGAGCCTGGGATGGGGGACAGGTTAATAAAGAAATTAGGAAACATTAGTAAGTCTCCTGAGAACGGTGGCATGTGTTCCCCCTTTTTGGCCCCTAGGGGGGGTTAAGAAAAATTCTGTTAAGAAAAATGATCCTCCCAGGCCCGGATGATTCACTGGTGGCTGAGAACCTCAGGCCAATGAATCTGGCTTTCCAGGAGTTTGAGCTCATCCAAATGCCCACTCACTTCAGAGAGAGAGTGTACTGGAGCTCGGGGTCCAACACACAGGAGGTACTCAATCATTAGGGCATACCTGTATCGTTTGCCTGGGACAGTGCTCGTTTATGGTTACCATGCTTACAGTCTCCAAAGTTTGGATGATAAATTATATGGTTCTCCTATTGAATGTAAAGGAGACTGGTGGCACAGTGATTAAAACTCTGCTAAGCTAAAAAAGATCAGCAGTTCAAACCCACCAGCCACTCCTTGGGAGAAAGATGTAGCAGTCTGCTTTCATAGATTACAGTCTTGGAAACCTTATGGGGCAGTTGTACTCTGTCCCATAAGGTTGCTATGAGTAGGAATGGATTTGATGGCAATGAGTTTGATTTTTTTGGGTTCTTATTGATAGTACTTTTTGGAGTTGTTAAAATTTGGTTGCCGTGGAGGTGAGGAGGCCAAGAGGGTGGGGTGGGAGGTGACTAAGTGTGTTCCCAAGGGGAAAGTCCTCTGAGAATCTGCCCTTGAGCTTCCTCTCCTTCGCTTGACTTCCTGCGTAAGGAGTGTGAGAGAGAGTCTCTGGCAGGGTCCTTCCTGGGATGTCTGGCTTTGGTACAGGGGTTGGGCTGGTGGATGTGGTATACAGGGGAACAGACCTCTCTTCCATGGGGCAGCCAGCATGGCTGTCCATTTAGTGGGGAGGGGGAGGTGGGTGGGTGTGGGTGTGGAGGTGGGGGTGGGAGGAGCAGGCAGGCTGAGGCTGGCTGCAGCCCCTGTCTTGCCTGGGCCCTGATCCGCAGTATCAGCACCTCTTCTGCCTGCATCTCCACTGAGGAAACCAAGGGCTGGGGAGGAGATAGTGATCAGCGGAATACCAGAGGTGTGAGGCAGTCATGACCTCACCCAGGGTGTGCCTGCTCTCTGAGCCCTGCCAGGCCGCCCTCCTGGCCCTGCGCCGCTGCTCCCAGGCCTCCCCTCCACTCCCCTTGGGCTGGGTTAGACAACAAGCTTCAGCCAGCTGTGGCAGGGGCGTCCCTACGCGCTGGATCCCAGCCAGGGCTCAGGACAGGAGCTGGGCACCTCTTCTGGAAGCAGTCCACAGACTGCCTAGGAGGGAGCACTGGTGAGCTCCAAGAGGAGCCCAGACCTTCCTTGGCTTCTGAGGCTGCAGGGAGAGCAGTGGGGAGGTAGGCTGAGGTCATAGAGAATAATTCAGGACTGAGACTGAGTGTGACCCAGAAAGAAGAGAATTTGGTACCACAAATGCCCAAGGGGGTTTTGAGATGCATCTCAGCTTGGGACAGGAGAAATTAGGCCCAGCAGAGCACCTACTGTGTGCCACGCAGGGTGCTAGTGAGAGGTGATTTGGAGATAGATCAAAGGCAGAAAACCCGTGAAGAGACTGTGGAAAGTGTTCATGAGCCAAATATGTTAACAACACCTCTTGGTAACTTGATTCTGATGGAGCCCAGAGATTCACCCTGTGGGAAAATGGGTGTATAAATCCAGGTGGCTAACCCGGGGTTGAGGAGAGGGCTTAGCCCCAGGAGTTGTAGGGTTCTGGGAATCCTTACACAAAGTGTGTAGGAGAAAATACTCCCCCTGAGTTTCTGCAGAAAGGGAGCTAAGCAGCAGCTGTGGGAATTGTACCTGAGCCTCTGGTTAGGGGCTGATCTTGGGCTTCTCCCACTGTTCTGCTCTGACCTGACACCCAGCCCTTCACACTCTGCCTGGGAGCACACAGAGGCCATCCCACCAATGCTCCCTCCATCCTACTCATGCCTACAACCACACCCACTGCCACTCACACTTGCACCACCACCCCCATACCCACACCCACACTCACACTCACGGGGAGGCAAGCCTACCTCACGCTTTGCACAGAAAACAGTGCATCTTTGCATGATGAGGGAATGGTTCCATCTGTGAGCTGCTGGCCTTTTCTGGCCATACTCTTTGTCTGTAAGCCCAGAGTCCCACACTCAGCAGGGAACAAGACCAGGCACCATCTGTCCCAGGCTCTCCAGAGTGCCTCTTGGTGGCTGCCTTTCCTGGCTCTGTGGATCCGCACTCTGCTGTCCAGCGTCCCCTTTCCTCCACGTGCTCATGGGACCTCTGGCTGTCTCTCAGTGAGTACCCTTCTCAGAGTCTTTTGTTCAGTTCAATAAATGTTTCCTGGGCTTTGCATGTGCCTGGTCCTCTGCTGGGCACTGGGTCACAGAGACAAGGAGAGAAACTCACCACTTTCAGATACCACCCAATGACTCCAGGTCTTGGCAAGACCCTTCAGCTGGCTTCTATTCTGTCCTGGAATTATACCCTTCCTGGGCCCTTCCCTACCCGTTCACACTCCCACACCCACCCTCGTACTTACACTCATACGTTCTTCTCTGCCTGTGACAACCATCCTCCTCCTCCTTGTCTCTTCCGCCCCCTCATTTTCTTTCTTCACACTGGTTTCAGAGAGATGACAGTGCCTGGTTGTATCCACTGGGTCCTGGGGCCTTGTAAGACTGCTGTGGAGAGGATTAGACCCCTCCTCACATCCAGGAAATGTGTCTCTCTTACTCCCTTGTTCATTTTTCTGCCTCAGGTGCCAGGAGAGGCAGAGCCTGCCTCAACCCAGGTGTGTGGTGGGGGCTGTCCAAGGACCTTGTTCTGGATAAAGTTCTGGATAAGGGTCTTGGTTTCTCCAAGGTCTGAATTATGGTGGGAAGTGGACTCCACCCATGACAGACACACACACACAGAACAGATACCAAGACAGAAAGATAGAAATGATTTTTAAAAAGTCACCAAAAATTAAAAACAAAAACCCTCAGAAAATCCAAACTTGTTGCCTTTGAGTCAATTCTGACTCATGACAACTCCACGTGTTACAGAGTAGAAATGCTCCATAGGGTTTCCTTGGCTGTAGTCCTTATGGAGACATGGCCAGGTCTGTCTTACACAGTTCTTCTGGATGGGTTTTAACCTTTAGGTTCGAGCACAAACCATTTGCACAACCCAAGGACCACCTACTTATGCAGATAGGTACTAGGACTGAGAAAAAAATTGGGGAACAAACATACCAACAAAGAGATTCTGATGCGATTGCCATGCATGTCTAAACACCCATCCTCTTTTCTGAAGAATAGGACTGGACACATGGTTAATGCATGCTGAGATAACACAGTGTCGCCCAGCCCTGGAGTGGAAGTCAGAAGGCCACCTGGGGGTCATGCCCTGGACTTCCTACGGGCCTTGGCACCCCAGCCTTTGTGAAAGGAAGACAGCACCCTCCAGAGGAGACTATGGGCATCCGTTGGTGGCAGTGACAGAGACTCCAGTCCAGGCTTCCTGTTTTCTCCTGACTTGCTTTGGTCTTGACATCCCTCAGCCCAAGCCTTCAGGGAGCTTTGTCAGAGATCGGAAACCAGCTTTGTGGGAAATTTTGAAATTTCCCAGCAGCCTCCAGCCCCACCTCGTGGGGCTGGTCTTCAGCCTTTTCTCAGATGTTGGATCCTGGGTATCCCTTTTCAGCCCCTTGGGCTAGCTGGGACTGTATGCATTCTTTCCTTTGGTCCCTGTGAGGTCGTGTGGGGTGGAGGTGGGAACAGGGGCCCAGATAAAGAGCTGGACCTCTCCACCTTCCCAGACAACTGCTAGGAAGCTTCTGTGCAGGTTCTGATCTGACCCAACACTCTCTGCAGGCCTCCCTGGTCTCCTCCCCTTTGCTCTGTGCCTGAGGAAACCCTCCCCAGACCTGGCCCAGGCTGAGGAGCCCTGCTGAGAGCCACAAGCAATCTGATGGACTCAATATGGGAACATGGCAGGAGCAGAGAGTCCCCTTTTGTCCCCACATCACACATCCGCCTCAGGACAGAGGGGCCTTGGCAGTCTCTAGCCTGGTTATCTGATTTGGGGGCTGATGGGGTTTTTAATGGAAAACAATATGGTAATTTCTGAATGTTCCTGATTAGATGAAAATGATATTGCATCAAAGTTACTTCCTTAATTTATTCAGAAAATAACAAGAGAGAATTCTCTACTAAGATCCTTAATTAAACCAGAGCTTCCACGTTGCAGGCAAAGCAGAGACTAAGCACCAGGTGCGGGAACAAAGGCTGCCTCTGGCCGGGTCTGCTCAGACTACCCCTGAGTTGTGGGACTGGGCAGGGCTTTACCCAGACAGGCTGCCCACTCTGCCTGCAAGGGAGAGTTGGCAGCAAGAGGGCATGGGATGAGGCGCCTTCCGCTGCAGGAAGCAGAGGGGCAGCCATCCCCAAATCATCCCAGTCCCTCCCTGTCTTCTCCAACTTCACCCTGTTGGGTCCTCAGTGGCCCAAATCCACAGAGACTCTGCGAGTTGGGGTGGCTGACCTGGGAGCCCAGGGCATCTTCAAGACACAGAGCAGCCAGGGGTGGACATGGAAGATGCTGGTAGGTCTGGTTATGGTTTACCCTGGGATCAACTGGGGAAAGCTGGCACACCCAAAAAGGCTTAACTGAAGATTGTATAATTTGAGAGAAATGTTGTTAGGTGCGTCAAGTTGATTCTGGCTTTAAGTGACGCTATTGGACAGAGCAGAGCTGCCCCATAGGGTTTTCTCAGTTGTAATCTCTACGATCCTTCAGAGCTGATGGTGCGTTTCTCTTTCAAATCATTGACCCTTGGTTAGCAGCCACGTGCTTAACCATTGCTCCACCAGGGCTCCTTTGAGAAGAAAATCTGTTTAAGAGAACCAACCAAGGATGGTGAGACTTAAGTTGCTAGCAACAGAGGGAGGAAGCAGTGGCTACTCTTAGGCCTGAAGGAGAAAGGGAAGGAGGGGCAGAGATTAGGACTTGACAGGAGCTGTGGCTGTGGACTCATATAGCACTGAGGTGAGTCAGGGAGGGAATCCCCCACCTCTCTCTTTTCTTGCCCTCTAATCTCCTGCTCTGGTGGCATAGTGCCTAAGGCACTTGACTGCTAACCAGAAGGCTGGTGGTTCATACCCACCAGCCACTCCTCAGAAGGAAGGTTGGGCAATCTACTTCTGTAGTGATACTGCCCCAGAAACCCAAGGAGGGGTCACTGTGAGTCGGATCTGACTTGATGGCAGTGAGTTTAATCTTCTGCTCTGGAGTCCCTGGGTAGGACACAGTTAAGCACTTGACTACGAACTGTAAGGGTGGTGGTTTGAACCCACACAGAGGTGCTGCAGAAGAAAAGCCTGGTGATCTGCTTCTAAAAGACCATAGCCATGAAAACCTATGGAGTGCAGTTCTACTCTGCACACATGGTTGCCATGCATCAGAACCAACTTGATGGCAACCATTTATTATGATTATTGTTTTAAATCTCCTTCTGTGCCACATGTTATCTGGGCTTGACTGGAAGCCAGAGGGCAGGGAGCCTGGGTGATTTACTCGATAGAGCAGGGCGGCGAATGGATCTGGGGGAGAGCAAATGCAGAATGGTGAGTACAGCCCCCAAGGTGGTGGTGAACAATCCCGTCATTTGTTTGATGTTTCTCCAGCACAGTCTCTAGAATTTCTCTAGCATGTTCTCATACATCTTCCCCGTCACTCCTCATAACACTGGGTATGGATGTTTGTTTCCAGGAGGAAAAAGGCTCAGAGAAGTCAAATGATATTCCCAAAATCACACAGCAGGAAGGTGATGGGCATGAACTCAGTTCTGTCTTGCTCTAAATGCTTCCCCTCCACCCCCCAAAATAGATGCACAATAAGGGTTCCTGGTGAGAAAGGGCTCTGCCTAGAAGCTTCTGTGAGGCCATGAGGGCAATCCTTCCTACGAGTCCTTCCTACTAGTCAGGAATGCAGATCCAAGTGCCCTCAGCACTTTGCAGTGCAGAGCACAACAAACTCCCCTGAAAGCCAACAATCTAATTCCAATGGGACCTTCTGCCTTCTGAGTCTGATGGGCAGGGCTGGCTGGGACCTGCTGGAGCAGGAGCTGAAAAGGAGGCACCTTCCTGAATTAGAATTATTTTGGAAGGAACTCCCCACACTCCCAGGGGCTGTCCCCACTTGCCCACGTGCCTGCTGGCCACTCTGCACCAGCTTCACACCCCCTTGCCACCAGGCACCAGCACCCACCCACTGAGCAGTGCAACTTCAGCCAAGTACTGGCTGGGGATAAGATGCACTGAATCCTGTGTGGTGGGGGGAGATTGAGTGGGGCTTCTGGGGAACTCCCAAGGATGGGGTTCTGATGTGGCAGAGATAGCCAGTTAGAGACCAAGACTCTAAAACTGTGGCTAAGGTGGACCACAGAGTGAGAGAAGGGTGTGAGGATGGGAAGGCTGGTGTGTGAACATGTGGGTGCATGTATGCGTGTGTGCATGTGTGCCAGATGTGCACATGAGCACCTGAGCATCTGTGCAGCTGTGTGCATCCAAATATATGTATCTGGGCATATAGGTGTATGTTAGGGCCAGCAGAGAGGGCTTCTCAAAGGAAATGCGGCTCGGATGGGCTATTGTTTTGGTTACCTCTGTGCTGCTCTAATGGAAGATACCACAAGTGGGATGGCTTGAACAAACAGGAGTTCATTCTCTTATAGTTTTGGAGGCTACAAGTCTGAGTTCAAAGTGCTGGGCTCTAGGGGTTGGGTGAAAGCCCCTCGACCTTGGGCTTCAGCTCTGCCTTTGGCTCTCAGCCCACTGAAGCTGGAGGGTTTCTTCACCCAGGCAGCTGCTGGCTGCCAAGGATGACAAACCCAAGGTCGACAAGTAAAAATCATAGTCCCAATGTTACCAAACATGGCAGGCCATTTATTCAAGTCCATTGAAAGTCCCAAGATTGGCAGAGCATGGCAGGCTACTGGCTGAAGACTCAGGTATATGCAGGGTTCAAGCGTGCCTAAAAGCTAGAGACCTTCCTCAGAGCTGCTTCTTATATACTGGAAGCAGACCACATCTCTACAGCAGCTACTCAGTTGCTCTAGTAGATTCCACCATGGAGTTAGTTGCCAGTCTCACTATGGGGAATAACTATATCCAGCTGCCCAGCCACTCAACCAGGCCTAGCCAAATTGACACACAACCTTAACTACTACAGCTATGTAAGGTGATAGTAATAACAATAGCTAACATTTATATAACACTAGTGCTCTGGTAGCATAGTGGCTAAGACACTTGCCTGCTAACCAGACGGCTGGCGGTTCAAACCCACCAGCCACTCCTCGGAAGAAAGGTTGGGCAATCCTACTTCCGTAGTGATACTGCCTCGGAAACCCAAGGAGGGGTCGCTATGAGTCGGGTTTGACTCGACGGCACATAACAACAACAACAACAGTGCCAAACCTGTTCCAAGTTCTCTATTTTAATTTTCACAACCAACTTAAGAGTTAAACTTAAAAAACCAAACTCACTGCCATCAGGTCGGATCCGACTCATAGCAACCCTTCCTTGGATTTCTGAGGCAGTATCACTATGGTAGATTGCCCAATCTTCCTTCTAAGGAGTGGCTGGTGGGTTTAAACAGCCAGCCTTCTGGTTAGCAGTCAAACGCCTTAGGCATTATGCCACCAGAGCTCCCAACTTAAGAGGTAGGTACTCTTATTACCCCATTTTACAGATGGAAAAACTGAGGCATAGAGAGTTCAGTAACACTGGAGCTAGGATTTGGACCTAGGCCTAAATCTTAGCCACCATAACCTTCAGGTTAACCACAAATCTTAACTGCTGGAGGCGTCTTGGACTTGGTGGGAGGTCCCGACCTCTGACTCAGGCATGGAGCCTCTAGCCCACTACTGTGATGCTCTAGCTCAGGCCCATGCTCTTTGTTGCCAGCAGGTCTTTTTCTGGGATGTGAGGTTGATCCCACAAAGCCCACATATCACAGGTGGTCCTACTTGAGCCAAGGCCCATTTCATTGCTGTTGAGCCGATTCTGACCCATAGCAACCCTATAGGACAGAGTAGAACTGCCCTACAGGGTTTCCAAAGCTGTAATCTTTATGGAAGCAGACTGCCACATCTTTCTCTGCAGAATGGCTGGTGGTTTCAAACCACTGACCTTATGGTAGCAGCCACAGGCTTTAACCGCTGTGTTACCAGCGTTCCTGCACCAATGCAGGGAGATTGGGTATGTTCTGTGTGCTTGGTGTGTGGGGTGCATGGGAATGAGGTGGAGAGGAAGGGCTGGATTGTGAAGGGTCTTGCAGGCCAGACTGTCATGAGACTCCATCCTTTAGCATAGGTAGTGGGAGCCCTGGATAAGGCTCCCAGGAGAAGGGTTGGCTTAGAAGGCTTACTCTGGCTGCAGCACAGATTGGAGGGAGGCTGGTGAGCAGGCTAGTATGTGAGGTGCAGGTGCTTATGTATACATGCATGTATGTGTACATGCATGTAATTATACATGTGTGGGTATACATGTGGCCTGCATGATTATATAAATCTGTGCACATATATGTGTGTCAGGGTGTCAGAGAGGACTTCTCAAAGGAAAAGGGGCTCCAATGGGCCCTGTAAAGTGATTAAAATAATAACAGCTAACAAGTACCCAGGCAGAAGGTGGTAAGGCCTGGTCTGGGGTGGGGATGGTAGAGGTGAGGGGAGAAAATTTAGGATCCAGAAACCTCAGTATTTGGTGATAGACTGGATATTGGGTAGGGAGTGAAGGAGAAAGAGTCAATGCAGAATGACTCCTGGGTTTCCGGCCTGGGCCCTCGGGTGGATGAGGAACATGGATGGAGAAAAACTCCTGCCACACTCAGGGGTCCCTCAGTTGGGCAGGCAAGCTTATAGCCCTAGTGGCCGACACGGAACTGTCCAGTCATATCCATGAGAAGTGGCCAGGGTATTGCCTGGCCCTGGACAGATTTGAATTTGCTCTGGATGTTATCCTGACAGAGTGAGTATAAGGGGCTGGGTGGGCAGGAGATCAGAAGCAAAGGCCCTTGTCCAGGGCTCACAGAAACCCCTGACTCCTGTCTCTACCTTCTCCATAGGGAGAGGACAGAGCCATCCTTTTGGGACTTGGGAGGCCAGTCTGTCAAATAATAAGGGGGAGATCAATGAGGCTTTACTGCCTGGGACTCCTTCTTTGGACTCCTGCCCTGTGCTCTTGACTCTGTTCCCCTCTTCATTTGACCTCTGCCATGCCTCTTCCCTTTCCCAGTTCCCCCGGACCTGCCTCTCCTCTGCAATTCTGCAACAAGACTGTAATCCTGGACATGGACTGAAACTCAGGCCCCCTTACTCCTGCCTAGACACAGGCCAACCCAGGAAGGGTCTTTTCTAGTTATTATTGAGTTGATTCCGACTCTTGGTGACCCCACGTATGCAGAGTAGAACTGTGCTCCACAGGATTTTCATGGCTGTGACCTTTCAGAAGCAGATTGCCAGACCTTTCTTCTGAGGCACCCCTGGGTGGGTTTGAACCACTAATCTTCCAGTTAGAAGCCAAGAACCTAACCATTTGCAGATCCTAGATAGGGTCTGGACCTGCCATTTCTCAGGCTTTTCCTCATTGGTTCCAGGCAGCGCCCACCTTCTCCCCACTCAGCTCTAAGCTGCCCTGATGCCCACAGGTTCCCATCTGGAGTCAGGGCAGAGTGGTCCTTGAGCTCTCTCAGAGGTTCCTGAGGGGATTCTGGGGTCCCAGTGGGGCCCAGACCCCTCAGGATCAAGGAAGAGACCTGAGCTGGACCAGGAAGGCGGTAGAAGATGGTCACTTCCCTTCTCCACCCTTGCCCCCTTCTCTCCCTCTCCTGGGCACCTCCCTATCGGTGGGCCCTGACCCTGGGCTCAGCCTCACCTCTTACCCCAGCCCCAACTCAGAGTTTGCTGTCAGCAGAGTAGATGACTTTGGTGTAGTTTCTGTGGTTTAATAAGCTACAAAAAACGACATTATTTTAAGCCAATCTGGATATAGCACAAAAACTCTCACCCCGTCTGTTCTGTGAAACTCAGATACCCTGACGGGAACACAGCTCACAACCAACTAATACAATATTCTACTGGGCTTGCTGTCAGCGGGCCCCACGCGGGAGCCTGGCTCCCCGGAGAACTGCCCAGCCGCGCTTGCCGCGGGGCCGGCAGGGAGGCTGGCGCCCTGGGGACTGGGCCGGGAGGCGGAGGGGCCGAGGTGGGAGCCTCGTTTTTTTTTTTTTTTTGGGAGGGTTGCCTCTTCTCTCCCCTAGGAGCCGGGCCGTCAGTAGCCCCTCTCGGCTCCCCCACCCCCTTCCACGAGGACGCGGAGAGGAGAGGAGTGTTTCTGGCCTGCTGACAGCAGCTCTACTCCCACAACTTACATATGTCTGATTCCGAAGCAGGGAAGTGTGTCCAACACACCCCATGCAAAGACAGGTTGTTGAATATTTTTTCTCTCATCACTAAAAAGGATTCCCTGCTGGGTGCAATCAAGATCCATAAACTCGCGGCTCGAGTCGGTGTGAAAGCAGCGCTCCAGCCCAGACTCCCTCGCTGGCGCTAAATGCAGGCTCCGGGCGGGCGGAGATGCGCAGACATCCGCTAGCAGTCTGGCCTTGCGACCGTCAGTTCCCGGCACATTAGGCAGCGCACATATTTTGGGCTACGCTTCAGTGGATTAAGTTTCAGCGTAAAGTTTCGGAGCTCAGTCATCGTCCCTGTGGCGCTGCCCCCTCCCCTTTCGGTGGGTACCATGTTCCGCAGAGTCGGAGGCCAGAGGAGCTGACTGGCACGAGCTCTCAGCAGCCTCAGGGTTCAGGCCTCTGAAAGGCAGGCAGGGCAGGCGGCCCCCTCACTGGGGCCAGGGCAGGTCTCTCAGCCCCTGGCAGCCTGGAGAGTCCAGCTTGCTGAGCCAGCCTGCCTCAGGTGGACCAGATGCCCAACACCCAACTCCCTGGGAAGACAATGAGCTGTGCAGTCTTTGAAGATTCTGTAAAGCTCCACTGGGGACTGAGGTCAGAGCCTTCCCTCTTCTGCTGCTGGTGGCAGGCCTGGCATCCATCCCTCTCCTCAACGGGTCCTCTGGCTCCCTTCCACCTGAGGGACAGGATTCCAGGACACACTGTAGAGGATGGAATCCTGCTGCTTTTATAAAGACAAGAATGCCTTCTTTTCTTTCTGAGATGCCTCTCCTCATCCCTCAAGCAAGGAAACTGAGGCGGAAAGGAATGCTGTAGCAGTGTTGGTTGGGCCACAGGGGAGCCCTGGAGGAATTTGAGGGAAGAGGAGAGGGGATGTGAGAGGAGAAAAAAGAACATGGCCAGCCCCCAGACTCTTTCCAGATACCTCAGGAAGGAAGGGCTTGGGATTCTGGCAGAAATCTGAGAACCCCTCTTTGGCCCCCATGCTCAATGGTCATTCTCTTTCCGATTCAATGTTTTAAAACTCTAGTGTCCATGACCATTGAGAAGCAACTAAAAATGTAGTCTCCCCAAAGCCTCTTCTCGTCTTCTGACATCCTGATAACACATTTGCTGGGGGCATATGATGTATCATTTAAACCCAGAATGAGCTTTAGGAACAGCTCACAGAGTGAGGGAAGCTTGTCTAGAGTGCTGGACCCCCATAGGGTATGGAATCTATTATTCACTCATTCATTTATCCCAAGGATAATTGGTGCCAGCTTTGTACGAGTTACTAGACTGGGGCTGTGGGAGGCCCAGGAGGGCTCAGCCTTGGGAGGGAGACCAGATGCATATCACCTACCTGCCTGTTCATTTGGGAGTGGACCACCAGCCAGGCGCTGGCTTTGGGCACCAAGCTCAAGCAGATGCAGTTAAAGTAGAAAGCAGACTGAAAGGGTTGTGAAGAGGGAAGGGGGCTTTGGGAGAAGGTTACCTGGGAGCTTCAGAGGGCAGGGCTCTGTTCAGACCCCCTCCCTCAGCTTTGACCAAATGTGAGGGCTGCACAGCCAGCCCCACACCCTGCCAAGCTCCCCACCATCTAGTGATGGAATCATTTTGCCTCAAAGTTACACCAAGACAAAAACAAATGATGGGAAAGAGGAAATGTTGAGGAGTTTTGGGGAGTCCTGGGTTGCTATGAGCTGGAATCAATTCAGTGGCACTGGGTTTGATTTGGTCGGATTAAGGGGAAAAAAAAAAAACCCAAATAAAAAATTATGACCTTCTCACTCATAAAT
>NW_006921779.1:2033388-2046841 GCF_000298275.1 Orycteropus afer afer | reverse complement strand
AGAGATAAGCACATTGCAAAGACAGGTTGTTGAATATTTTCTCCCTCATCACTAAGAAGGCCTCCCTGCTGGGTGTAATCAAGAACCATAAACTCACGTCTCAGCTCGAGTCAGTGTGAATCGAGCCCAGCTCAGCTCGCCTGAATTCAGACACGCACGCCATGGCTGACAGCGTGGTGGCCAGCCTGCTTTCCTGGGTGGATCGCGATGGTGCTGCAGGAAGTGGGGGAGAGTCTCTTACAGTCCCCGCCCCGCCTCTGTAATGACGGGGCCTGGAATTCAGGGCACCTCTCCAGAAAGGTCAGGAGGAGAGAGATCGATGCCAGCAGACAAGGAGTCAGGGTGTTGACAAGGGTCATGGGCACTCGGTGGCCCTTACCCCCTGTCCTCGAGTCCCTGAGGACAGGAGGGAGGAGGCAGGATGGTGGTCTCTCAGATCCAGCGGTTTTTTCTAACAGGCTGCCAGACCAGATGGAGTGGCTTTTGTCTGGTTTTTGGAATTGTCCCTTTTACGAGGGATGAGGGCAGGGGCCTGGGATTGCCTCAGAGGGCTGGGACTGACGCGGTGGGGTGGGGCCGGAGTGACAAGGAGAGGCACCAGGGGAGTGGGGCTGCTAACTGGCCAGCTGCCGAGTGTGCTGCCCGCTCTTTGTCTAGGAATCCACCAGCCAGACTAGAAACATTACTGTCAGATGCAAAAGTGAGGAAAACACTCTCCCCCTTTCCTTGACTCTCTGTCTCCGAAATGTCCCTCTCTAATGTCATTACCACTGCCTGGACCCCTGGGTCTGGTCACCCTTCCTCCCTGACCTCTCTGTGTCCACTGCAATCTTTCCAAACCTGAATCTGACCCTAGCTTCCCCTCCCTAAAGGAGTTTCATACTGCCCTGTGGCTGCAGAGTGAAGACCTGCCCCCAAACTTTCTTTAGAGCTCCGTACCTCTCAGGCCCCAGACACCTGAGCAGTTTTACAAACATACTTTGTATTTTCTCACCTCCGGCCCCTGCCAGACCTGCTCTTCTTCCTTGTCTCTCTTGTCCTTTCTCATCGTTCAAGGCTCTCCTGAGGAGGCTTTTCTGACCCTCTCTTTCCCCAGGTAAAGATAATGTTTGCTTCCTTGGCAATTGATACAGTTCAATCCTTAATACCCTGTATTGTGATTGCCTATGATAGTGTCCCTCCCCCACGGGGCAGGAGCTTCTTCTAGGGGCCTGGGACTGTGTCAGATTTAGCAGTGTTCCCAGAGCCCAACACCAAGCTTGTTGAGATGAAAAAAATCAGAAGTTTCATCACCAAGTTTCAACATTGCTCTCTGTCTGTACCTGCATACTTGTATACCTGTGTACCTATATGGTAGAGTGTACCCTGGTTTCCATGCATCAGTCAGTTGTGGGCATATTTCCCTGTCTACACAAGGAGCTCCTTGAAGGCAGCAATGGACACTGGTCAAGATTTGACTGGATTTGGTTAAAAGGACCTGCTCAGGCTCAGCCCTGGGTGATGCAGGGACTAGTTAAGTGGGGTGACCGTTGTTATTGTTGGGGGCTTCCCATGAGGGATCTGGGGAAGCCTCTAGGCAGGATTGGATGTTCAGTCTTTTCATTCAAGCAAGGAGGGGCTGTGGATCCAAATTTGCATACTCAACTTGGGGGACTGGCTCCCCACACAGCAGGGCTGAGTGGACAGGATTTCTGCTCAGATGGTAGATGGGGGCACATGCTGAGCAGGTTCTGAGGGCCTCTTGTCAGGATCTGCAGACCCACACTAGCTAGTAGGGAGCCCAACCCCGGGGCTCATCTCTCCAAGGCTGCCCAATGCTGTAGGTCTCCTGGAGAAACCTCTGCTCAGCTGCAGGCCTCCTCAGCCTCTTGGCAGGCAAGAGCAGGAACTTGGATAAAGTGAGGGTTTGCTCTCAGGCAGGCAGTGTGACCGCCCTCCTGCCTTTGCCGAAGCCACGGAGATATTGGCCACTAGCTTCAGGGCTCTCATAACTCTTTCAAGACAATCACTTTATTTATATGAGTTTGTTTAAAAAAAACCCACAGACGATCCACCGTCGGGACCTCGTCTACTGCCTCAGCTTGATTCTCTCCTATCCTCCGAGTCCATAACTCTTAGTCTTTTGATTCTCCCAGTCCACAAACTATAAAAATCTTATTTCTACAAGGTCTTTTATGGTTACCAAGATAGTCAATAGTGTCATTTTCATTCATATCATTCTGCAGGGAAGTTAGAGGAAACGAACCAGACAGAGGAGAGCTATAAATAAGGCTCAGCTACATAGGGCCCCAAGCGGATCCCACTGCGTTCTTTAAAAACTACTCATGCACAGAATGCACACACACAACATGCACACACGCACACAGATATGCACATGGATGCCCACTCCTGCCTAGAGACAAGTGCACACGATCTCACTCATGCACGCAGAGGGCTTGTGTGCATGGCACTGGCACACACATGCATGTGCACGTCTGTGCTTACACAACTCAGCAGTCTTTGAAAAAAGCCATTTATGGAATTTGCCTGGCTGGGACAGGCCAAGAGCAGGCGGCAGCACTTACTGTGGCGAGATGGGGGGACTGATGAGGGCCAGCTCGGAGAACACATTCCAAAGCCATGAAATGTGGGGTTGGCACCCAGCCACCTGTGAGCTCATGGATGGAGAGCTTTGGCATTTCTGCCAATACAGGAGTTTGTGCTCTGGCCAAGCAGGGAATGAAAAGGTAGTGGGGGTAGGGCTCCCTCTGACCGTCTGTTGGTCTCCTCTGAGGGCCCAAACCCTCATTCTGGAGGAACGCCAGCTAACTGTATGATTCTGAGTTGTGCCTAACTGGGAACTTTGGTGGTTCAGTGGTAGAATTTTTGCCTTCCATGCAGGAGACCTGGGTTTGATTCTGATGCATGCACCTCCTGTGCAGCCACCACGCATCTATCAGTGGAGGCTCATGTGTCGCTGTGATGCTGCACTGGTTTCAGCAGAGCTTCTGGACCAAGACAGACTAGGAAGAAAGGCCTGGAGATCTATTTCTGAAAAATCAGTCAATGAAAATCCTATGGATCACACTGGCACATGTTCCAGTCTGCAACTGCTCATGGGGATGGTGCAGCCCTGGGCAGTGTTTCTTTCCATTGTGCATGGGGCCACCATGAGTCATATGCTGATTCAACGGCAGCTGACAACAGCAATCAACTCTCACCTGAACACCTGTTTGCAGACTAGTTTTGCACTTAGGCTAGGACCCCAGATGAAGAGAGTAGGGCATGACTCTGAAGGAGAAAGCAGAAAGCCTTGGGCACTGTAGGTGGTATGGTGAGGCAGAGAGGGCTGGCAACTCTGCATGCAGAGAGTGAAAGGGCAGCCCAGACCAGGCCAAGCCAAGATGAAGGGACTAGGTCCAGGCCCTGTGGGCAGAACAGCAAACTTCCCCCAGGTAAATGCAACTGGTCTCAGTCCTTCCCCTGTGAGTAAGTGGGAGAGGGAAGGCACTGCACCAGCCAGGGAACCATTCTCTCCTTAGAGAACTCTGGGTTCATTGGTCAGGGGTACAGAAGAGGGACCAGCCACTGGGAGCCAGGAGACGTGGGTTCTAATGCTGACTCCATCCTACTGGCTTGTGTGATGCTGGACAAATGTTCTTTCTTCTCTGTGCCTGTTTTTCCCAGTGCATTCTTAGGGAATGAGCTCTCAGGCCCCTCCTAGTTTTAGATCCAAGAGGCTAGAACTGCACCTGGACTAGCTGCACTTTAGAGCTAGCTGCAGGGCAAATGTGTCTTCTTAGTTTTCTCAACTGCAAAATGGGGGTCATGATTTTTGATCGCTGGCTGCTGTGAGGGACCGGGTGCAGGTCCAGGAGTACAGAGGAGCTCTCTTGGGAGTTGGTGGGTTTAGAATTTGTAACAGGATGCAACGTATCAGAGTGCCTAAGATCCTGAAAATACTCCCCCACCTCAAGCTTTGTCTTCCCTCTTTACTCCTCTTTAACCCCCAGCACACCCCCAAACACTGAAGAGTTGAGAATAAAGCCCAGGATTCTGAGCTCAAGGCCTTGGCATTCCTCTATTTTCCCTCCTGCCTTCTTCAAGGGAACTATTAATTGTAATTTAAGCCTCCCAAGTTAAAAGCAGCGTGCAGATTTAAGGATTCTTTCATCCCAATTACACATCATTTCTGGCTGCACTTTAGTGCCAGGCTTTTATCTGTTGTTCTGGGGAATCACTTATCGGCCAGAGCAGCGGGCTCCACACAGATTTCTTCCTGATTATGTTTAATGGCAAATGGAGAGTTAACCCTCCGCCCTCCCCTGAGCTGTGTTGGCAGTTTTCCTGGCCAAAAGCAGCCTGGGGGAGCAGGAAGCCATGGAGTAGGGGAGCTGCAGGGACCACCATGTCCTGGAACCACTGGTGGAAGGCTTCCAGGGGACCCATGTGGCCTAGGGTAGCTAAGGGACATTCCTGCCCGTACCTCCCAAGTATTCTGTTCAGAATGCAGATAGCAGCTATTAGTTTATTCCATGTAATCCACAACCGTGGGTGTCTATGTGGGTGTTTATGTCGGGCCCTAGGCTAGCTTAATTTTCTGACTCATATCAGTATATGCCCACCTGCCAGGGCCACTGTGATGCTCATCTACACACTTGTATATCACAGAGTGTGCCCAGCCCCTGCACTGACACAGACACACACACACACCCAAACACACACACACACCCAAAAGCCTCCACACCTAGGGACATCTTCTATTTGCACAGTCCTCCTTCTCTTACCTCTGTATACACCCTCAACTCAGTCCTAAACATGCACACATTTGACTCTTTTTCACTATCTCACAGAGCCTTCTCTGTCTGTCACTCACAGAATTAACTGCCAAGGCACTTAGAGTGGATCTTGGACTGTGAGACCATTAGAGTGAGACCACTGTATCATTGAGGCCCCTAGGTCACCCACTTCCACTGTGTCCCTGGGCCCCCTCTGTTATACCCCATTCAATCATACCATAGAGCTGGGCTCACTGCTCAGTCCTATGGATGGGACTCTGTAATCTCAAACTCCTCCAAAGTGGAGTTCCTGATCTCCCCCAAACCTCCTTCACCTGCAGTTCTCCCCCATCTCAGCGATTGGGAGGTCCTTCCCATTGCTCCAGGACAAAGAACCTGGGTGTTACTCTTGACTCCTCTCTTTCACTTCCTGCATCCAGTTCCTCAGCAAATCATGCTGGCTGTATTTAAGACATAGATTCCTGCTCTGATCATCTGTCACCACCTGCACTGCTACCACCCGAGTTGAGTGGCTGTTGCCTCTCACCTGGGTCACTGCAATAACCTCCTAACAGGTCTATCTGCTCTACTCCTCTCTTCGACACAGTAGCCGGAGGAAATTTAAAGTCAGATCATGTCACTTCTCTGCGTACTTCCAGAGAAAAAGCTGAGTCCCTTCTTTCTTGACTTCTCCTCTTCTGTTTTCCCTTCCTCACTCTGCTCTAGCCACACTGGCCTCCCTACGGTGCTCTGGCTTAGGGACTTTGCAGTTTCTCCTACCCAGAGTGCTTTTTGTCGATCTCCACCAGGTAAAGTAGGTATAACATATAATTTGCTTTTTAAAATCATTTTTAAGTGTACAACGTAGACACATTACTTACATTCACAATGTTGTGCAACCATCACCACGATCTCTTTCCAAAACTTCTTCATCACCCCAAATGGAAACTCAGTACTCATTAAGCAGTAAGTCTCTACTCTCCCCTCCCCTCTGGTAACCACTCATCTCCTGTTGTCTCTGTGCTGTCATTGTTAGGTGGATTCCAATTCCTAACAACCCCATGGACAACAGAAGGAAACACTGCCTGGTCCTGCGCCATCTTCACAATCATTGCTGTGTTTGAGCTCATGGTTGCAACCCATCTCACTGAGGGTCTTTCTCATTTTCGCTGATCCTCTAGCTATTTCATATAAGGGACATCGTACAATATGGGTCCTTTTGTGGCTGACTTAATTCACTTGGTATAATGTCTTCCAGGTCAGCTCTCTACTTGAATAGCTCCCTCACCTTCCTCAAGACTTTGCTTGAGTATCACCTTCTTTAATGAGATCTCCTTGGATATCCTGTTTTATTCTATAACCTGCTGCCTCTTCCAGCCCTGTCCCTTCCAATCCCCCTAACTCTGCTCTGTTTTTATCTTTTTTTGAGGTTTGATGGAATATTTTTATTGGGCCACTGTTCCCTGCTCTCCCCTGAGTGGTCCGGCTAGGCTAGACCTGGCACGCGACCCCTGAAGCGGTACGTGTACTTGCGCCCACCGCTCTTGAGCACAATGTTGCAGCGATACTAGTAGCACAAGCCCGGGTTCAATTTCTCGTAATTCATGCTGGGCTTCCTCTTGTGCTCACCTCACAGCGGCGCCACCTAGGACAGAGCTATCTCTTTTTTTCCCTCAGTGAACATATACGTTCTGTCACATGTAGGGTACACTGGAAAATAGACTGTGAGACAGAGATGTGCTTGCGGGAAGTTGATTGGGTAAGGCTTTCGGTGAAGACCTGTGGGGGAGAGGAAGAAGCAGACTTGGGCACAGGACAGCTCAATTGTGATGTAGTCACAACAAAGACCTCAGTTGTCCCCATGGGATCTATATAGCTGGGATGAGCTTTCAGGGTTGCCCCATACTGAAATGAAGGAGTCAGCCTTTATAACCCCTCATTGAACAGATATTAGATGTAGGCTGCCCCCCCCCCCATGGAGGGGCCATGACCTTGGGTGATGCAGCTCTCTTCACTGAGGGCAATTCTAGAGAGACTCAGCTGAATACCATGGGCCACTGACACTTCTAGCAGCCGTGGGAATGAGCACCTCAGCTCAGAATGGGGCATCTGGGTGTCACACCATAGCATCCACTATACCTTTTAACATACATAAGTGGATATATGCATAATATTTACTACTTACTGTCTATCTCTCCTGGTAGAAAATAAGCCGTATGAGGGAAAAAGGATCTTTGTGGATGTTTCCTAAGTGCCTAGGACAGTTTTGTCCACAGTGGGCTGTCTATCAATATTTGTTGTATAAATGAATGAATCTCCCCATTTCTCAATGTCCTGCTTGTCTCTCATCAGCCTTATTGGAATCACAATCCCAGTTCTGTGGCCCACAAGTTGTGTAATTTTGGACAGATTGGTTAAATTCTCAGAGCCTGTTTCTTCATCTGTAAAATGAGGATAATAAAAGTACTCATCTCGCTGGGTTTTTGTGAAGATTCATCTAAAAGCCAAGGATTGCTGGCAGCTAGCACAAGCCAGGAGGGAGGCATGGAGCCTTTCCTTTCCCAAAGCTCTCAGAAAGAATGGGTGTAGCTGATACTCTGATTTGGACTTCTACCCTTCAGAACTGTGAGACAATAAATTTCTTTAAAGCCATCCATTTAGTGGTATTTTGTTACAGCAGCCTAAGGAAACTAAGACTGTGGTCAATAGCATTCAACTGAATTCCCCAAGAATTACCTTTGGCCAAAAGGAATTGCCTTTCCCAAGGTTATACCCCTCCCTGGAGGCAGTTTGCATTCAATGACTGATTACTTGATGTTATCTGCTATGGAGTTGGCCCTGACTCATAGGGACCCCACCTTGGGTTTCCAAGGCCGCATCACTACAGAAGTAGGATTGCCCAACTTTCCTTCCCAGGAGTGGCTGATTACTAGGGGACCACAAAAGCCCAGCTCTCTTGCTTCATTTTGGAACTGGTCTAAAAGGCCATGTCTGCTCTAGTGCTTTCCATGGGAGTGACTGAGCCTCTGTTGCAAATGTATCACACACAGTTCAGCTTCTCCCTCTGCCCAGTCCTACTTCCCTACTCTTTCATAGATGTTATACCTGAAATCACTCCCCATTAAATTGTCTGCATGCAAATCTCCATCTAGAGCTATTTCTAGGGAAGGTGACCCACTATAGTTGGCACTAGGAGTGGTTCCTAGGAAATAGACTTTAAAACTGGATTTTGAAGCTGGATCAGCTACCAGCCAGTTGACAATGAGAACCCCATCACTGGTGGTAGCTGGCGTCCTAATAGCCCTTGACATGCTTTAGTGGTGTTATTGTTAAAACTTTCACCAGGGGTGAACTGGGATGGGATAATGGTGGAAGGGATTGTTCTGTGGCTGCAGTATCACAGACATTTGACAGGCTCAAGGAAGTAGTAATTATGTTTTTGCTGTTGTTATGGGTCGTTGAGTCAGACCTGACTCATAGTGACCCCTCCTTTGGTTTCCTAGACATTATCACTGTGGAAGTAGATTGCCCAACCTTCCTTCCAAGGAGTGGCTGGTGGGTTTGAACCACCAGCCTTCTGGTTAGCAGTTGACTATGAATTAGATGATTATTGCTGGGCTATCAATGCATTGGGAAAAAACAATGAAAGGCTGAGGGTGATTAACCACCAATTTAAGGTGAAGTGTGGAAACCAGCAGAAACTCCTTGCCATCAGATAAATAGATTCTTGTGGCTGGAAGGTAGAAAAACACCGAGGTTAGGCCCAGGAATTAATTATAGGGTAGCAGATTTCCAGAAAAATTAAATTCTCAACTCCAATAAGTCTGCTATACCTTGACTGGTCAGGATCTTGATTGGGAAGGAGTGGGTTCCTGACATGTGGGGACATCTGGGTTGATTCACTTGATATCCCTGCAACCCCATGTCACCCTGAATTCTCTAAGACTACAGAGCATCCCTTGGCTTCCTGTTAAAGTCTAGGGCTTCCCCATGCTTTAAAATGATGCAGACATATCTACTAGCAAGATCATGCATTATGCACTCCTGCCCCTTAGTTCTACCCGACTTCCCCTCTGGCCACTACACCAATATTATTGTTGTTAGTTGCTTTGAGTTACCCCATCATGTGCCATCTACATGATTGTTGGTATGTTTGAGTCCATTTATTGCAGCTATATGTCTATCCATCTCATTGAAGATTTCCCTCACCCTTGCTGTATCTGCACTGTACCAAACATGATGTCTTTTTCAGTGATCAGTCCTTCCTGGTGATGCATCCAAAGGAAGTGAATTGGAGTCTGAAATGATATTCTGTGACCCACACGGTTTTCATGAGCTAATTTTCAGAAGTAGATTGCCAGGTGTTTCTTCTTTGTCTTAGCCCAGAAGCTCCACTGAAACCTACCCACCATGGGTGACTTTGCTGGCATTTGAAATATGGTGGAATAGCTTCTGTAAGCTGTGACAGTACAACAGAAGGACAGATGAGTGATGGACCAGACCAATAACTTGAGTTTAATCTCAATATAAGGTGACTTGCTAAAGGAAGAAGTCACTGTAGGACTTAGCCAGTGCATACCTGCAGGAGCTTCTGCATCATTGCCAGTCCCTTCACCTCCAGTCTCTACCCTGCTGGCCTACCCTCCACGTTGCCATCAGAGGAATCTTTCTAAAACAGGCATCTCACCACATCTCTGCTCTGCTTAGAACTCTTCCGTGGTTCCTTTTGGCAACAGAATAAAATCTAAATTTCTTTGCTTGGTGTTGCATCACTCCTACCACCTTTTCTATGTATTCTTTTAGCATTTGCCCTACATGCTCCTACATCTATACCTTTGCTTTTGCCTGGATACTCTCTCCTCTTCCTCACTTCACCTGCTGAGTTCAAGTGCCACCTGATGACCTTCTGTGGAAGAGGGTGTGTCCTCCTCCCAGCCTCGTTCCTCAGGAATGGCCTCTAACTTCAGTGTCTCAGAATCCTGGCTGCTGCTGCTCACATTTGCAACCTTCCATGGGGACTGTCCTCAGCTACAGGGAACTGTCTTGGCTAAGGGTATACCTCCTCCTGGGGCCTTCCTACAGCCAATGCTGACTGAGGAGGGGGCACAAAGCCTTGGGCTCTGTTCTGGTTACCTAATGCCACTCTGACAGGAATATACCACAAATGGGTTGGCATTAACAGACAGGAGTTTATTCTTACAATTAGAAGCTTTAAGTCTGAGTTCAAAGTGCTAGGCTCTAGGGGCTGGGTGAAAGCCCCTCACACTTGGGCTTCAGCTCTGCCTCCTGCTTCCAGCCTACTGGAGCTGGAGGCTTTTCTTCACTCAGTTATTGGCTGCTGAGGCTGATAAGCCCAAGGTTGACAGGTAATAAGGCACAGTCCCGATATTACCAAACCACACAGTAGGCCATTAATTCAAGTCCATTAAAAATCCCAAGATGGGCAGAGCATGGCAAGCTGCTGAATAATGACTTGGCTACATGTAGGGTTCAAGTGTGCCATAAGCTAGAGACCATTCCCAAAGCTGTTTCTTTTTTTTAAAAATATATGCAGAATCAAGCAGTAGCTGTAGAGTCACCTTTGCATACTGTTATCATTCGTCTGAGTTTTCTTTTTTGTTTTGATTTTTTTTTATTGTGATTTGGGTGAAGATTTACAGAGCAAATTCACTTTCCATACAGCTGTTCACATATACTTTGTCTCATGTCATTGACCACAGTTTACCATAATGCAACAGCTCCCCTCCCACTTCCTCCCCATAGTTACCTCTTCCCAGTGTCCATCCCTCCATACTCTCCTGCCCCCTGAGCTGTCTCCCTGTGCATAAGCAGCCATTCTTTCTCCCATGATTGTTCTCTCCAAAGAGTGTATCTGCTTGAGGTAAATGTTCAACTCATATGCCTGTATTTTGTTTGGCTGGAAGCCACAGGTATGGGTTCAATTCCAGACCTGATGGGCAGCTAGGGGCCATAGTCTCAGTGGTTCCACCAGGCTCATCAGACCAGCAAACCTGGTCCCCACCTTTTTTTTTTTTTCCTCCAAATGATTTTGAGTTTTGTTCCACATTGTTCTCTCTGTCTATCAAGGATCTCCTTCATAGATCCCCTTCCAAGTGGATGACAGTGGTAGCCGGGCATCATCTAGTTCTTCTGGTCTCATAGTTGTATAGCCTGCAGATTGGATGGTGTACCAGTCTCTAGGACTAATTGTTTTCATGAATTTTGGTTTTCTTCGTTCATCTTTGCTCTGGACGAGGAGAGACCCATCGTTGCATCTAGATGGCAGCTTGCTAGCTTTTAAGATCCAGTCACTACTCGCCAAAGTAGAGGTGGAACAATGTTTTGCATAGTATGTTATGCCAATTGAGCCAAAGCTGTTTCTTATGTACAAGAAGCAGACGACATCCCTAAGTCAGCTACCCAGCTGCTCACAGTAAATTCCACCATGGAGTTGATTACCAGTCTCATCATGGGGAATAACTACATCCAGCTGCCCAGCCACTTAACCAGGCCCAACCAAGTTGACACACAAACTAAACTACCACAAGCCCCTTGCCTCAATTTAAGATAACCCCGAATTTCCTTCCCACCTCCGGAACTTCTTGGAGAATTTGCTGAGGTCTAGGTTGCAACCTCCTCACTGGTCAGCTTCCCCTTTTATCCAGTCCTAGCTTCTTCATTTCCCTATAGGTGGGTCTCTTCAGAGCATCCTGCCCACCCCTGTTCCCCACCCCCACCTATATTAACTATTATGCAACTCTATTTCAAAGCCTTTTCCCAAGGGATTCAATCTAAAATATCTCTAAAGGTATTCTTAGGTCCTCCTTCTCTAGGCTCCCTTGGAACCCTGCATCTACCTCTGACAATGTGTGCTTTTTAGTATCTTTTGCTATGTAACAAACCGCCTCAAAACTTAATGGCTTAAAGTAACAATGATTGATTTTCTTCTTCATGATTTTATAGATCGACTGGGCTCGACTGGGCAGTTCTGTTCCATCTGGTGTAGCCGAGGTCACTAGTAAGCTGCATTCAGCTGAGATGGCCACCCATCCTCCAGGACCCCAGCTCATTCAATAGTCTAGGTTAGGCTTCCTTGGGGGATGGCAGCTGGGCTCCAAGAAGGAGAAAGTGGAAGCTGCCATACTTCTTAATGCCTGAGGTTAGTAGATTTCACACCTCACTTCTCCCACACTATTTTGGTTAAAGCAAGCCACAAGGTCTGCCCAGATTCTAAGGGAGGGCAAATAGACTCCACCTCTTGATGGGAAGAATAGCATTTATATCTAGGGATGGAGAAAAGTGGTTGATGACTGTATTTGGAAACTATCTACCACAGCATGAACAGACCATTAGGCTGGGCACTTCTTGAAGGCACGAAGTATATGTATGCAAGAAGGTGTATCTCACTTGTCCCTAGTCCAGGCACTTCCAGGAGATGTCAGCGATTTTTGGTAACAGAGTGAGCATCAGTTCCAATTTTCCTTATGCTGTGTTTGGTCCCCAATAGAGTCTGGGGAGAGGCTGGTTAGGTAGGAGAACCAAGCCTCAGGCTGTCAGTTGCCTCTATTGGAACATCTCTTTAATTTCCAGGGTAGCTGACCAAAATGCTGTCTCGGAGTGTATTTCTTTCTGGGACACAGTCTCTGCTGCTGGGAGTATTGAGTAGGGGAGCAAAGTTGATGAGCCACATGATTGCAGGGGGTCCTAGATCCCAACACATATTTCATAATTATAACTCCTCTCTCCTCTCTCTTGTCATTGTACATTTAGAGCATGTGGAAGTCATTAGTGCTGTTTGGCAAATATTTCTGGCTCTGCACCTGCTGAACACATGTAAGGATTATACTTCTTGGCCCTCTTGTGGTTGGGTGAAGCCTTGTGATTTATTCTGGCCAATAAGTTGTGAGTGGAAGTGACTTGTGACATGTCTGGGCCAGAGCATTTAATTGCTGCATGAAGCCCTCCAAAGCTCTCTTTCCCTCTGCCTTGATGACTGGTAATGTTTGAAATGGCATCTTCTGCAATGGTTGGATGAGGAGACAAGTAGCCAAGCTCTTAACTAACTCATGTTGTGCAAATGGCACAAGTAAGAAATAACCTTTGTTGTTTTAAGGTGCTAAGATTAAGGGGTTGTTTTTTTATGGTAGCATGACCTAGCTTACTTGGCTGATCCAAGGGTCCTGACTTCAGCTGAATTCATCTTAGCATTCAAGTAGATCTGGAATGAGATGGGGGCAGACATATCGGGAAAAAGATTCACCTGAAGGGAAGAAAGAGTAGAGGAAGAGCACATGGTGGGGTAGGAATCCTGAACACAGGTCAATCAATATAAGCAACAAGTATATTAATATGTGTTAGAATTTATGTTATTGTTGGGTGCCACTGGGTTGATTTCAACTCATGGTGAACCCACGTGACAGGGTAGAAATGGTCCATAAAGTTTTCTTGGCTGTAATCTTTATGGAAGCAGATTGCCACGTCTTTCTCCCACAGAGCCGATGGTTGGGTTCAAACTACCAACCTTTCAGTTAGCAGTTGAGTGCTTAACCATTGGACCACCAGGGATCCTTGTTAGAGTTATAAAGACTTAATATTAAAACTGAATGGAGGAGGCGGGGCAAGATGGCGGACTAGGCAGAAGGATTGCACAGACCCTCTTCAACAAAGAAAAGGGAAACCAATTAACACAGACACAG
>NW_006921779.1:2013297-2014865 GCF_000298275.1 Orycteropus afer afer | reverse complement strand
AATGGTCATTGTTATTTGCTATTTTTGGTTCTCTGTTCAAAGGACTCCCTTTAGCATCTCTTGTAAGGTTGGTCTGCTTTTAACAAATTCCCTTAGTTTCTGCTTATCTGGAAATCTCCTAATTTCACCATTATATTGGAGGGACAATTTTGCCAGGTGTATAATTCTTGGTTGAAGATTTTACTCTTTCAGGATTTTATCTATACTATCTCATTGCCTTCTCGCTTGCATGGTTTCTGCTGAGAAATCAGAGCTTATTCTTACTGGCTGTCCTTTGTAAGTAACTTTTTATATTTCCCATGCTTCTTTCAGGATTCTGTCTTTGTCTTTGGTTTTGGTGAGTTTGATGATGATATGTCTTGGTGATTTTCTTTTGGGGTCTATTCTGTTTGGGGTTCTTTGGACTTCCTGAATGGATATATTCTCATCTTTCATCATATCAGGGAAGTTCTCCTCCAGCAGATCTTGGACAATTTTCTCAGTGCTATTGTTTTTGTCTTCCTGTTCTGGTATTCCAGTGACACATAGGTTATTCTTTTTGATGGTATCCCACATGAACCTTAGGCTTTCTTCATTTTTTTTTTTTGGATTTTTTTTCTGATTGATCCATTTCCAAAGAAGTATTCAAGTATTCAATCTCATTAATTCTGTCTTTCATTGCATCAATTCTGCTCCTTTGCCCTTCTAATGAGTTATCTATTTCTGACAATTTAGTATTAATCTTCTGTATTTCTATCTGTAGATTTAGAATCATTTCTAATTTTTCATTTAAATTTGTCATTTTGTTCTTGTATTTTCTTCCAAAATTCTACTAGAGTTTTTTCTATGTTTTCTTTGGTCTGTCTCTCAATCCTTTGAAGGTACCTAAATATAATTCCTTTGAATTCTTTATCAGAGAGTTCCACTGCTGCTTCTTACTCAGGGATGTATTCTGGATCTGTATCCTGTGACCTTGTTTCTACCACTTTATCTTGCTTCTTTGTGTGGACTGTGATGGTCTGTTGTCTCTGAGACATCATGGCATTGTTGTATTTAGATCTCTGTTAACTGTTTGTGAAGAGAAGCCAAGGGTGATTCAGGCTCTTCTTGGTGGTTTTTTATCATTGGCCTTTTCAGTTGTCCAGGTTTGGAGTGTCCTTGGGGTTACTGGCAAGCAGAACCTGTTCTTAAGCTCCAGAATCTGGGAGAGCCCTGTCTCTTTAAATATCCAAAATAGTCAATCCACTTGTAAACATTCAAAATGGCGGTGCCCTCCAGACCAGCAAAATTCCACAGTTCAGCCCACCTTTCTCTTTGCTGGTGCTTTGCCTTTTATTCTCCAGTCACCAGAGCAGTTCTCCGTGCAGTCCCTGGCTAGCAGCGCTGATTTTTAGGTTAATTCTTAGGTCCTACCACCTCGGCACTCTCCAAGCTGTCTGTGCCACACCGTCAGGCTCGCTCAGAATCGCTGCCAGACTGCAGCTCCGTACATCTCCTTTTTTGGTATTTTCATGCAAATTCTTCTGCTAGTTGGGGTTTAGTCCACTTCTATATCCTTCCCTTCAAGGCTCAGGGGTCCAAGATTATCT
>NW_006921779.1:1906333-2013197 GCF_000298275.1 Orycteropus afer afer | reverse complement strand
TATTTTCATGCAAATTCTTCTGCTAGTTGGGGTTTAGTCCACTTCTATATCCTTCCCTTCAAGGCTCAGGGGTCCAAGATTATCTTCTGTGTCTGTGTGTCTGTGTTAATTGGTTCCCCTTTTCTTTGTTGAAGAGGGTCTGCGCAGTCTTTCTCCCTATTCTACCATCTTACCAGAAGTCCCGGCTTCCTTGTCTTTAACATGCAGCTCCTGAGGTCAACATAAGAGTAGGAAACCTAACTGGGTCAGCCCTCAGCATAGCTTGAGCAAGGAAGTACAGATCCTGCTCCAGGAAGAAATAGCTTATTCATTAAAGAAGGTGTATGAACTATTAATATATACCAGTAGGACTCAGGGCAATATTTATGGAAGTAGACCCTGAAGGTTTTGGACTGACTGGTATAGGGGAGTGGGAATGTAAGTCTAGATGGAGGAGTATTTATAATTATACTAATGCTTTCTTAAGACTCAGGATTTAATACCTAGCACAGACATTTGTGGCCAGTGCTAATATGCTGCTGGGATATCTCTGTGAAACTTGAACATAATGGATGCCTACAGTAAATTAGGTGGAAATGCTGGAATTGCCTTGGTAAAGTATTGGGGAGTGGGCAATCAGGGTTTAGAGATATGCCATGAAACTATGAGACCAACTGACTATGTTCTTTGGAAGAGTCCAGAGGACACTCCCTTCACTAGAGCAATAAAGAATGCATTAGTCAGAGGAATATAGCATCATTAAGAAGCTCAGTGATAGCTATCCTCTTATGTGAGGGTTGGTTGTAGGAGATGCTACCATGAAACTGTGCTTCCTAATGACAGGATGATAGGATTGTGGAAGAGCAGAGGCCAGGTGACAGCAGGTAACTGACAAAGGAAAAGCAGACTTGCTTACCACAAGCAGCAAAGTCAAAGTTGTAACCAAGGGATCTTGACTCAAAGAGATCTATGCTGATAGATAATAGGCCATGTTCCTAGAAGCTAGATATATGGCCAACCAACAAGTGTATTGTTTGGCTCATATAACCAAAAAAGATCAAGAGTGGGTTATGTGAGCCTCTGCAATGGAAAATAATGAATGAATCTTCATCTATTTCTCAGATCTGAGCTAGACCCAGAGTCCATTAACTAGTTGTTGTTGTTGTTAGGTGCTGTTGAGTCGTTTCCAACTCATAGTGACCCCATGCACAGCAGAACGAAACACTGCCCGATCCTGCAGCAGCTCCACGCCAGCTCCATTGACTAGAAAGGAGGCCAAATCTCCTTAAGGAAGATTTGCAATTGGCACAAGTATATAAAATAAACATTTCCCTAATCTTTCTCCAAAAGGACCTATGACTATTTATCAGAGAAACTGTACATTGGGGGAAAGGACCATTGGATATAGGACCTGAGCTGACACTGATACCAGGGAACCCAAATGCCATAATGGCCCCCATATTAGAGTTGGGACATGTTGAGGCAGGTGATAAGAGAATCTGGTTTAACATTGTCTCACTGCGGGTCCAGTTGGTCCAGTGGACCCACACACTGACTCTTTATTCATTTTTCCTCATTTCTGTGTGCATAATTGGCATGGATATACTTAGTAATTGCTAGAATCTTTACATTGGTTTCCTGGCTGTTATGGTAAGAAGCACAAGCAGAAGCTTTAAAAAATGCTCTCTAACACCCTGGCCAAGGTATTAAATCAAAAACAATTCCATGTTTCAGGCAGCAGTGTAGAAATTAGTGCCGCCATCAAAGACTTAAAGGGTTCAGAGGTTGATTTTTCCCATTGCATCTCCATTTTGTTCACTGGTATGGCTGCTAAAAAGTCCAGATTGACCATAGGTAATGACAGTGGACTACCATAACAAATGAAGCCTCAGTTGTAGTTGCTGTGCTGGATATGATGCTTTTATAGAACAGATCAACATAGACTTCAGCATTTGATATGAAGCATTTGATCTTTTCAATCCACATCAAGAGAAAGGATCAGAAGGACTTTGTATTTCCATGGGAAGGACAGCAATATATATTATATATATTTACTATTAACCAGAAGGCCACAGTTCAAACCCACCCGCTGCTCCATGAGAGGAAGTTGAGGCAATCTAGTTTTGTAAAGATTTACAACCTTAGAAACCTAATGGGGATGGTTATGAGTTAGAATCAACTTGATGGCAGTTTTTTTTTTTTTTTTTTAAATTATTATTATTATTTTTAATGTTTACTATATTGCCCCAAGGCTAGGTTAATTTTTTTGCTCTCTGTCATAATATTCACTACAGGGTCCTTGATTGTCTTGGCATCCCCCCCTCAAAATCGTGCTGCTCCACTATATTCACGACATCATTATCATTGAATCCAATGAACAGGAAGTGGCAAGTATTCTGGATGTCGTAGTAAGAGACATGCATGTCAGAAGGTGGGAGATGAACCCACCTTCATATTGGTGAAGTTTTAGGGGTATTATCTCTTTGCCAGTGGGGACAGTGAGGAATATGTCTAGAACTTTTCTATCTTCCCTGTGAACTTTCACCATTCTCTCCTTTACTAGCACTTGTTGGCCACTATCTTTTATACCAAAGTTTTAGTCTCAGTGTCTGCTTTTAGGGGAACAGAGTAAGACATTAAGGATTTTCAATTTTGTCTTCAATGCAATAGAATTCATTGAAGGATTGTAAGCAAGGAAGGTACATGATCAGATTTACATCTTAAAGATATGACTCTGGTGATTGTGTGCAGAATGGATTGGAGGTAGCCAGAGTAGACTTACAGAGCCTGGTTAGGAGGCAATCACAATAGTCAGGAGAAGAGATGGTGGTGGTTTGGACTAGTATGTTGATGGTGGTAGAGATGGAGAAGAAGATGAACTTGAGGTATTTAGGAACAGTATCAATGAGATAATAGCTCCCTTTGTCTATTTCAGAGCTCTGGTGGCATAGTGCCTAAGGCATTTGACTGCTAACCAGAAGGCTGGCAGTTCAAACCCACCAACCACTCCTCAGAAGGAAGACTGGGCAATGTACTTCCGTAGAGATACTGCCTCGGAAACCCAAGGAGGGGTCGCTATGAGTCAGAATTGACTTGACAGCAGTGAGTTTGGTTTGGTTTTTGTCTATTTCAGATCAATTTGCTCAGAGTTTTGCCCTAGTCCTTGTACATATGTTCATCTGTGTTCTCACTGCCCACTTGAAAACCAATAGCTTCAGGACAAGCTCTGCTTAGATCTCTTGTTGGAAAGCTGTCTATTGGGCTGTCTTCTGGGAGGAAGGGCAGTGTGTGTGTCAAAGTGCTTTATCATTATATACTGAAGCTATGTGGTACTCAAGTAATCCTGTGGTGGAAACTTTCTAGCTTAGCCTATTAGGGACAAAACATTCTCTTCGTATCAGCAGAGCAAAGACTCCAAGTTCCAGTTCTGTTTGAACATCAAGAATTCCATTCAGAGTGGCACCTCTGCAGAACTCTTGGGCCACAGAGCTGCATAGTTCAGCTGATCATCTCTGTGATGAGAAGGAGTCAGGGATCATTTGTGGGAACATGGTGGGACAAGAATTCCCAAAAATACTTACTTTGTAGGGAAAGTGCAAGGAAGTAAAGTGGCAAATAGCTCTTCAAAAGATTGCATTTCCTGCCGTCAGTCAGCAGGAGGCCCAAAGTTATCAGAGTAATGTGACTGTGTTTGTGCTCAGGATCCAATCAAGCTTGATGTATTTGAATTACAATGTTTATTATTTCATGGATCTTCTTGATGGTGTTGGCTACCCAGCTACTCTCCTTAGAGCTGTAGTCTCCCAAGGCCTTGGAAAATGTAATAAAATCTAGAGCTGGTGATAGTGATGTCTCAGGGACAGGGCTTAGTGATTGATCACCTGGGACATAGTACAGATTCAGTAAATGTATGCTGGGAGAAGTGAGAGGTAGGAGGGAGTCTGATGATTCCCAGGTTTCTGGCTTGGGTCACTGGATGATGGTAGGATATTGAAATCAGTTTTGGATGTACCGAGAAATAACTAGGAAGTCATGTTCAGCCTATTTGTATTTCTAGGGCCTAAAATTGTGTGCTGGTGAAGAAAATACCATGGACAGCCAGAAGAATGAACAAATCTGTCTTGGAGGGAGTGCAGCTGGAATGCTCCTTGGAAGTGAGAATAGCTACACTTTGTCTCATTTTGGTCAGGTTGTCAGAAAGGACCAGTTCTTGGAGAAGGATATCATGCTTGGTAAAGCAGAAGGTAAATGAAGAAGGAGACCCCCAATGAGATGGATTGACATGGTGGCTGCAACCATGGGCTCAAGCACAGCAAGGATGGTGAAGATGGAGCAGGACCAGGCAGTGTTTGTTCTGTTGTACACAGGATTGCTACGAGTTGGGGCTGACTAGATGGCACCTAACAATAACAACAACAGGGCCTAAAATAGGGCCTGGCATGGTGGGACCTCAGTAAATATTTGTTCAACCACATTAGTCAATTTCTTCTCCCCAAGCAAATCAGAACAACAATAAGATATCATCTCACCCTGGCATTAATAGCAAAGTTCAAAAAAACAGAAAACAGCAAATTCTGGCAAGGATGTGGAGAAACTGGAACATTCAAACACTGCTGGTGAGACTGTAAAATGGTGCAACCACTGTGGAAATGGTATGGTGCTTCCTTAAGAAGGCTAAAAATAGAAATGCCATTTGATCCAGCAATCCCACTACCAGGTATTATCCTAGAGAACTAAGAGCCGTGACATGGACAAAGATATGCAAACCTACATTCATTGCAGCACTATTCCCAATACCAAAAGATGGAAACAATCAAAATGCCCATCAACAGAGGAATGAATCAACAAACTATATATGGTACATATATACAAAGGAATACTATGCAATGTTAATGAGCAATGATGAACCTGTGAAACATCTCATAACATGGATGAACTTAGAGGCCATTATGCTGACTGAAATTAGTCAATCACAAAAGGACAAATATTGTATGAGACCACTACAGTAAAAAGTCAAGAAAAAGATTTCACAAAAAAAGAAATATTCTTTGATGTTTATCAAGGGTGGGTGAGGAAGGGAGGGTGAACTATAACTAGAGGGTAGACACATTAACTTGTGTGAAGGGAAAGGTTAAAAAAAGTGTGAATTAAAAAAATTAAAATATAAAGTATCATACAATTTTCCCATCTGCGAACATCCCACAGAAAAAGGAACAAGAAAAAGAAAAATCCCTTAGCATTTTCCTCTGAGCTAGAGATGAGAAGGGCATCTTTTAACTAATGTAAGACACACAGAGTCATTGGGTGGTGCAATCAGTTAAGTGCTTGGCTGCTAACTGAAAAGTTGGCAGTTCTGGTCCAACTGGAGGCATCTTAGAGAAAAGTCTGGTCATCTGCTTCCAAAAAACCATGCATTAAAAACCCTGTGGAGCACAGTTTTACCCTGACACAGGGTCACCATGAGTCATAATCATCTCCACAGCAGCTGGTTAAGAGATATGAGGGCAGGGATTACTTCTGACTGTATGTCTGTGGCAAAATACCTGTCATATACTGGGCAGTCAATAGACACTGGTGGAGTAAACTGATGATCTAGTGTTTTGGCTTAATAATAGCTAGTGGGTATAAGTATTGATTAAAATCATCAACCTCAAGGACAATGGTAAATTACAGTTTCAAACTCTTTATATTTTAAAAAATATATTTAAAATTACATTATCTGGCATACCTTCTACACATTTAAAGGTACCCCAAAACAAGCCTCTTAAATGAAATTTCCACCAATTAAGAGGAAAAGTCCTCAATGTCAACAACATTACAATAACATAAACTTGGACATTGCCGATACTGAAGCCCTAGTCTGATCCCTTACTATGCTCGGCACTGTTGGGTGCATAAGGAAGAGTGTGCAAATATGAACGGTAAAATGCATGGACCCTGCCCACAACAGTCCCAGAAGCCAAGAATGGTACTTGTACAACCATGTGACCAGAGAGATATAAGCCTATACAAGTGTTCAAGGGAAAAACAGGTGAAGTAAAAACAGGTCTTTGAAACATATTTCCTTCTAATCTTACTTCATTATACATTTGTGTCTTAAAATTATAATTCAGGCCCTTCTTATTACATAGAATCAATATATCATTGACCACCACCTGCTTCTCAAAAATATTCTTCCCCAAATCTCCCAGTAATACCTCAATGACAGTTCAGGAGAGTTGCTGTTACTATCTGTTTGGGACAATGTAGTGTGTAGGTGAGGGACTAAGTTAGCTAAAGTCTAAGACCTCTTATTGATGCTGCATGGTTTTGGACAGTCTCCACAAAAAGCTTCACACACTCAAGCCTCATTTGAATATTTAAGGTCATAAGTGCCCAGAGGGGGAGATGAGGAGCTACATGCATTCTAAAAACCAAAACCAAATCAGTTGTCATGTAGTCAGTTCTTACTCATGGCGACCCTAGTTGTGTTAGAGTACAACTGTGCTCTCCACGGTTTTCAATGGCTGATTCTTCAGAATAGACCACTAGGCCTTTCTTCCCACATGCCTCTGGGGGGACTCTAACTGCCAACCTTTCAGTTAGCAGCTGAGTACATTAACTGCTTATGCCACTCAGAGACTCCCACATGAACCCTGGGACCGAACTTTTTTGAATGAGGTGGTGATTTGGGGATATGTGTGGAGTGGGTCTCTGTCCAACCTATGTCAACTGAACCAGTTCAAGATCTGGGAGAAATCAGAGATGAGAATATCTAGATGTTAGTTCTGATTCTGTCACTCTGTGATCCTGGACAATTCCTTTTCTCTCTTGGGCCCTCAATTTCTCTGTCAGCACCAGATACAGACTGCTCCAGCCTAACACTCTGTAACTCAAAGTTGCACCCACATCTCTTACCTTTGGGAGAAGGTGAGGGGGCAGTGGCATCAATCTCCTTGCTGGGATGGCTCCTCTGAGCTCTATATTTCTTGCCTATAGTGACCGGGGAATTTTCCCCTATTGATTGCTTTCTATAATCGAGCTTAACAAATAGAACTTCCCTCAAATGATTCTTCCAACTAAACTGATAGAAAGCTAACCTTGTTATATTTATTGACAGAACATTGAAATAAATATTATAGGTCTAGAGGGAATGTTTCAGCCCATTGATTTTTTTAAGGAAATAATAAATGGAGCCTATTCCCTTTGGCATATTATGCTGGGAATAATCTGAAAAAATGCTTAGCTTGTTCAACACAGAGCTTAGAAACCCTTTTTCCACTCCCCATGGAGCCGGGGCCCTTTGCATAAATCTGCTCTGGCCCAGACAATCAATTTTCAATTTTAATTATTTTCAAAACTCGTTTATTATTTGCTTGTTCTGTGAGTTGGGAGTTTTCTTTCTTGGTGAGTTGTAGCCAGAAGTGGTTAGACTTCTGGCCTGGGATTGAATATATAGGATTTCTAAGTTCTACCCACCGGAGAGGAAACTCACAATTCTACATCCCAGGATCCCTTGTTTTACAGTAAACTCACAAAAAACTCATGGCTATCAAGTTGATTCCAACTCATAGCGATCCCCTATTGGGTTTCCAAGGCTGTAATTGGGTTTCCAAGGCTGTAAATCTTACAGAAAGTAGACTGCCCCATTTGCCTTCTGCAGGACAGCTGGTGGGTTTGACCTGTTGACCTTCTGGTTAGCAGCCAACTGTCTTGTCCACTACACCACCAGAACGTCTTACAGTAGAGGTCTGCAAACTATGATCCTGGGGCATGAGTGGTTCAGTAGTAGAATTTTCACTTTACATGAGGAGACATGGGTTCAATTCCTGGCCAATGCACTTCACCGATCTGTCAGGTGCAGGCTTGTGTGTTACTATAGTGATAAACATGTTTCAGCAGGGCTTCCAGAGTAAGACAGATTAGGAAGAAAGGACTGGTGATCTACTTCCCAAAATCAGCCAATGGAAACTGATCACAGCCCGTCTGGGGATGGTGCAAGTCGTCAGCATTTTGTTCCATTGTGTACAGGGTTGCCATGAGTTTGGAGGCCTGTCAAATAACAGCAGCTAACAACAACAAACTATGGTCCCTGAAACATCTCCAGTCCACTTCTTATTTTTGTAAATAAAATTTTATTGGAAAATAGCCATTTAAAGTTTTATACATATTGTCTATGGCTACTCTCATGCTACAATGTCAGCCCTGAGTAGTTGAGAAAGAAGGCATATGTTTTGCAAAGTGTAAAATATTTACTACTTGGTCCTTTACAGAACAAGTTTGTCTATGCCTGTCCTAGAGTCTTTTCTCTGCCACATTTATAATTGAGGATAGTACGTTTCACCTGTTCACTTGAGGGTGGGGGTCTGTCCTGGACCAAGTGGCTATCACAATAATAATGTTAGCCAACAAATTTCCAGGTATGCAGCACTATCTTAAGGAATATATATAAGCTGGCACATGACATTAACCACCATATACATCTCTCTTTCTCTCTGTCTCCCTATGATGGTTAATGTTAAGTGCCAACTTGGCTAGGTCATGATTCTCAGTATTATGTAATTGTCCTCCATCTTATGATCTGATATAAGTATCTTCCTTTTTGTGATATTATGTAAGTATTCTCCATTTTATGTGTTTTAAATCCTAACTTCTATATGTTAATGGACCAGGATTAGTGTTGGTGTATCTTAAGTCACAACCTTACAAGAGGACATGACTCTAGTCCCACCCTTATTCAAGTCACGCTTTTACTCAAGTCATGCTGTTACTGAAGTCACATTCTTATTCTGATGTTGGAGGAGTTTCCTTGGGGATGTGACCTGCATACAATATATATAGATGCTCTGGCAAGGCTCTCCCTTGCTCTGGATCCTGCGTCTGACCTGTCATCACGTGACCTCCCGTTCTTGAGACTTGAGGTAGCAGCCTGTCTTCTAATCTGCTGATTCTGGGTTTCATCAGCTTCCACAGCCCCATGAGCCAACAGCCTGTCATCTGGCCTGCTGATTGTGGGTTTGTCAGCCTCTGGAACCATGTGAGTCAGGAAAAGCCTCCAGCCTATTGCCTGATCCATGGATTTGGGATATGCCAGCTTCCATAACTATGCAAGCCATTTCCTTGAGTTAAATTTCTGTATGCTTCACTGGTTTTGCTTCTCTAGAGAACCCAGCCTAAGATATATATATCTACATACCCATATAAGGGAGCTTTGGTTTCATAGTGCCTAAGGCATTTGACTGCTAACCAGAAGGCTGGTGGTTCAAACCCAGCAACCACTCTCTGGAAGGAAGGTTAGGCAATCTACTTCTATAGTGATACCACCTCGGAAACCCAAGGAGGGGTTGCTATGAGTCGGATCCGACTCCATGGCAATGGTTGTGTTTGCATATATACCTATATCATATCATCTAGACATATAAATCATATGTATATATAATTATATCATATATTAAAAAAACAAACAAACAAACAAAAAAAACAAAAACTAAACACTCACTGCCATCAAGTTGATTCTGACTCATAGCAACCCCTCCTTGGGTTTCCAAGGCAGTATCTCTACGGAAATAGACTCTCCAACCTTCCTTCCGAGGAGTGGCTGGTGGGTTTGAACCTCCAGCCTTTTAGTTAGCAGTCAAGTGCCTTAGGCACTATGCCACCAGAGCTCTGCTCCTATATCATATATATATATATAAAACTTCATCTTTACAACAAACTTATGATTTAGGGACTATTATTAACCCTGTTTTATGGGGAAACTGAAGTACAGAAAATAAGTCACCCAAGGTCACACAGGTTAAGAGTGGGAGAGCTGACATTTGAATCCAGGCAGACTGGCTGAATTCAGAGAGTGTCAGAGAAGGTAGGTTCTCAGAAGGGTCTAAGTTAGTACTTCCGAAGTACAAATGGATAAACTGAGGCCTAAAGAGGAATCACATAGATGGTGGCAAAGCTGGCAATGGAATCCAGGACATATCTTTTTGTTGTAATTATTACATCATTCTGCTTAGATTCTGTTTATCAGAGCCAGGCAGGGAGATTCAAAGATCATAAAAGCAGAACTCTGCATTGCCTTCTCTCCTCCCCCACAACACTCTGAACACATACCATTCCACTACATCACTTACTACTTCTCTTTCTCACAGTCCTTTGCTTCTCTTACTTGCCCACATTGGTGGAGGAATTTGTTACCTGGCTTGAGGGCTTCTTCTCTTGGGCAGTTTCAACCTTCATTCATAACACAAATATTGCTGAGCACACAAAACCTACTGTATTTAATGATTTGCATGGTCATTAGCAGCCCTTTGGGAAAGAACTTGAACCACGTAATAGACTAGCATACAATCAAAGGTTTGAGCTACACATATTTTAGTCTTTCTCAATTAAAAATAAAATCATTCTTTAACTCCTTGTCCTCCCTGGCTATTACTGTATCCTTGGTCTTCTATTTACAGCCAAATTGACTGAAGGAATTTTTACTCCATCGTTTTCTCCACGTCCTTCCCTCTCATTCATTCCTCAACACCCTAATCTGCATCCATCCAGAGTCCTCCATGGAAAGTGCTTTAAGGAGGCCCCTAATGATCTCCAAATTGGAAGATTAGTACTTTCCAGTTTGGCTCCCTCCTGCCTTTACAACAGTTGACCATTTCCGTCTTGAAATGTTTTCTCCCTAGCAACACTTGCCAAGCAACAGTTTCTTCTACCTCCTACTTGAGGATCCCTTTCTGGATTGGCTTTGTCTGCCTTTAAATTTGGTTTCCACACCAGATGCTTCTCTTGTCACACTCACAGGCAGGTCACAGCTTTAATAACCAGTTACAAGTTGACTCTAACTCAAGGAAACCCATGAGTGTCAGAGTAGAAGTGTACTCCATAGTTTTTTTTTTTTTTTTAAATTGTGATTTGGGTGAAAGTTTACAGAGCAAACTCATTTTCTGTACAGCAGTTTATACACATTTTGTTTCATGTTACTGACTGCAATCCCCACAATGTAACAGCTCTCTTCCCAGTTCTGCCCTGTAATTACTTCTTCCCTGTGTCCTTCTTTCCTATGCATTTTTGCTCCCTGAGCTATCTCCCCGTGCAAATAGTGCCTTTCTGTTCTCCCATGATTGATCTTTCTAAGGAGTGTATCTGCCTGGTGTAAATGTTCACCCCATATGCCTGCCTATTGTTTGGCTGGAAGCCACAGGAGTGAGTTTAATTCTAGGCCTGAAGGGTAACCAGGGGCCATATAGCCTAGAGGGTCTCATCAGGCTCTATCAGACCAGTAAAACTTGTCTTTTATATGATTTTGCGTGTTGTTCCACATTGTTCTCCCACTTTATATGCAGAATCTCCTGCACTGATCCCTTTCAGTGTCGTTGACAGAGGTGGCCAGGCACCATCTAGTTCTGGTCTCATGGTCATATAGACTGAGGTTCCCATGGTCCATTAGTCCCTTGGACTAATTGTTTCTATTTGTCTTTGGTTTTCTTCCTTCTTTGCTCTGGCTGAGAAGAGACTAATAGCTGCATCTAGACGGTTGCTTGCAAGCTTTTAAGACCCCAGTTGCTACTCACCAAAGTAGGATGTAGAACAATGTTTTTGTGCAGTATGTTATGCCATTGGAGCTTGAGGTACCCTGTAACCATGGTCCTGAGCCCACAGGTCCAACAACTCACTCCATCAGGGTGGTTGACTGTGACTAAGAAGTCATCATATATTTTCCCCCATTAGTTCTATTTACTTGGATCTTCTTACAGATTATACAAATACGGATAGAAATATTGTCTACCAACCTTATATATATATGGTCATGGGAATATTCCAATATTCCCTTTTACCTACACATATATGATCACTCAATATGTTTACCCTTCTTTTTGGGAGCTCTGGTGGTGTAGTGCCTAAAGCATTTGACTGCAACCAGAAGGCTGGTGGTTCAAATCCACCAGCCACTCCTTGGAAGGAAGATGGGGTAATCTACTTCCGTAGCGATACTGCCTCAGAAACCTAAGGAAGGGTCACTATGAGTCAGGACTGACTCCATGGGAGTGAGTTTTTTTTTTTTTAACCCTTCTATTTACCCATAGATTCGTGTTTGTTGTCACTGATAATACAGTATTATATATGTAAAAGTGTTTATTTTTGTTGTCTATATCTTTTGTGTACCTCTCTGTGTCTTCCTGTTCCTTAATGTTATTGTGTTGGTCACTTGATTTGGTATATTTCCTTTCCTTTCACCAAAATCAATACTTGTCTCTTACCTATCTAGCAATTTTTACTCCCCTCCCCTCCCACCCTTGGTAACAAATAAAGAAAGTTTCCTTCCATATGTAAACCTTTCCTTGACTTTTTACCATAATAAGCTAATACAATATTTGTCCTTTTGTGATTGACTTATTTCACTCAGCATAATGTCCTCCAAGTTCATTCACGTTATGAGGTGTTTTGCAGATTCTACATTCTTTAGTGTTGCATAGTATTCCATTGTGTGTATGTACCATAGTTGGGTTATCCATTTCTTCTGTTGATAGGCACTTAGGTTGTTTCCATCTTTTTGCTATTATGAATAGTGCTGTGATGAATATGGATGTGCATATATATGTTCTTGCCCTGGCTTTCACTTCTTTATGATATATACCTAGTAATGGGATTGCTGGGTCAAATGCTATTTGTAATTCCAACTTTGTAAGGAATTGCCATATCAGTTTCCACAGTGGTTGTATCATATTACGGTCTCACCAGCAGTGTAAGAGGGTCCCAATCTCTCCACATCCTCATCAGCATTTGTTATGTTCTGTCTTGTTGAACTTTTCTGTTAGTGCTGGGGTGCATGATACCTCATTATTGTTTTGATTTGCATCTCTCTGAGGGGTCGCTATGAGTCAGGGCCAACTTGATGGCAAAAACAACAACAACAACAAATGGCTAATGATCATGAACATTTCTTGATGTGTTGGTTGACCACCTGAATATCTTTGGTGAGGTGTCCATTCATGTCTTCTGTCCATTTGTCAAAAATTGGCTTCTTTGTCTATTTGATGTTGAGATGCTGGAGTTTTCTACAAGTTTTACAGGTAAGTCCCTTGTCAGACATGTCATTGCTGAGTAATTTTTCCAAATGTCTTTTTACTCCTTTGGAGAAGTCTTTTGATGTATATAAAAATTTAATTTTTAGAAGGTCCCAATCATCTAGTTTATCTCCTGCCATTTGTGCATTTTGGCTTATGCTTGATGGTCTACTTATGCCATAAATTAGAGTCCCTAAGTTTGTCCTTATTTTTTCTTTGATGAACTTTATACTTCTAGGTTTCACATTTATGTCTTTGATCCATGTGGAGTTAGTTTTTGTGTATAGTGTGAGGTATGGATCTGGTTTTATTTTTTGGCAAATGGACATCCAGTTTTGCCAGCACTGAAGGTTGTGCAATCTACTTCCGTAGTGATACTGCCTCAGAAACCCAAGGAAGGGTCGCTATGAGTTGGGTCCGACTCGACGTTTCATAACAACAACAACAACAACAACATTTGTTAAAGAGACTATCTCTTCCTCATTTAATGGATTTTGGCACTCTGTCAAAGATCAGTTGACTGTAGGTGGATAGGTCTATTTCTGGGTTTTCAATGCTGTTCCATTGGTCTATGTGTCTCTCATTGTACCGATACCAGCCTGTTTTAACTACTATAGCTGTATAGTAGGTTTTGATATCTGGGAGTGTGAGATCTCCTACTTTGTTCTTCTTCAACAGTGCTTTGCTTATCTGAGATCTATTTCCTTTCCTTATAAAATAAGTGATTGGTTTTTCTATATCCTTAAAGAATGCTGATGGAATTTGGATTGGGATTGCTTTAAACATATAGATCGCTTTGGGTAGTATTGACATTTTCACAATGTTAAATCTTCCTATCCATGGACATGATGTTTTCTTTCATTTATGTAGATTTCTTATGGTTTCTTGAAGTAGTGTTTTATAGTTTTCTTTGTACAGGTCTTTGGTGTTCCTGGTAAGATTTTTTTTCCCCAAGTATTTATTCTTTTGTTAGCTGTTGTAAATGGTGTTAACTTCCTTATTTCCTTTTCAGCAATCTCTTTGCTAGTGTAGAGGAATTCAACTGATTTTTTGTATGTTGATCTTGTATCTTTCCACTATGCTAAATCTCCATTAGTTCCAGTAAATTTCTTGCTGAGTCTCTTGGGTTTTTTATGTATAGGATCATATCATCTGCAAATAGGGATAGTTTTACTCCATCCATACCAATTTGAATGCCTTTTATTTCTCTTTCTTGCCTTATTGTCCTGGCTAGGACTTCCAAGAAAACCAAAAAACGAAACTCACTGCAGTTGAGTCAGTTCCAACTTATAGTGACCCCTTCCTTGGGTTTCCCAGGTGGTATTTCTACGGAAGTAGATTGTGCAGTCTTCTTTCTGAGGAGTGGCTGATGGTTTTGAATCACCAGCCTTCTTGTTAGCAGTCAAATGCCTTAGGCACTACGCCTTCCAGAGCTCCTGTACAATGTTGAATAAAAGTGGTGATAGAGGGTATTTTTTGTAAAATTTTATTGTGATTTGCGTGAAAGTTTACAGAGGAAATTCATTTTCCATAGAGCAGTTCATACACATTTTGTTTCATAATGTTGACTACAATGCCCCACAATATAATAACTCTCTTTCCACTTCCTCCCTGTAATTATCTCTTCCCTATGTCCTTCCTTCTCATGCATTCCCACCCCATGAGCCGTCTCCCTGTGCAAGCACTACCCTTCTGTTCTCCCAGATTGATCACTCCAAGGAGTGTATCTACCTGATGTAAATGTTCACCCTATATGCCTGTCTGTTGTTTGGCTGGAAGCAGCAAGAGTGAATTCAGTTCCAGACCTGAAGGGTAACTAGGGGCCTTAGTCTCAGGGGTCTCACCAGGCTTTATCAGACTGGCAAACCTGGTATTTTTTTATTTTTATTTTTTATGATTTTGAGTTTTTTTCCACATTGTTCTCCCACTCCATCCAGGATCTCCTGCACCAATCCCCCTGCAAGTGGTTGACAGGTAGCTGGGCACCATCTAGTTCTTCTGGTGATAGAGGGCATCCTTGTCTGTTTCCTGTTCTTAAGGGGAATGGCTTCAGTCTCTCTCCATTGTGAATTATGTTGGCTGTTGGTTTTGAATATATGCCCTTTATTGTGTTGAGGAATTTCCCTTCTATTCCTATATTGCTGAGAGTTTTTATCAAGAATGGTTGTTGGATTTTATCAAATGCCTTTTTTGCATCAATTGATAGGATCGTGTGATTCTTTTCCATTATTTTACTTATGTGATGAACTAAGTTGATTGTTTTTCTAATGTCAAACTATCCTTGCATACCTGGTATGAACCCCACTTGGTCATGATGTTTATTTATTTTTTAATATGTTTTTGGAAACTATTGGCTAGGATTTAAATTTTATTGTGATTTGGGTGAAAGTTTACAGAAGAAATTAATTTTCCATAAAGCAGTGCATACACATTTTGTTTCATGACATTGACTGCAATTACCCACAATATGACAGCTCTCTTCCCACTTCCTCCCTGTAGTTACCTCTTCCCTGTGTCCTTTCCTCCCATGCACTCCCACTCCCCGTGAGCTATCTCCCTGTGCAAAAACACTGTCCTTCTGTTCTCCCACTATTGATTGATTGATCTCTTCAAGGAATGTATCTGCCTGATGTAAATGTTCACCCCATATGCTTGTTTGCATTGGCTAGGATTTTGTTGAAGATTTTTGTGTCTATATTCATGAGGGATATTGGTCTGTAGTTTTCAGTTTTAGGGATGTCTTTGCCTGGTTTTGGTATCAAGTTTATGCTTGCTTCATAAAATGAATTTGGGAGGATTCCATCCTTTTCTATGTTCTGGAATAGTTTGAGTAGGATTGTTGTCAGTTCTTCTCTGTACATTTGGTAGAATTCTCCAGTGAAACGATCTGGGCCAGGACTTGTTTTGTTGGTAAATTTTTATGACCTATTCAATTTCTTCTTTTGTTATGGGTGTTCAAATTTTCTACCTCAGTCTGTGTTAATTTAGGTAAGTAGCATGTTTCTAGAAATCTGTCAGCTTTTTCTATTGTTGTTGTTATTATGTGCTGTCAAGTCTGTCCTGACTCATAGTGATCCCTCCTTGGGTTTTCAAGGCAGTATCACTACGGAAGTAGATTGTCCAACCTTCTTTTCGAGGAGTGGCTGGTGGGTTTGAACCACCAGCCTTCTGGTTAGCAGTTAAGTGCCTTAGGCACTATGCTGCCAGAGCTCCTCAATTTCTTCTAGATTTTCAAATTCATTGGAATACAGTTCTTCATAATATCCTGATATTATCCTTTCTTCTTTGGTTGATTCTGTTGTGACATCTCCCATTTCATTTCTTATTCATGTTATTTGTATCTTCTTTCTCTTTTCCTTTGTTAAGAGTGCCAATGGTTTGTTGATTTTCTTAATATTTGAAAGAATCAACTTCTAGTCTTGTTGATTTTTCCAACTGTCTATTTTCTGTTTCATTTATTTCTGTTTGAATCTTTATTATTTCTTTTCTTCTGGTGACTATAGGCTTTTTTTTTTTTTTGCTGCTCTTTTTCTAATGGTTGGAGATGGGTTAAAGTGTTGATTTTGGCTCTTTCTTCTTTTTTGTTGTGTGCCTTTATTGCTATAAATTGGCCTTTGATCACTGCTTTTGCTGTTCCCAAAGATTTTGGAACGTTGTGTTTTCATTCTCGTTTGATTCAAGGAATTTTTTAATTTCTTCTCTTACACATCATTTTTAAGCAGGTTGTTATTCAGTTTCCATATGTGTGCTCTTTTTCCATTGATCTTCCTATGTTTTTTGATTTCTAATTTTATAGTATTGTGATCTGAGAAGATGCTTTGCAGTATTTCAATGTTTTTAAATTTATTGAGGCTTGCTTTGTGGCCTAACATATGGTCTATTCTGGAGAATATTCCATGTATGTTGGAAAAGAATGTATATTGTGCTGTTGTTGGGTGAAGTGCTCTGTAAATGTCTATAAGGTCAAGTTGGTGTATTGTACTGTTTAGTTCTTCCTTTTTGTTGAGTTTCTTTCCAGTTGTTCTATCTTTCACTGAAAGTGGTGTATTAAAGTCTCCTACTATGTCTAAGGCACTTGACTGCTAATCAGAAGGCTGGTGGTTCAAACCCACCAGCCACTTCTCAGAAGGAAGGTTGGGCAATCTACTTCCGTAGTGATACTGCCTCGGAAATCCAAGGACGGGTCGCTATGAGTTGGGTCTGACTTGATGACATAAAACAACAACAACACTATGACTGTGGAGTCATCTATTTGTCTTTTAAATTTGGTGAAAGTCTGCTTTATGTATTTTAGGGCTCTTTCATTGGGTATTACATAATTATTATGGTTATGTACTCTTGTTCAATTGATCCCTTAATTATTATCTAATCTCTTTCCTTGTTTCTTATGGTTGTTTTTGTCTTAAAGTCTATTTTATCAGAAATTAATATTGCCACTTCTGCTCTTTTTTGATTGTCATTTGCTTGATATATTTTTTTTTCAATCTTTGATTTTTAGTCTATTTTTGTCTTTGTCTCTTAGGTGTGTCTCTTGTAGACAGCATATTGATGGATCATGTTTTATTATTCAGTCTGCAACTCTGTATCTTGAGCAGTGTATTTACATTCAGTGTAATTATTGACAAGTATGAATTTGCTGCTGTTATTTTATTATATATTTTTTCATGGTGTTGCTAATTTTTTTGTTCCATATACTTTTCTGTGCTGAGCTCATTTTGTTTATGAAGTGTTTTTTTTTTAATCATTTTCTTCATTGCTATTGTTTTAGTATTTGCTAAACATTTGTGCCTGCCTTCTTTTTTTTAAATTTTGATGTGAAGTTTATTATTATTATTATTATTTGAGATTATCCTCTGGTTTAGTACGTTCTTCCCAAGTTTAGAACAGTCTGTTCTATTTCACAATTGTCTTGACTTCCTCACGATTCAAAAGTTCTATAACTACACTATTCATTCCCTCTTTTTGTTTGTAGTTGTCCTTATTTACCAATTGTTGTCTCTGGTTCCTTGTTTACAGTCTTACAAGTTTATTTTACTTTGGTTACTTCGTAACTGTGTTAGTTTCTGAATTATGTCACCATGTGTGTTAATCATTAGTTGTTGTTTGCTGCTGTTGGTTCTCTGTCCAAAGGACTCCCTTTAGCATGTTTTTAAAGGTTGGTCTGGTTTTAACAAATTCTGTTAACTTCTGTTTATCTTAAAATGTTCTGATTTTACTATCATATCTGAGGGACAGTTTTACTGGGTATATAATTTTTGGTTGGAAATTTTTTTCTTTTTGGGTTTTATATATATCACCCCATTGCCTTTTCACCTGTGTGGTTTCTGCCAAGAAATCAGAGCTTAGTCTTATTGGTTGCCCTTTGCAGGGCAACTTTTCATTTTTCCCATGCTTCTTTCAGGATTCTTTCTTTGTCTTTCATTTTAGTGAGATTAATGATAATAAATCTTATTGATTTTCTTTTGGGGGGTCTATCCTCTTTGGGATTTGTTGAACTTCTTGAATGGATATATTCTCATCTGTCTTCATATCAGGGAAATTCTCTTCCAACAAATCTTTGACAATCTTCTGTATGGTTTTGTTGGTCTCTTCTTGTGCTGGAATTCAGATTACACATAAGTTATTCATTCCTCTTGGTGGTATCGCACATGAATCTTAGACTTTCTTCATTTTGTTTTGGTCTTTTTTTCTAAATGATCCCTTAACAAAGTAATATTGAGGCATTTGTCTTCAATCTCACTACTTCTGTCTTCCATTGATTTGATTCTACTCCTTTACTTGTTCAATGTGTTGTCAGTTTCTGAAATTTTAGTATTAATCTTCTGGATCTCTATTTGTAGTTTTTTTTTTTTTATCATTTCTAATTTTTCATTTATTTTGTCAGTTTTTTTTTCTTGTATTGTTTTCTTAAATTGTTCTAGAATTTTGTCTGTGTTTTCCTTAATTTTGTCAGTGTTTTCCTTGATGTGTCTCTCAATCCATTGAAGGTACATAATATAATTCTTTTGAATTTCTTATCAGGGAGTTCCTATGCTGTTTTTTCCTCAAGGCAGTTTTTTTGGGTCTGTATCCTGGTCCCTTGTATCTACTACTTTATTTTGCTTTGTTGTGTGTCCTGGTATTGTCAGTTGTCTCCAAGACATTGTGACATTGTTGTATTTATATTTAATTGGTGATTGTATGTTGGTGTGATTTGAACAAGATTTATTTTTCTTTATTTTGTTTTTATATATCTGAGTGAACAGGGTACTGTGCTCCTCTACTCACTAGTTGACAGCACTTAGGCACTTACCATTTGTCTCCTGGTAGGTGTAATAGAGAATGAGAGTGTGTGCACAGATCTCTGTTTGCTGTTCATGAAGAGCAGTAAAAGGTGAGTTGGGCTGGTATTGGCCACCATTTATCGTTGGTCAGTTGGTGCAGAAGCAAGTGGTGGCCCTCAGTGTGTGGGGCTGCAGGAAGTGCAAGAATGGTTGGGTTGTATAGGCATGGTTGCAGTCTCCAACTCAGACAAAACAAATAAACAAACAAACAAATGAAATAAAAAAAATAAAAACAAGAGGACAAAAAACACAACCTTTCTAGTTATCAGCCTCCTGTGTGGTTGTCCATCCTGTCCTTGGCAAGTGGAGCCTCTTCTCAGGTTGCTTGGATCAGAATGCCACTTGCAAAAAACTCAAAATGGTCACACTCTTTGCAAATATTCAAAATGGCTACACCCTCAGGATACCTGAAAGTCTACAGCTCAGTTTGTCTCCTTATTTGCTGTTTTCTTTTCTAGTCATCAGCCATCAGTGCAGTTGTCCATGCAGCTTTTGGCAAGCAGGGCCAATTCTTAGGCTGCTGCCCAGATCATAACGCCACTTGAAAATATTAAACCTAGCCAAGCCATCAGGATGGCTGACAGTCTGCACGTCCTTTTATTTCCTTATTCACTGTTTTCACTCAGGTTCTTCTACTAGTTGGTATTTAATCCACTTCTTTAACCTTCCCTTCAAAGCTTAGGGTTCCAGGATTATCTTCTATATATGTTTCAATTGGTTTCTTATTTCTTTGTTGAAGAGGGTCTGTGTAGATTGTCTGCTTATTCTGCCATCTTGCCAGAAGTTCCATAGAGTTTTAAAAGCTAATTACTTAGAAGAAGGTAGATAGACAGTTTTCTCCCAAGGTACCTCTGGGTATTCTCAAAGTTTTGGGTTAGCAGCAAAAAATATTCACCATTTATACCTTCATAGTCTTCACAGCTCCAACTGCCAAAACAAAAACAAACAAACAAACAAACAAAAAAAAAAAAAAAAAAAAAAAAAAAAAAAAAAAAAAACAAAACAAAAAAAACCCTGACAAAATAAATGAAAAATTAGTAATGATAAAAAAAACTAACCCAACCATTTACTCCCTTATAATTTTCCCAAATCCCAATCAACTTCTTAAATCTTCTTCCTGAACTCCAAAATTCATATTCAGCTGGATATCACTGGAAGTCCTAGGTACTTTAAATCAACTTTCCAACATTGAACTTATTATGTCCCCTCCCAACCTTCTCATCCTCATAAATTACCAACATGGATGAATTGTTTTCACCACTCACCAAACCATTCAAGTCTGAGGTTTCTATTGTCTTATCAATTATCTATTTATAATTGTCTGTTACTTCTGGTTAATACCTATTACATTTATTCTCCTCATTTCACTCCTGGTGCAGTTTATGTTTTTAATCACTTTTCATCTGGATAACTAATTAATTCAACAACTATTTATTGAGTATTTCTGTATTATTGAATGTGAAACTGAACAATGAATTAGGAAGACCAAAGAAGAGTTGATGCCTTTGAGTTATCGTGTTGGCAAAGAATATTGAAAATACCATGGCCTCCCAGAAGAATGAATAAATCTATCCTGGAGGAAGTGCAGCCAGAATGCTGCTTGGAAGTGAGAATGGACAGACTTTGCCTCACCTACTTGGGTCATGTTGTCAGAAGGGGCCATTCTCTGGAAAAGAATATCACACTTGGTAAAGTAGAGGGTCAGTGAAACAGGAAGACCCTCAATGAGATGGATTGACACAGTGAGTGCAATGATGGGCTTAAACACAGCAAGGGTTGTGAGGATGGAATAAGACTGGGCAGTGTTTTGTTCAGTTGTACATAGTGTCACTATGAATTGGAGCCTACTCGATGGGATCTGACAACAACAGCAACAACTGTATTATTGAGTATTTATCATTCATTGGGGGCTACAAGACAGACTCCAACCCAGATCTTATGAACTCAGATCTTTAGTAGGGGTATCTTAGCTTCCTAGCTGTAACAGAAACACCACAAATGAGTGGCTTTACAGAATATAAATTTATATCCTCATGGTTCTGGAGGCTAAAAAGTCCAGATCTGGATCTTGACTGTGTTGATTCCTTTATTGTCCTTGCCATTCCTTGGTTCCTTGGTCATCCTTACATGGCATCTGTCTTCCCCCATGTGGCATATGTCTTTGTATCTAATCTGTTCTTGTTATAAGACAGAAGTGATTAGATCTAGAACAAACCCTACTTGGGTTTGATCTAATTAACATAGCAAAATTCCTTATTTTCAAACAGGATTACATACACAGGTATTGGATTAAGATTCCAATATATATTTTGGGGGGACATAACTCAATCCATAGCATGGGAAAACTCTCAACAAACAAGAAAATGCATAGATAAGGTAATTTCAGATAGTGTCAGCTCCCTGAAGAAAATAAAACTGGGTGATGTGAGTGAGAGTGACCAGAGGAGAACTCCTGTAGTTTGGGCTCAGGAATGGCTCTCTGAGCAGGTGATTTGACAGGAAGGAACAGTCTTTTTGAAGATGTGTGGAAGAGTGTTCCAAGCAGAGGGAACAACTAGCAAAGAGGTCCTGAGATGGAAACAAGCCTGCTTGGGTTCAAAAAACAAACAAAAAAGGCCTTTGTAGCTGGAGTGTAGTGATTTTGGTGGAGACTAGTAGGAAATATGTTTCATGATGTGGGTAAAAGCCACAGTATATTGGGCTTTGTATGTCATGGTAGAGAATTTAGATTTCATTCTAAGGATGATAAGAAGCTTTTGGGAGCATTCTCCCCACCCCCCTGGGGTTTAAAAATCTATTGTTGTTTTTATTGTTGTAAAAATATATATAACACAGTATTTGCCAATGTAACATTTTTAGGTGTACAATCTAGTGACATCAATCATATTAGTCATGTTGTGCAACCACAACCTATAATCTTTGCAAAAATTTCCATCGCCATAAACAAACACTCACTGCTTCCTAAACAATGGCTGCTCCTTCTCCTCCATTTGGGAGGGTTTTAAGTAGGTGAGTTCTGATTGACACTTTAGAAAGCTTGCTCTGGATGCTGTGTTGACAATAACTGACATGAGGTCAAGTGTGGTGGCAGAGAGACTAGTTAGTTGGCCATTGTAATAATATGGTTAGGACGAGATTGTGGAAATGGGCAGGAGAGATGCAATGGAGTTAGCAATTCTTTTGGAGGTAGAGCCATCAGGCGTGCTGAGGGACTGGATGTTGAGGGGGAAAATGGAGATAAGGGTGGGGTGGAGTAGGGTGAGAAAAAGAGGAAACAAGGATGATCTTCTCAAGACCTTACCCCTCCCCCTCCCTGTGTTGAGGGAGAATCCTGAATAAGAATTGCATCTCCTCAACCTCTTGACACATAAATCTGAATTCAGACCCATTTGGTTCTAACTCCCTGGCACAGAGGGAGTCCACACCCTTCATTCCTGGCATGAATCTGGGCCCTTGGGTGGGTCCTGATCATCATGAACTATAGGGGAGGGGGCTGGGTCAACTTCTATACCCAATTTCTCCTTGTCCTTAGAGAGGTCAGGCTTGAGAGCCATCAGCCCTCATCCCTGGTGCTCCATCTTAGACTGGCTGGTGGTGGGAGATGCGAGATATCTTTTACATGGTATGAAGGCTGAGGAAACGTATGGTGGCCTCTAGACTGGACCCTGCCCCAGGCTGGCTGAGCATCAGATGCCTCCAGGCAGTGGAAGGAACAATAAATAGGCTTGGAATCAGAGCACCTGGGCAGGAGTCCCAGATGGACCACTTTCAAATTGTATGACCTTGGATAACTCATTACCCCTCTCTGGGTTTTGCTTTCCTCATTGTCCATTGCAGGTTACCAATTGCTTTTTAGTCTACTCTGACTCATGGCACCTTGTGTATGTCAGAGTAGAAGTATACTCCATAGGCTTGCCAATGGCTTAATTTCATTGGAAGTAGATCAGCTGGCCTTTCTTCTAAGGTGCATCTAAGTGGACTCTAACACCCAACCTTTGGGTTGTCAGCCAAATGTGTTAACCATTTGTACCACTCAGGGACTTCTCATTGTATATTGGGACTTATTGACTCTACCTCACAGGGCTGTGGCTCACGTCACCATGTGGCAGAGTGGAAAGGCCTGGCCTTGACTTCTGGCTCCTTTTTTGGGCTTAGGAGACTTAGGGTGTCAGAAATTTCCTCTCAGCCTATTAGGAAGGACAACTTGTGAGTCGGAGGCTAAGGGAGAAAAGAAATTTTAGTTTTAATTTCACAGAAGCAGGTGAGGCCTCCTTGGGGGAAGTGAGGATGGAATAGGGGAAGGGTAGTTTTCCAGAATCCTTTAGTACAGCTTTTCCCAACTATGATACTCTAGAAACCTTTAGGCTCACAGGGGGACAGTACCCTTTTGTGCTTCCCGTCATCTTTCTATCCTTAATGATCATCCTTAGTGAAGAGAGACCAAGGGTAATGATGTCTTCAGGGACCAGGCAGGTAACAAGCGAAGGGGTCCTGTGGACACCATCCTTGGCTGGAGAACACATGCTCCTCTGATGGGAGTGGAGTAGTCCCTGGGCAGCTCCAGCTCAATTGTTGATATGTGAGAAGCTGAACCCAACATTGCTAGGTCTTCTGAGTTTCCAAGAGAAATCAGAAATCTGGAATTTTATGTGAAATCTTTCTATCCTTAATGACCAGCCTTAGTGAAGAGAGATCTTAAATGAATTTAAATGTTGGCAACTAAGTCATTAAAAAAAAAAAAAAAAATACTAGTGTGGGCCAAATATATCTGCAGGATGCATTTGGCCTGCGGGTGGCCAGTTTGTGATGCCTGATATAGAATCACAGTGGGACCTGGGGAATAGCTGGACTCTATTAATAGCCAGGTATATGAGTTGGTGCTGAATGCAAATACAAGCCAATAGGAACACCTACAATCCATGTGCTCCCAACCAGTTAGGAATATTTTATTGTTTACATCTGCAGGAGAAGGAAATGCTTCCAAATTTTCGTTTCTGGTAAGTATTAAACAATATTCAGTATTCCTGCCAATATTGGGTGATCAGTTGATAGTTGAATACAAAGTATGTTATACCTATTCTCAAATATAGGCATGCTCATTTATTTATTTATTCACTAATTATATTGTAAGACACAACCCCGGTTCTGTGCATTATAAAAAATTATCTATAAAGCAGACTCAAAAAACTCACTGCGGTAGAGTCGATTGCAACTCATAGCGACCCCTCCTTGGGTTTCTGAGGTGGTATCTCTATGGAAGTAGATTGCCCAATCTTCCTTCCAAGGAGTGACTGGTGGGTTTGAACTGCCAGCCTTCTTGTTAGCAGTCAAATGCTTTAGGCACTACGCCACCAGAGCTCCCCTGTAATACCAAACAGGATAAAATAAGTACTATAAGAATTCCAAGCAAAGGATTGAGGTAGTGAAGCAGAAACATAATGTTGATTACTTTTAGGGTACCTAGGGAAGGCTTCAGAGGAGATGACATTTAAACTGAGCCTTGAAGGATGAATGAGTGGAAGAGGGAGAAAGTAGGTTTCAGTTAGGCTTCTTGTTTGTGAGCAACAGAACTAATTCAGTTTAGCTGATGATCAGACGGCTAGGAGACCAGATGTGGGAAAGGCAGGGATCAAGGAAGCCCTGGAGGTTTGGGATTCAGGAAGCAGGAAACTAAGAAACTGATTCTTGGCAAGAACACTTTGGAGTTACTTTTTTTTTTTTTTTAAAAAAAAGGTTATCTCTGAAAAAATAAATTCCCTAAGTACAATTGTCAGTATTGTCTGAATAAGCTTCCTTTTAACACCAGTCATGAGAACCAGCTAAGCATATATTGAGTTATATGTAACACATTTCCAGGTCCTGAAATGAGTGGAGGAAATCTACATTGTCCTCAAATTATCCTTCCCTATCCCTACCCCTAAGGAGCCCAGCTGGCACAGTGGTTAAGTTCTGGGCTGCTAACTGAGTAAAAATATAAATATAAATAAAAATAAATATAAATCCACCAGCCATTCCACGGGAGAAAGATGAGGCAGTCTGCTTCCATAAAGATTTACAGCTCTACAGATTTGGGAACCGTATGGGGCAGTTCTACTCTGTCCTATAGGGTTGCTATGAATTGGAATTGATTCAGTGGCAATGGGTATCCCCATCCCAGTTAGGGTCAGCCATTTGTTTGACAGCCCCTCTTAGGGACTGGGGAAATGAGGTCACAACTCTATCAATCTGAGTGTGTCTGTGCCTTGCTCACTGATTTTACCCATGAGATTTAGGACACTTTTACCTCAATATTTATTCAGTTTTATGGCTCTAAATATAACACTAACTCCTAATAATCAATATTGACTTAACTATAATATCTTATTTATAGACACAACCCTCTGGTTTGCATATGGACTCAAACTGTAATGCAACAGAAATAAGCCACTCACTCCTTTGGCCCTGGGCCAGCAGTGAAGGAGATGTCAGCTCCTGACAAATGGCTGTGAGGATGATCCAGAGTTTGGGGTTTCTGATATTTACTTCTCCCCACTTCCTCCAAAACGGCTGCTTCCACCAGCCAGAGAGCCTCAGAGCCATTCTGGTGCCGAGGATACCAGTTCGTTTAATGCAACACAGTAGTCAGTCTTAATGAGACAAGCATTTCTAATCCTAATCAGAGGGCCGTTACAACCAATTCTGGGTGGAAATGCAAATGGACATAGGACCTTGAGGGAAAGGTAAATAACCAGAAGTACAAAGGATAAAGTAGGTTTTGGGAAAATAGGAGTTTGCTGCCATCCTACCCCAAGTGACCTTGACTGGACAGCATAAATTTCTAGAGATGTTATTATTGCTGTTATAATTAGTGTTGAAGAGGTGTCCAGGACAGCACAGCTGGCAGCTGCCCCTTGTAAGGGCAAGACACTGGCCTGGGAACCATGGTCTGGTGTGACACAGATGATTATGTACATGGTTCATAAGGAAGGGTAGAGGCAGCTAGAAGTATTGAGTCTAGAGAAGAGCAGACTCAGAAGCTTGCCTAAGACTAACAAGTTAAGGAGCTAACTACCTCTTATTTACCAAGGAACTATGCCTCCCAGTTACCAGAATACAATGTCCGCTGCTCAGAATATCTTCTTCTCCTTCTTGAGGTTTCACCCATTGCTATCTGGTGAGTGTGGTGGACATTAGTAATTCACCCTCCCTAACCCTTCCCACGGAAGGAAGATGGGGCGATCTACTTCCGTAGTGATACTGCCTCGGAAACCCAAGGAGGGGTCTCTCTGAGTCGGGTCTGACTCGATGGCACATAACAACAACAACAACAACCCCTCCCAACACACACATACACACACTAACAGCCATTCATTTTTCTTTTGGAAACAGCTCTAGATCCTACAAGTGTAGTCTATGATCCAGACCTGCCCAATCAAAACATCTCTTGCCTTCCACTGCAGGTTGGTTCAGGGTGACTCTCAGGACGTTTGGAGGAGCTACCAGAAAAGAGTCTGGTGGTCTTTCACTGCACTTAAACCTGAGAGGATGTAGTGGCTGCCATCTTGCCATCATGTGGTTCCTGAGAAAAAAATACCAACACAGAAGAAGTGAGATGAATGACACCTTGCCAGAGACACAATTTCCCACAACACTTTCTTAGGGAATCCTGCCTCCCAAACCCCATACAGTATTAGATAGCATGTGACCTTTCATTCTTTTTGTGTGTCAGTAAGTTTTCTTTTCTTTTTTAAATTCTGTTTATTTTGTTGTTGTTGAGGCTATACACAGCAAAACATACCCCACTTCAACAGTTTCTGCATGTACCATTTAGCAACATTGGTTATATTTTTTGAGATGTGTAACCATTCTCACTTTCCTTTTCTGAGATGTTCCTCCCTCTTTCACATAAATTCACTGCCTTGTAAGGTTCCCATCTAGTCTTTTGAGTTGCTGTTTTCAACTTGATCCCATATAGAGAGTTCTTAAAAGAGCACAGTGCTCAAGGCGACATCCTTTACTAGTTAGTTAAACTATTGTTTGCTCTTAAGAAGACTTCAGGAGATATTTTTGGTTTTAGGTTTATGACCTTCCTTCTTGATCACAAACAATTTTATCAGAGATGAACACCTAAACCAACCTGATCCATCAGATTTGTTATTTTAGGCGTTTGTGACTGAGACACAAGGACTAAATCCATTTGCCACACCTCTTCTAGGTCTGGGTTTCCTCATGTATAATGAGGGGTTGGACTGGGCAATTTCTAGGGTCTTCCATCATTGAGTTCTTTTCATCTTAAGTATCCAGATTCTGTTTTCTAGGCTTGGTGTAGCTCATGGCCTCTGCTTACACCACAGGGAGCCAGGCAAGCCAAAGAACAGGACACTGAGTGCAGGTAATAGGTGTAGAGCAATTGTGATTCACTCTATAGGGATGTGGGGTATCTTCTCAGGTTCTTCAATCACTGAAGGTCTGCCTTGGGCAGAGAGAGCGCTCCCTTTTTTTCAGCCCTACAGAGGAAAGAGGGCATTCACAGAAAGCATTCTGCAGCAATGCCGGTGCTCATGCCACAGTGATCCAAAGCCCACCAGAAGGGCCCATTTTCTTCTCCCTTCATCCCAGTGGCTCTCAATGCTGCTGAACACAGAATCCCTTGGGGAGCACTCTAAAATGACTGATTTCCAAATCCCACCTATGAAAACATCAATGACTCAGTCTATCTTAGTGGAGGAGAAGGGACCCAGAATGTCAATATTCTTCCTCAAAATCCTCCCTTTTCCTTGAGTCAGTTGGAATAGGGTTTGTTTTCTTAAAACCAAGTGAACCACCAATTGCAGATGCCTGAACGCCCTCAGTTCGGACATGGGAACCCTACTTAGTCCTTTCTAGGCGGTGGTATCATGCTAGCTGAAGCGAGATACACAAAGGCCTTAACTCTGGCTCTGATTCTGGTTCCTCTGTGGCCCCAGCCATGCCTGCTTAGCGCAGCTGGTGAAGATGACACCCCTGCCATCTCTATGTGATGCTGCTGGGAGGCTCAGACTCTCAACACCACAAGGGACATTCTTTTTCCTCTTCTCTACTCCAGGGACACCAAGAAGCTCATGGGGTTCCCTGCTGCCGCAGGCCACCTCATGGCCTGGATGACAACGGCCAGCCCAAGGGTAGCAAACAACTTGCTAAAGCCCCTAGACTCTCAATATGGCACTTCAATACCCAGGAGCTTTCAGGAGGCACTGACAGTTGTTGGTGGGGGCTTTTTATGGGGGGCAGGTAGAGGGAGAGGAAATACATTTTTAAAGATAACCTGGAGGCAAATATAATATTTATACTTATTTATCCTCAGAGCTCACGCACAAGGTCCCAGACATGTCTAATGAGCAGGAATTGCAAAATGGCCACGAGTCCTACTTGTTTGCCTTTGCAGAGTCTCTATGCAGTCACATGGACCGAGATTTTTCAACTGTGTGACTGCTGCAGGCAAAACGGCTATAAGGAACACCAGGATGCACAGCAAGTGCCTGACTCCCAGAGGCACTGAGCCACAAAACAGCCAACTCAGGAAAATGAGGCCTTCCTCCCACTCCTCAGCAGAGCACAGGGCAGACACACATATACACATGTGTCTACATATGGGGGGTTGCTGACACACACATGCGCACAAGCCCACACACCGTGAGGTACACAGAGACCCTTTCATGCCCTAATGGCCTCATTCATAGGCACACTGCAGGCACACAACTGCCCAAACTCACACACACTCCCCAAAGCCGGTGCAACACATGGCACCCTGGCTAAGGTCCTGTTTTAGATGAGGGCTCTTACCTGCTCTGCTCACTCTGGGTACCAATGATTTTAAAAAACAAAACAAAACAAAACAAAAAAAACCAAACACACTGCCATCAAGTTGATTCCAACTCATAGTGATCCCCTTTGGGTTTCTGAGGTGGTAAATCTTTACAGAAGTAGATTGCCCAGTCTTGCTTCCACGGAGTGGCTGGTGGGTTTGAACTACCAACTTTCTGGTTAGCAGTCAGATGGCTTAGGCACTGTGTTGCCAGAGCTCCTTCCAATGATCTTAAGCAGTACCCAAATGGGCTGGCTATGGATAAAATCAACAACAGGTTTATTGAGAACAACATGGTCTGCTCTGGAGTAAGAACTACAGAAGCGACTCCAAGGCACATAACAACCACCACGAGAACATATATTCATTGTGTATGTATGTATATCAATACAATATATATACAAATATATATGTATACATATAAATATAAAAATATATGGTCATATAAATTAAAAAATATATATACAAATGCTGCACAATTGGACCAGATATTAGCTTCTAGGCTTTTCTTATGGGGATTGGCAAAGCCCTTAAGTAATGGGAGTGTGTCTGTCCTGGTCTCTGACTCCCCACACTGGGTCAAGTCCTCTGTTATAAGCTCTCAAAGTCACTCATGTTTCTTTTCTTTGCAGCACTTATTACAGTTGTCATTTTACCTTTATTTGTGATATTTGTTTTTCTAGTCTATGGTAGGTCCCTGGGTGGTGCAGAGGGTGTGTGCTCAACTCTTTACTGAATGATTGGCAACTTGAATCTACCCAGCGGCACTGTGGAAGAAGGAAGAAAGCCTGGTGAGCTGCTTCCATAAAGATTACAGCCCAGAAAACCCCATGGAGTTCAGTTCTGCTCTGTAACACCTGGGGTCACCATGAGCCGGCATCAACTTGAAGGCAACAGATTTTTTTTTTCTTTTTTGTCTCTGCTTTGCTGGCCTGTAAGCTTCATGAGGGTAGGGCCACATCTCTTTGCTCACTGTTGTGTTTCCAGTTACAACACATAGCAAGTGTTCAGGAAACAGACTGCTAAATGAGTGCATGGTCCTTTTCTTCTATTGTGGCTTCTCTCTGGGTGCCATGACAATCAAGTCTCACACTTTGGCAACAGGAAACTCACTTCCTTTAATATTTGTTCTTGTTGTTGTGTGCCATTGAGTCAATTCCAACACATAGTGACCCCACCTGACAGGGGTCACCTCCTAGGGTTTTCTAGGCTATAATCTTTATGGGAGAAGATTGCCAGGTCTTTTCTTCCTGCAGAGCTGCTGGTGGGTTCAAACCACTGACCATTTGGTTAGCAGCTAAGTACTTAACCATTGTGTAATCAGGACTCCTTTGTTGAATGCTAACAGCAGAGAATTCCCAGGCTTGGTCTGCAACTTTAAATACAACTGTATTTCTAATGAGATGATTTTCCTTGCTCCATCAGGGATATGGCATCTCTCTGTTTACATGTGAACAACTTCTTTTCTTATTGCTGGATTGTAGCTGGCTTGACTGGGGTCCTGACCAAGGGACTGGGGAAGGGGTGGTTTGGGAGTCATTACCAGTTTAGGTTTTCATAGGACAATGTCATCCACAAATGTATAGTTTGGCAGGAAAAACATACTTATGGAAAGACTGTGTGTTATACTACCATTGCACTGAGTCAAGCCAGACCAAATTTTGCTACAAGTCAAGAAGGGAGCTTTGTAGGGCCAGTCTCTTGACTGATCAGGAATAGAAAAGTGGTATTTCTGACCAACTCATTATGTTAATTTTTATCAAAACGCTTGCGCTGGCTTCTGGGTGAGCTGTCCCCTCACCTCCAAAGGAAAAGAAAGATCAGCAGGTTTCCACATGTTTTTATTTTAACAAACCAGGAGTTTCTTCAACAAACAGCTGGTTTGCTGGCTAATTCCTGCTTAAAAAAGGGCTTCTGGCTAGCAACTCTTAAACACAAATCAACTGATTCTGGTAGGATCTTCCCAACATATAACTGATTTAGAAATCCACATATCAGAGCATTTTGTTTCTTTACATAAAAAAGATGAGCTTCCAGGTCTTGCCCGTGTCACAGCTCAGACGCTGGCTGGGTTTCAGTCTTTGTGACTGACCATCATATAGTGTCCCTTCCCCTTTTTAATTTGCATGGGATGGATAAATAAAACAACAACAATAAAAACATTAAGCAAAATTAACCCCCCAAATGTCTCCCCTAGCCGCGGGTTCCCTCTCTCTGGAAAGCTCTTTTGGTTCTGTGCAAGGGTGGTCAATGTTGTGGTATAGCACCCAGATTCCTTCTTTAGGAAGGAAGCACTCTTTCCTCCAGCTTCTGGGAGTGTTGGCTGCTCCCAGGGAGCCCCTTTCTGGGAACTGCCCTTAGCTAAAGACAACTGCCTCATCTGAGGTTATGCCTGCTCTCTGGGGCAGCTCACATCCAATGACCAGCTGTGCAAGGGTACAAAGGCATGGCCCTCTTGCTTCAGTTCAAGTCTTCTCTGAAGTTCTATTTAAGCCCCAGAGCTCCCCAAGGGATCGACTGAGGCCTTTGTTGGGGCTGCATCATTGTTCAAATTCTCTCTCTGCCCAATTCTGCTTGTGTAACTCCCTGACAGGTGTTGGGTCCCTTAAAAAGTCTCCATCTCAGAGTCTGTTTCCTGGGCAATGTGACATATGTTGGCCCTTTCCTGCTTTTCAGGCTTAGATGGTTTTGGTGAACATTTGAGACTGTTTTATATTGATGGAGTATGGCATGACCTTGGCTGGTACTGGGTAGCAGGAATTCAGGGGTCAGATGTGGTAAGATTTCAAGTGTCTCTGTCCTGATCTCGCTGGGTTTTAAAGCTATCCCCAAACCTCTATGGAGCGCAAAGCTCTGGACAGCAGCCTGGGATGGCAAGGCTAGCCAAACAATATGTTTCTTCCCACACAGGTCTGTCTTTGGCATCTCTTCCTGTGCTCAGAGGAGTGAACTGCCTGAACATGGGGTGCTCAGGGAGGAGTGGGAGAATCCCCAATACTTCACCCTTTCTCTTCTCTTGGGGGCCTTTGGGAGGAAGAAGTAAAATTCAAGAGTAAAAGTGAAACATAATTGTGAGGATTGTACTGATCCTTGGCCTTTGTGCTCTCAGCTCTGTTTCTTAGTCTTCCCCTACTTTGAGCGTTAGGGAGCTGACAGTCGCAGGCTGCATGTCCCAGGCTCCCGGGTCAGCTGGCTTCTGGCTGGATTTGGCCAATAAGAGGCAGTGGTGGGAGACTGGCTGGTGGAGGAAGAGGGAGAATCCAGGACATCTGTCCCCTTGCCTTTCTGCCTTGGTTTCTCTGGCAGTGTCTGCATCCCTTCCCTGGCTTCAGTTCCACCATAGTTATAGTTATGTTGGGTGTCCTGGCCCATGGGTTCCAGTGATGCAATTTCTTCTTTGTCTCTCCAATGTAGAGTGATATTGGCTTCCTTCTAATTTCTGGGTCACCTCACTGTTACCTGATTGGATGTCAGCTATGCAACCAATTCACTGTATTAAATTCCTACTGTTATAAATTCTTAAAGTGATTTCTGTTTTCCTGGTTAGATACTGACTCATAAGAATTTATTGCTGTTCCAAGGAGCTCTGGTGGTACAGTAGAAAAGGCATTTGACTGCTAATCAGAAGGACAGTGGTTCAAACCCACCAGTCGCTCTGTGGAAGGAAGATGGGGCAATCTACTTCGGTAAAGATTTATAGTCTCAGAAACCTAATGGAGGTTGCTGTGAGTTGGAATCAGTTCAATAGCAGTGAGAATTTTTTTTTTTTTTTTTAAGTTGAGTTGTGGTCTTATTTAAAAGGCAGATGAGTGTTGAGTTCTGTCCCTAGAACAACTGGTCGCATGACTAAATCATTCCTTAGAACTGTCAGCAAATCACCTCCACTACCTCTTTCCGATCCCCATTTCTGAGCTCCCGTCTAAGAAGAGCCCTCTGTTCTATGACTGCCTTTTTCAGGGGTTGGGGGTGATAAGTGTCTGTATCCTAACTGAATTTTAGTTTGGTTCATAGGGCAAGGAAGAATTTGAGTGAGGTGCTACAAAAGTTACGTTTGTTGCACAGGCTAAAATGCCTGCTCTGTAGCAGAAATTCGTGAAAGTGTTCTAACAACAGAGCTGTTAATAGATATTATGGAAGGAAAAGTGTTTGGAGGGTGTCTTAGTTTTCTTACTGCTGCTGTAACAGAAATATCACAAGTGAGTGTCTTTAACAAACAAATTGATTTTCTCACAGTTTAGGAGGCTAGAAAGGAGCCCTGGTAGTGCAGTGGTTAAAGTGCTTGACTGCTAACGGAAAGGTTGGTGATTCCAACTCACCAGCCACTCCACTGGAGAAAGATGAGGCAGTCTGTTTCTGAAAAGATTTACAGCCTTGGAAACCCTATGGGGCATTTCTACTCGGTCCTATAGGGTCCCTGTGAATCAGAATGAACTCAATGGCAATGGATTTGAAGAGGCTAGAAGTTTGAATTCAGGGCACCAGCTCTAGGGGAGGGCTTTCTCTCGGTGTTGGCTCTGGGGAAGGTCCTTGTCTTTTTTTAGCTTTTGTTCCTCCATTCCTTGGTGATCTTCATGTGCTGTGGCATCTATTTCCCCTCATCTGTGCTTGCTTCTCTGCTTAATCTGCTCTTTTTATACCTCATAAGTGATTGACTGGTTTAAGACACAACCAACACTCACATGGCCTTATTAACATAACAAAGAAAATTCTATTCCGAAATGGGATTGCATCCACAGGTGTAGGGTTTAGGATTTACTATACATATTGTTTGGGGCTATAACTCAATCTGTAACAGTAGGGCAAATAGTTTTGGATTTTCCTCACTTATTAACTGCTATCCTATTGCCCCATCTTCCTTCTGAGGAGTGGCTGGTGGGTTTGAACCGCCAGCCTTCTGGTTAGCAGTCAAGTATCTTAGCCACTATGCTACCAGAGCTCCCTAACAACAACAACAACATCCTTTTTCTATTCCTGGATTCCTTCCAGGATACCAGTTGCCTTCGAGTCGATTCTGAGTCTTGGTGATCCCCTGTGTTTCACAGTAGAGCCCCCCTCCCAGCATTTTCATGGTTGTGACTTTTTAGAAGCCTCACCAGGCCTTTCTTCTGAGAGGACTGTGGGTAGGTTCTAACCACCAACCTTTTGGTGAATAGCCCAGAGCTTGACCATTGGTGCCATCTGGGGACTCCCTGCAAATAGTTTTGGGAAACACTGGGTTAAACAGAATTGAGGAGGATTATTACTCCAGGATGTTTCAGAGTCTTCAAGGTGCTAGTACCCTTTATGAATCTCAGGAGGGGCATAGTCTGTAGAGTTTCCTAAATTCAATTAAATATATTCAAACAAACAAACAAAAAAAACCCAAACTCACTGCCATGGAGTTGATTCGACTCATAGCGACCCCTCATTGGGCTTCTGAGGTGGTATTTCTATGGAAGTGGATTGCCCAGTCTTCCTTCCGAGGAGTGGCTGGTGGTTTTGAACCACCAGCCTTCTGGTTAGCAGTCAAATGCCTTAGGCACCACACCACCAGAGCTCCTCATTTAAATATAGAACCCCTTTTTGTGGAATATCTCATGGGAACCATGTTCAATAAGACCCACTCTGAAAAACCTTCTCTATGGCCTACACTTGGGTTTTTAATGGCTTGTTTGTCTACGAACTAATTGGAGTGAAAGCTGTTTTAGATGAAAAATATTGTCTACTGTGTAGGAGAGAGGAGCTTTGCTGGTGTAGTGCCTAAGGTATTTGACTGCTAACCAGAAGGCTGGCAGTTCAAACCCACCAGCCACTCCTCAGAAGGAAGACTGGGCAATCCACTTTCGTGGAGATACCACCTTAGAAACCCAAGGAGGGGTTTCTATGAGTTGGAATTGACTTGACAACGTGAGTTTAGTTTTGTTTTTTTGGTGTAGAGGAGAGTGATCATCTATTTGGGTGCAAGTCCTGGCTCACTTCGCTCCATGAGCTGGACATCATTTATTTCCTTGGTGCTTGTTTGTCCATACACAACTTTAGTAGAAAGGTGGGTCCATATCCTTTAATTATAAGTAAGATGTTTAACCAGGACTTCTAGTAGGATTGAATAAGGAAGTGCACAGGAAGCACTTAGTTCAGTACTTGGCACAAAGCAAAGGTTCAACCCATGCTAGCTGCTGTAAGCTCCTAGTTGCTTTATGTGTCCTCATTCAGGCCAATGAAGGTGCTATAACCTACTTTCAGGAGGTCTTATAATCCTCTCCCATGGATTCTAAGACCAGTCAGTGCCTCAGGGATAAAGGCTGAGTGGAAGCCCCTCAGCAGCCTCTTAGATGTATTAAAGACCAAGACAACCTGTGCTTACCACAGAGCTTACCCAGGGCACTCTCTCTGGAGGTCTGGAAGCCCCAGCTGGAGCTCAGGTACTTCCTACCCCTACCTTGTGTCTCTAAGTTGTTAGTTCTATCTTGCCTAGCCTGACACATGCAGCCTGGAAATATAATCTGAACCACAAAATCCCCCTGGCCCAGGCAGTGCTTTCCCCCTTCTCCAGCAGCAACAAGGAGGTGGGGAGAAGTTACTATAGGAGCATTTGGAAATGGCAACTCTCGCATCAGAGACCAAAAGCTCAGGCTGGCAAAAACAAAAGCTTATTTGTCCCAAGGGGCTATGACCGTGGTCACCTCCTAGCCAGGGGGCAGTGAGCTTCACAGAGCACTCCTTGCTCAAAAGTCCCCCAGAGACAGGGCCCTCCCTGATGCTTGGGGAGCTGATCTTTCCAAGGGGGCTGTGGGAAGTGGAAATGCAGCTGGGCCTCCAACCCTCTGCCCTCCTGCCCTCTTACCCTCCGCAGCTTGAAGCCAGGGATGGAAAGGACACTTCCAATGGTGACTCAGCCCTTGTCCTCAGATGGCTCAGCCACACAGGGCCAGACAGGGTCTCCTCAGCTGGCTGGGTTTGCTCCAGAAGCCCTGGGTCCACTGTCTGGGTTGTCTTCTCCCCACCACCAAATTTTTTATTTTGAAGTCTTCACACTTATAGGTAAGTTGAAAGAATAGTCCAGTGATTCCCTATAAACCATCCATGAGACTCTGAATTTGTTAACATTTTGCCATATTTGCTATCTCTCTCTCTTTTTGGTATATTGTTGTTAGGTGCCATTGAGTCATTTTAGACTCTTATCACTCTCATATGATAGAGAAGAGCTGTCTTCCCATAGAGTTTTATTGGCTGTAATCTTTACAAAAGTAGATTACCAGGTCTCTCTCCCATGGAGCTTCTGAGAGGGTTCAAACCACCACCTCCTGGTTAGCAGCTGAGCATGGGAGTCTCCACCACCAGGTCTCCTCATTTGGTATAGTATTTGAAGATACGTTGTAGATGTCATGACACCTCACCTCTAAATATTTTCCATGCTTCTCTTAAGAATAGGAATGTTCTTCTTCAGATCCACAATGCCTTTATCACTCATGAGAAAATAGTAATTCCACAATATCAGTTAATATCCAGATCATGTTCAATTTTTCCCCAAAAAATACTTTTTTTTTTTAGCCTTTTAGTTTCCAAATTTGAGCCAGAATTCAGTTGTTATATGTTTTGCATTTTGTCTCTTTAAATCTAGAAGAGTTCTTTCAACTCCCCCCCCCCCCATTATATTAACTTTTGAAGAGTCTAGGCAGTTTTCTTGAGAAGGTTTGGACAAATGACTGAATTTATCTAATTGGTTCCTCCTGGTGTCATTTAACCTGTTCTTCCATCCTCTGTTTTCCCTCTAAACTGGAAGTTAGACCCAGATGCTTCATTGTTGTTACTTGCCATGGAGCTAAATCCTTCTCATGGAGACCCCATGTGTGCAGAGTAGAACTGCTCCATAGAGTTTTCAAGGTTGTGACCTTTGGAAGCAGATTTCCAGGCCTGTCTTCTGAGATGACTTTGGGTGGTTTCAAACTGCCAACATTTTGGCTAGTAGTGGAGCACTTAACTGTTTATACTACCCAGGAACTCTATTGCTTAATTAGATTAAAGTTAAACACTGTTCCCAAGAATATGTCCCAGGTGATGTACACTTCTCATTGCAACATTATCAGTAATGTCTTCTAGTTTCTTTGAACTTTTCTTATGGTTTATCTCAAAAGCATGAAATAAGGTTTAATGGTCAGCTGTTATATGCCAAGTGCTTTGTAGAACTATCTTACCTTGATTTACAAAACAATTTTGAGGAGAGGAGATTGACATCTCTGTTTCGTAGATGAAGAACTGAGGCTAAGATGGCAGGGAGGGATGAGAAATTAACATCTGGTAGGTAACAACTAGATGTCAGGCACGGTGCCAGGTGCTTTCCATGCAGGTGCTATGATGCCCACTTTGTAGAGTGGGAAGTTCTGGGAAGTTAAGTGATTTGCCTAAGGCCACAAAGTCAGTTGAGAGGCAAAATTAGCTTCACACTCAGATCTTTTTCCTCCCAGTCCCAAGTTCTTCTGCCTGCCTGTGCTGCCCTTCTCCCTGGATTCATCTTTAGGATTCTGCTCATTGAATGGATGAACCAGTCCTACTGCCCAGATTTAATTGTGCTTGGCCAGCCCAGCAAGCTTATGTTCTCAGAAGGTCCTAAGTAGTGATTCTGAGGGGCTGGACTCTGGGATGGGCCTCTGAGGAAGATTTTGGCCAGTGGCTTTCTCTTTCCAGTCTCCCAGGATATCCAGGGGCAGAATGAATGAGCATGTCTCCTGGTTTACCAAGACTGTGAGTGCAAGTGGAACAAGGTGTGGACTAGGTTACAAACTGGTATATAAGCAGAAGATATTTGAGGAAACTGAGACCCAAAGAGGGGCAGAGTCTTGTCTCAGGTCACACAGCCAGTTAGAGGCAGAGCTAGGAGTGGAATACAGGTGAGAGTTTGGACCCCTACTCCAGTGCTCTTTGTACAGTTTCTACTGTATGCTCACCAAAACCAAACTCACTGTTGTCAAGTCAGTTCTAACTCATAGTGATCCTATCCTACCCAACTACCAGTGAGTTAATTCCAACTCACAGCGACCCTGTAGGACAGAGTGGAACTGCTCTATACTGTTTTCAAGGCTGTAAACCTTTATAAAAAACCAGACTACCTCATGTTTCTCCCATGGAGCAGCTGGTGAGTTTGAACTGCTGACCTTACGTTTAGAAGTAGAATGCTTTAACCACTGTACCACCAGAGTAAAACTGCTCCATAGGGTTCCAAGGCTGTAAATCTTTACAGAAGCAGACTGCCACATCTTTCTCCCATAGAGCGGCTGGTGGGTTTGAACCGCTAACCATTTGGTTAGCAGCTGAGTACTTTAATCACCATACCTCCAGGGCTCCTTCTTCCTTTCTATGGCCTCCATTATTTATGTAATTTTTTCCTGGAATGGAAAAGGAGCCAGAGCAGGAGAGCGAAGTGGAAGGGTGACAGGGATAAGATGATGGCAGTGGAGATAAGCAGAAAGAGAACAACCCAGGCAAGAGGATACTGGCTTCTCTGGATGTGGGTTCTCAACATACCGAGGGGATGAGGGTAAGGGGTATTTGTGTGTCTGTGTGTGTGAGGAGTAGAGCCAAACATACACCTCCCTGACATCGTAGTTCTACCCTGTCAGACACTGAGAAAACTTTCATTCTGTCCATCACTGTGGCCTTGATTAGACCTTCATCTGATCACTTCAGACTCTGATATCAGCCTCCTCACTGGTCTCCTGTTTCCAATTTCACCACTTCCCCCTTACCTCTACATCTCAGCCAGAGTAATCTTTCCAAAACACCGTCTGATCAGGCTGTTCCTCTACTGATAACCTTGTATCAGTTAGCTATAATTGCCTAAAAAACTGCCCCTAGATGTAGTGGCCTAGACCAATAATGATTTTATTAATTTATGATTTTGGACCACTTGGGTGGTTGTTTGGTCTGGGACAGTTCAGTTGATCTCTGCTGGGCTCTATCATGTGTCCATCCGCTGTCAAGTTGGCTGGTGGCTACTGGTGGCTGATGATCAAAGATGACCTCACTAACTTGTCTGGTTTTGGGAGGCTGTCAGTAATTTGAGCTGGGTTCAACAGGGGACCCCATTTCTTTATTACAAGTCCTCTCAAACTCTAGTAGATTAACTCAGGCTTATTTCCAAGGTGGTTTCTGGATTCTGAGAGCAGCAAGAGGGCAGGCCCTAATACAAAAGCCTTCTTCAAATCTCTGTTTGCATCACATTTGTTATTGTCCCTTTTACCAAATTAAGTCAAGTGGCCAAGGGCAGATATAATGGAGAGACTTGGTGGACAAATAAATTCTACCGTTAGGTGGCACAAATGGTTTGCATTCTGGTACTAACCTAAAGGTTGGTGATTGAACTCACCCAATGGGTATTGTGGAAGAAAGGCCTGGCGGTTTGCGTCTGTAAAGATTACAGCCAAGAAAACACTATGGGGAAGTTCTACTTTGTAACACATGGAGTTGCCATGAGTTGGAATTGACTTATGACAATGGGTTTGTTTTTTTGTTTCTTTGTAGGATGAAAATACTTCTTTGTAGAACAAGGTACAGCTGAATGTTCCTTAGAGGTGAAGATGGTGAGACTTCGACTCATGTACTTTGGACATGTTGGCAGGAGGGACCAATCCCTGAAGAAAGGCATCATGCTTGTAAAGTAGAAGTTCTGTGAAAAAGATGAAGGCCCTCAATGAGATGGATTGACACAGTGGCTGCAACAATGGGCTCAAACATAGCAATGAGGATGGCCCAGGACCGGGCAACATTTTGTTCTGTTGTACATGGCATCGCTATGAGTTGGAACCGACTTGACGACACCTAACAACAACATGGGAAGTAAAAATTTGCCATCATTTCTGCAGTCTGCCACAACCCTACCTAACTCTCCTGTGCCCTCAAGATACAATCCAAACTCTTTAACCTACTCTCTATGCCCTCCATAATCTATTCCAAACTCTTTTCCCATTACATACCTCATACAAATCTTGTTGCAGTGATTCAAGAACCTCACCATTTCAAAGTGCCTTTCTTCTGCATGCCTTTGCATGTACTATTCCTTCTCTCTGTAATGCCTCCCTCCCATCCCCCAGGACCTACTTGTTCCTCTATGTTCAGCTCCAATGCTACCTTTCTCTAGAAGTCTTTTCCCTTTACACCTCCATCTGAATTCATCCTCTCTCCTAGGTCTCAGAGCTCTTGGCTTGCATCTCCATCGTAGCACTTCCTTCATGCTGCATTGGGAATACCAGCTTGGCTCATGGTCTAGTAGGGTGTATGGGCTCTGGAGTCCTACTTTCAGGGTTTGAATCCAAGCTTCTTCATTTACTGTGTCACCCTGTGCCTCTCACTTCACTTCTCTATGCTTCAGTCTTATCATTTATAAGAAAAGGGGGATAATACCAATCCCAACTTCATAAGGTTATTTCAAGAATCAAATGATGGTCATGAAAATGTTTGGCAGGGTGAATGTGAGCCCCGACCAGACTTCAAACTCTTTGTGCCCTGGGAGGAACTAAGTTCGTTAAATATCCTTCCCAGACCAGCATGTAGTTTGACATAGAGCAGGGCAGGGGAGATTCTTCACAATCATTTTTGTAAACTGACATCTCCCTCCAAATAATAGTGGATCCTCTGCAGGTGCAGCAGACAGGAGGCCTGCCTGCTTTTTGGTTTTTCCTTAGCATCCCTCTGTCTGAGACAAGGCTTGGCTGGGCCCATAGCCAGTAATGAAGTGGTTGCTAATAATATCATTATATGCTGAATAATTAACTGTCATTTAAAAATTCATATGTTGTTGGGGGCAAGGCCTTTTATCAGCATCTGGGGATGCATCAGAAGAGGACAGAGATGGATGTCAGCGAGGCTGACTTTGCCTGTGAAGGGCGACCCGGGGTCCAGGGAGAGCTGTTGGAGTGGCCACCAGACAGTCAGCTAATATATAACTGCAATATCCCCAAGTGATAAACTGCAATTTCATAAGCACTTGATGCATATGAGCAAGCTTAGAACAATATTGGAGGCATTAATTTCATTTGACTAATGCTTATCTATATTTTATTCTTTTTCATCTTTACAGAAGCCCCTCTTTCTTCCATGCTAAGGGAGGTGAAGCTAGAGAACTGCAGATAGGCCAGAGTGAGATGGGGCACTAGCCTTGGAGGTTCTTACTTGTTCTGCCCCATGACCTTGGAGGTTCTTACTTGTTCTGCCCCATGAGCTACAGGCACAGACTTGGGACGTGCATAGTAGGCTATCCCTAAGCTTGAGGTCCTGTTTTGGGAGTCTGACTCTACCTGTTCAGGAAGCCTCAGGCTCTCTGGTGGGGCCAGAAAAGAGTGATGTGGGTATCTAGGTCCTGGACACGTGGACTGAAGTTGCTGTACATTCCCCACCTGGTCCTGTTAGGGGTGAGCCTGGAGGGGAAGCCCTAGTGACCCTGCAGGGAGAGGCTTGGGGAAGCAGGGATGAAGCAACTACCCCACATCGGGGAAGGACTTAAGGGAGAGGAAGGGGAGGAGGAGAAAGGAAGATGAAGGAGGTGGAGAAGACCATTAGGGGAGGAGGGAGAGAAAAAGGGAGAAGCAGAAAGACAAGAAAGAGATGAAGGAACCGGAAGGAGCTGGTGATGAGATGAACTGGCTGCAATGGAGGGAGAAAGGCAGCCAAGGGGGTAAGAACAAGCATCCTGTTTCTGTTTATGGTGATGGAAAATTTGGGAATGGCTGCACAACATTATGATATGACTGATGTCACTGAATTGTATGTGTGAAAGATGTTGAATTGGTAAATGTTGTGTTATATACATGTTTCCACAACAATAGATATTTATAACTATATATGGTGGAGTAGTGCCTAAGGCATTTGACTGCTAACCAGGAGGCTGGCAGTTCAAATCTCTCAGCCACTCCTTGGAAGGAATATTGGGCAATCTACTTCTGAAGTGATACTACCTCGGAAAACCAAAGAGGGGTCGCTATGAGTCAGATACGACTCTATAGCAGTGAGTTTGGTGTGTGTGTATATATATATATATATAGTTCAGGGATCAGACAGTCTTAGCTTGGGTGCTGGCTATGCCACTAATTAGCTCTGTGACCTCGGACAAAGTCTCAACCTTTTCCAAACTCTAGTTTTTCATTTGTAAAGATGGTGTAGCTTAGCTGGGTGCTCTGTTTGGGATCATACAGAGCTACAATCAAAAGACTGTGTTCTTATCTGGAGGGCTGGCTGGGGAAGAATCTGCATCCACAATCACTCAGGTTGTTGGCAGAATTCATTTCCTTGCGATTGTAGGACTGAGAGCTCCTCTTCTTGGTGGTTGTCTGTTGGAGGCAGCCCTCAGAAATTAGAAGCCACCCACACTTCATTGCCAAATGGTCTTCTCTGACCTGGCTTCCCATAAGCCAGCAAGGAGAGTCTCTAGAGTGAGCCTGTTAGCAAGACTCAAGCCATTGTGTTTTCAGTCATCTCATATGCATGTGAAAGCTGAACAGTGAAAAAGGAAGACCAAAGAAGAACTGATACATTTGAATCATGATGTTGGTGAAGAATATTGAACATACCATGGAATACCAGAAGAATGAACAAATTTGTCTTAGAAAAAGTACCACCAGAATGTTCCTTAGAAGCAAGGATGGAGAGACTTCATCTCACTTACTTTGAACATGTTATCAGGAGAAATCAGTTCCTGGAGAAGGACAATATGTTTGGAAAAGTAGAAGGTCAGAAAAAAAGAGGAAGACCTTCAATGAGATGGACTGACACAGTGGCTGCAAGAATAGGTTCAAACATAGCAACAATTGTGAGGATGACACAGGTCCAAGCAATGTTTCATTCTTTTATAGGGTCACTATGAGTCAGAACTGTCTTGACAGCACGTAACAGCAACATTGATTAGAAGCAAGTCACAAGTCCCACCCATACTCACAGGGAGGGAATTACACAAAGGTATGAACTCCAGGAACCAGGGGTTAAGGGGGCTATCACACCTGACTGTGACAGCCCATCTCCACTCAGTTCCAGGTGGTGTTCTAAGTGCATTTCATGACCAATCTCATTTAACCTTCAGAACAACCCCATGATGTGCTGTGATCTTCACTACTTCACAGACGAAGAAATGGCAGCGTAAGAGGTTAAGTCACTGCTGTGAACTTAGTAGCATAGCCAGTAGTGTTTGTTTAGACTTGATCCAGGAATTCTGGCTCTAAGGCTCACACTCTTAACCATCAAGCCATACAGCATTGCAGGACTGCTTATGCTTATCCACATAAGGTGTTGAGTACAGGACTTGGGGCAAGGCCTGATAAATATTGCCTCAAACTAAACTGTTTGTGGCTTATCCTTTTCTGGTAGCCTCAGTACCCATGTTGAGGCCATATCCACACATAGGATAAGAAAATCCAAGGTCCAGAGCACAGAAGAGCAAGATGGGTTTCCTGGAGAGGTGGAGGAATGACACTGCACATTCTTTCACTTGAAACACCCCTGACCCATTATTGCTACTGATTTCTCAGGCCTCAGTTTTAGAAGTCACTTCCTGTATGTATTAGTTTCCTGCTGCTGCTGTAACAAATTAGTGACTTAAAACAACACAAGTTTATTATTTTGCTGTTCTAGAAATTAGAAATACAAAATGAGTCTCACTGGGCTACAATGAGTGCTGTTCCTTTCGCAGCTCTAGGGGAGAATTTGTCTTTTGCTTTCGCAGATTCTGCAGTCTGCCTCTTAGCTCTTGTTCTTTAAGGCCATCTTTAAGACCAGCAATGGCCAGTGGAACCTTTCTCACATCGAATCACTCTGACACTGACTCTTCATCTATAAATCTTTAGGGAACACCATTCTGCCTACTGAAGGAAACCTGGTAGAACTTAGCTGCTAACTGAAAGGTCAGCAGTTTGAACCTCCCATCTGTTCCATGGGAGAAGAATGTGGCAGTTTGCTTCTGTAAAGATTTACAGCCTTGGTAACCCTGTGGGGCAATTCTACTCTGTCCCATAGGGTTGTTGTGAGTCAGAATTGACCTGATGACAACAGGTTTTTATTAAAATTCTGACTACCACACTTCCATAGAGGGTCTGGGTTAGGTGCTATGGCTGGTGCTCCTGTGGTAGCCTTTACTTCCCCTATCACCACCTGTGGTGGTTAAGTTTGTGTGTCAAATTGACTGGGCAGCTGAATGTAGTATTCCCCATGATGAGACTGGCAATCAACTCCATGGTGGAATCTACCACAAGCAGCTGAGTAGCTGCTTTTGGGTATGTGGTCTGCTTCCCGTACATAAGAAACAGCTTTGGGAATGGTCTCTAACTTATGGCACGCTTGAATCCTGCATGTAGCCATGTTGTTGTTCAGCAGCCTGCCATGCTCTGCTGAGCTTGGGACTTTCAATGGACTTGAATTGATGACCTGCCATGTGGTTTGGTAACATTGGGAGTGTGCCACTTTATTTGTCGACCTTGGGCGTGTTAGCCTAGCAGCCAGTAGCTGCCTGAGTGAAGAGATGCCTCTAGCTTCAGTGGGCAGGGAGCAAGAGGCAGAGCTGAAGCCCAAGTTTGAGAGGCTTTCATACAGCCTCTAGAGCCTGGCTCTTTGAACTCGGACTTCTAGCCTCCCGAACTGTAAGAGAATAAACTCGTTTGTTCAAGCCATCCCATTTGTGGTATATTGCTGTCATAGTGGCATTATGTAACCAAAACACCACCCTTAGTGTTTTCCAGGGGTCTCAGACTCACATGCCCTTTGGAGCCAGGAGCTGATGGCTGATGTAAACAAATTCCCTGAGTATAAATTAATGAGTAGTGGCACTGTGGCAAAAGGAAACCCATTTCAAATTCAAATATTTTAAAACACTGTTGGTCAAATAAAACTTGTAGACTGCCAGTCTGTAACTCGGTTCCCACGTGGCTATGAGTACCATGTGGTCAGCTGCTGGGGCTGTCGAGAGGCTATCACATTCCCCTCCTTTGTATGAGGCAGGCAGAAGGCACTTCCTCTGGGTAGACCAATCAGGAAAGGCTCTCCTTCCTCTGGGCTGTTAGCCAGGTGCCCTTGTGCAGTGCACAACCTATACACTATCTATGGCCATCCTGCATGTCTGTCTTGTTTGCTGTTCTGTCCCTGGTGTCTAATACAATAAGTAATACACAGAACAAATATAGATTCATATTCATTGAATGTATAATTGAATGAAATCCAGGGCCTTCTCACTCTGCTCTGTTCAGGGACATGTGACCTCCTTCAAAAAAGCTGGGACAAAGATGGCCAGAAGCTCAGATTTTCTTGACAGGCATCAACTGGGCATGGGTCCAGTGCATATGTGTGGATGCGTGTGTGTGTGTATAAGTGCACATGTGTATCAATCACAGGCTTCAGTGACTTGGAACCCAAGGTCTTTGTGCCTTTGTGGGAAATCACCATGGCCTGTGACCAAAAGGCTGGCCCAAGGCTGACAGCTGGAGGGGTTTCCGCCTGCCCTGGCTGCTGCCCCAGCTGCTTCTTTCCCACTCTCTTCCCACCCCCACACTCGAGATTCCCCGGAGGTCGGGCCTGGTGTAATTACAGGGTATCTGCTGCCTCCCTATAAATCTAATAGACTTTTTGGCCTTGTCAGATTAAAACTTACCTATCAACCCGCCGCAGTCCTCTAGATCTCCCTAAATCTGTACTTGGGAGAGAATTTATGGCCAGGAATTGCATTTTGCAAAATGATTAAAGTTGCCAAACAGCCATAAAAAGTTGCAGGAGGAGATATGGTTTTTTTGAAAGTCTGCTTAATTTATAAGGGGTGGAAGGTTTATTGTCATTTAGAGTCCGAAGCGAGGCAACGATAGAACGTTTGGCGGCAGCTGTGCACAGCTGCTCTCGCTTTATGCCTTTTACATGTTTTTAAATTGCCCTGTTTGAATCCGGCCTTCAGCAGCAGCAGCAATGCCCCAGTGTCCTGGTTTGCAGGAGAAAGGCTGCTCCCCCTGCCCTCTGATGTTTGGCCCCTGTCTTAGGCTGGGTTCTCCAGAGGAGCAAAACCAGTGAAGTGTTTATGTGTAAATACATATAGAGAGACTTACTTCAAGGAAATATTCACACAGTTGTAGAGGCTGGCAAGTCCCAAATATGTGGGGCAAGTATCAGACTGGAGGCTTTTCCTGACTTGTGTGGTTGCAAGGGCTGATGAACCCAAAATAAGCAGGTCAGGCTGCTGGCTCACAGGGTTGTGTGAGCTGGCAAATCCCCAAATCTGCAGGTCAGATGGTAGGCTACTGGCTTACATTCCAAGAACCAGAGGTCAGAGGAGAGGATGATGAGTCAGGTGCAGGATTGAGAGCAAGTGAGCTTTGTGAGAATGTCCATATATATTGGATGCAGGCCACACCCCTAAAAAAGCTCTCTTTATGTCAGATCACAAAATGGAGGATAATTACATAATACTGAAAATCATAGCCTAGCCAAGTTGACACATAACATTACCCATCACAGTCCACCCCTTGTCAACTTGGCACCTATACACATACCCTTAAACTATACATAATCTCTAAATAAAGACAATTATAGAGTCATACTTGACCTAACATGATACAACTAACATGCATACAATTGAAAACACACTGGCTCTGTTTAATTTTATAATAAGTAATGGGATAAAGGGGGAAGAAAATAAAAAATTTGCTATATACACACACACACATATGCACACACATACATGTACAACAAAACAAGGAAGAAATACTCATAACCATTACAATGCTCATTTCTGCAAGTGGTCACTTGGGCTGTAGCTGTTATTTAGAACTACTTTTTCCTACCACCTATGATGTTATGTTTTGCAGGTCTAGAGGTCTTAGTTCCAAAGGGAGGAATGCTCCCACCTGGAAACACAAAATTGATTCCATTGAATTGGAAGTTAAGAATGCCATCTGGCCACTTTGGGCTCCTCATGCCTCTGGATCATCAAGCAAAGAAAAGAGTTATCATATTGGCTGGTAGGATTGATCTTGATTATCAAGGGAAAAATCAAATTGATATTACATAATGGAGGTAAAGAAGAGTATGTCTGGAATACAGGAGATCCTTTAGGGCATCTCTTAGTACTACTATGCCCTGTGTGTGATTACAATCAATGGAAAACTACAGCAACCCAATTCTGACATGACTACTACTAATAGCCCAGACTCTTCAAAAATGAAGGTTTGGGTCACCCCACCAAGCAAAGAACCATGACCAGCTGAGGTGTTTGTTGAGGACAAAATAAATCTTCCTCTGCTGAGGTCATCTTTGGTGAACATGTACACAAGACACAAATATCTTTACTTCTTTGGTTCATTCAGAGAGTTCTATCTGCATATCTCTTCATCATACCTCCTTTTCACCAATTTTCCTATCATGTTCCTTCCAAGTCCCTGACCATCCAGCCAAAACATTGGCATAGCCCATGAATGACTATACCGTTGTACATCTGGCCATTTTTCCTTCCAAGCAAAGTGAACAATCAGTGCACTGCTCAAAGTCCTGCCCACTGGGAGGGTTACCCTTCACTACTGTTTTCAGGGAGGTCTCTGCATATTGTGCAGAACTAGGCACAAATTTTTTCTTTCTCAGTCAACTGATCATAAGGAACTCCCCATGAGGACTTAGGTGCAGACTGGGAGAGAGAAGGTAATGTGACTGGAGTGGAGATTATGGGCATTTGGGCCACTTCCTCTATACCTTACTTTTACCTTCAGATTCTGCTTGAGCCCAGTCTAACGTATACCACTCCCATTTAACGATGGCATGCACGTCCAAATTTATAGCCTTGGAAACTATCTGTGGCAGTTCTACTCTGTTCTATAGTGCTGCTATGAGCCAGAATTGACTTGTGGCAGTGGGTTCGGTTAGAAGGAATATCTAGACATGCTGCACACCAATGGACCCCTAGACATTTCACTGAGGTGGACGGTGCCTGAATTTTTGTCAGATTAATTTCCCACCCTCTAGCATGCAAATGTCTTACAATAAGTCTAGAGTCAGTGATACTTCTTCCTTACTAGGTCCAATCAGCATAGTGTCATCAATATAATGGACCAAATGTGATGTCTTATGGAAGGGAAAGGTGATCAAGGTCCCTGCAGACTGAATTATAACATAGGGTTGGAGAGTTGTTATACCCCAGAGGTAGGAGAGTGAAAATGTATTTGTGGCTTTACCACCTGAAGGCAAACTACTTCTGATGATCCTTTCAAGCAAGTATGGAAAAAAAAAAAAAATGTATTAGCCAGATCAATAGCTGCATACTAGGTACCAGGAGATGTATTAATTTGCTCAAGCAATGAAACCCCATGTGGAATAGCACAGCTTCAATTAGAGTCACCACCTGGTTAAGTTTATATAATCCATTTTCATTATCCAAGATTCATCTATTCTTTTGCACAGGCCAAATAGATTAATTGAATGAGGATGTTGTGGGAATCACCACCCTTGCATCCTTCAAGTCTTTGATTGTGGCAGTAATCTCTAATATCCCCAGGAATGTGATATTGCTTTTGGTTTACTATTTTCCTAGGTAAGGGCAGTTCTAATGGCTTCCACTTTGCCTTCCTACCAAGATAGTCCTCACTTCATATGTCAGGGATCCAATGTGAGGAGTCTGCCAGTTGCTGTGTATGTCTGTTCTAATTATGCATTGTGGAATTGAGGGAATCATTAAAGGATGGGTTCAGGGACTCACTGGACCCATTGTGAGACAGACCTGAGCTAAGACTCCATTAACAAACTGACTTCCATATACCCCATTCTGACTGGTAGGCTACAGTGACATTTTGGGTCTCCTGGAATTAGTGTCAGTTCAGAACCAGTGTCTAGTAGTTCCTGAAAAGTCTGATTATTTTTCTTTTCTGCAGTGAGTAATGTCTTGGTTCTCTAGTGCTGCTGTGACAGAAATAACACAAGTGGATGCCTTCTAACAGTTTAGGAGGCTAGCAGTCCGAGTTCAAAGTCCCAGCTTTGGGCCAGGTGGAGGCCCCTTGACCTTAGGCTTCAACTCTGCCTCTTGTTCCAAGTGCACTGGAGCAAGCTAAAGACTTCTTCTGACTCATGTAGCTGCTGATTGCTGAGACTGATGAATCCAAGATCGACAGGTAAAATGGCACAATTTCAAGGTCTGCAGGAAACACAGCAGGCCACTGTTTCAAGTCCAGGAAGAATTCTAGGATCAGCAGACAACATGGCTGGCCACTGGTTATCTGAATGTGCCCAAAAGCTAGAGCCTTCCTCAAAGCTTTCCTATATATACTGGAAGCAAGCCACATCCCAAAAGCAACTCATTAGCTCCACCAAGGAGTTGATTACAGCACATCCAATCTCATCATGCGGAATAATACATCAAGCTGCCAAGCTACTCAAAGTCACAGCCCAGCCAAGTTGACACACAACCTTAACTATCACAAACAGTAACTCTCGTAAAAGTCTGTAGATCCCTTTGGGGGAAGGCTGGGAGAAAGATTAACAGTATGAATTTATGGCAGTGAAATGGGGTCCTTCCTCAAGGGGACCCAGCCTCCCCTTCATGGAAAGGGTTGTGTCTTTGTAAACTGGCTCAAGTCTGGGAATTGACTGAGGGGCTGTGACTTTTCTGGCAATTCAAGTTAGACTGTGGTCCATTTGATCTAGAATTCTTCTGCTCATACAATCAAGTAAATATTTAGTAGATTTCCCATCTATTTCCCTCCTAGGGATATCATGACTAAGTAGCCAATGCCAAAGCTGGTGGTTCAAACCTGCCAGCCAATCCTCAGAAGGAAGATTGGGCAATCTACCTGAGTAGATATACTGCCTTGGAAACCCAAGGAGGGGTGGCTATGAGTCGAATTGACTTGTTGGCAGTGAGGTTTTTTTTTTTTTTTTTTTGAATCAGACTATTCTGACTACTGCTTTGATTCTACTGTCCATTATGCTAACCACGTCCACCTTGTTTTTGGTGATGAAAAGCCTCTGCTTGGCCCTTACTAACTAGGGCCCATTGTAGTTAGATGTCTTAATTTAGTTTGGGCAGTTCCCACTGTCAAATCTGACTTACATAAAATAGCAATCACAGCAGTCACAGTCTTCCAGGATGCTGGGGCTTGCTTCACAAATTTGTTCCTCACCGTTTCAGTAAAAGGTATGTCCTGTGGGCACTGCATGGGTGGATCTGTGGGGCCAACCTGATAAATCCACTCCAACATGACGATTTCTCTAAGCCTTTGGAAAACTCCTGTTGTAGTGTAACAAGACACATCTGGCATTTCAACTTGATTTATTGTAGGCCATTGCTTAATCTATGCTTCAGTGAACCAACCAAATAAACTATTAGATCCATTTCTAAACTCTTGAGCTGAAACATTGAATGAAGAATCTGTCCTTAGTTGGCCAGTATCAATAAACTCAAACTGAGTCAATTTTATGTTCCTTGCACCATTATTCCATGCTCTTAATAGCCATTCCCACACACATATATTGTTTCTGTTTGTATATATTAGAAAAATCAAGCAGTTCTTTTGGAGTGTAGCATACCTCTTCCTGGGTCACATTTTGTCCTTCACCTCTTGGCCCTTGCTGGGTCTTAAGTCTGTTGTTGTTGTTGTTATGTGCCGTTGAGTCGGCCCGACTCATAGCAACCCCTCCTTCGGTTGCCGAGGCAGTATCACTATGGAAGTAGATTGCCCAGTCTTCCTTCTGAGGAGGGCTGGTGGGTTTGAATAGCCAGCCTTCTGGTTAGCAGTCAAGTGCCTTAGGCACTATGCTACCAGACTTCCTGGTCTTAAGTCTAGTTATAAATTTAGAAGCAAAAATGGGTGGTGGGGGTGGGTCCTGGTGACATTCAGCAATGTCTCGTAAGGCATCCACCTCAGGCAAAGCCCCAGACAATGTCCCAGACACCATTCCAATTGATATCTCATACAAAGGCTCTTCAGACACAGCTGGGTTAATCTTATCAGATGGAGGTGGAAGGGATAATGGGTTTAATGGGGAGGGTCATTTAGCAGACAAAAATGGAGTAATTTTTTTCAGATGGGAGTAAGAAGGCTGGTTCTGTTGGCAGGAGTGATTCAATGGAATTTAGGGGTTCAATGTCCCCAGCTTTCTGATTATCTGCCCCTATGTCTCCATCTCAAGTTTTAGGATCCCACTTCTCCCCAATGAATGCTCACACTTTAACTTCACATACCATTTAGGGTTTGGAATTCAATTGGTGCTGTAATTCAGCCACTCTTACCCAGATAAGACTTTGGGTTTGCTTTCTGGCAGTATCAGCTGTGATACTATAAGAGATAAGGCTTTCTTTCAGGGCATAAGTGGCAACTTTTAGGTCCTTTATGCAGTGCTTGAGCTGTGACTCTGAAGCCCTGAGCTCATCTCTTTCTTTCACCACTTTGTCCAGTGAAAGCAGGATCAACTGACAAACTTCCCTATGTTTCTCAGTTTAACAGAAATACTGAAAGGTGCCAAATACACAGTCACCCAAAGAGCCTTGTTTCTCACAAATGTTTGACCCAAAGGTGGCAATATGTTATTTATTTCTACTGACACCTCATGCCAGGATTAGCAGTTTCCTCATTCTTACTGGAATTAGAGTCATCAGTATATTTAGGTCTAGACAGACTTGAGAATCAATTCAGAAAATTCATCCTTAAGATTTTGTTCCTCTAGAACCACTTGTGGTACCAAATGTGTTTGGCTAGGTTCTCTAGAGGAGCAAAACCAATAAAATATAGATATAGATAAAAACATAGATTTATTTCAAGGAATGGCTCATGCAGTTGTAGAGGCTGGCAAATCCCAAATCTGTGGGTCAGGTGTCAGACTGGAGGCTTTTCCTGGCTCACATGGTTGCAGGGGTTGATGAACCCCAAATTGGCAGGTCAGGTGGAAGGCTGGTGGCTCACATGTCAAGAAATGGAAATCACAAGATGATGGGTTGGATGCAGGATCAAGAGTGAGTGAACTTTGTCAAAATGTCCACATATATTGGTTGCAGGCCAATCCCCTAAGGAAACTCCTTTTACATCTGATCACAAAATGAAGGATAATTGCATAATACTGAGAAGCTTGGCTAACCAAGTCGACACAAAACATTAACCATCACAACACCCCCTTGTTCCTTCCCTCAACCCCCAGCCAGGCTCACTCCTGGGCAACATTTGTAGCTGCTCTCCCCCCACACTGACCATTCCATTCTATCCCATCCCATTCCACAGTCCTCTGCTGGCCCCTCTGCTATGCTAACAAGCACTCACATGTGTAAATGCTCTTAGGTTTATAGGCGATCTCACGTGTAACATCCTAAGTACTTATCACTGGGATTAAATGATTAAACGAGATAAAACATGTAAAGCTCTAAACAGAAGGCTGCTACCTAGTGAGCTAATAAATAGAATTAGAACTTCTTTTTACTGACCACTTACCAGGTGCTGGGACCTCTGCTCTGAGCTTCACATGCATTCATTCATATAATCTTTGCTGCCACCCTATGAGGTAGCTCTTAATTGTATCCGAGTTTAGGAAGCTTAAAGAATTTAAGCCCAAGGTCATGCAATACATGATTATTGAACATGGGCTATTATTTTTAATATTACTATGGTAGAAGCCTTATCTGATTTGCTCCCAGCTTAGCACATAGCAGCTCAATAAATACTGATGAATGCAAGTATGCATGAACTATACTGTTGTAATCACCTGCTTAATGGTTTCTCTCTTTCATCCTCATGAATGTAGAGAGCAGACCTTGGTCCCTGTCTAATCCCAGCCCAGTGCAAAGCATGTAATGAATGTTCCTTACATATTTGAAAGTGATTAGATAATCCTACGAGGAATGTCAGGGCAGTGATGTTCAATGGTAGAATTCTTGCCTTCAATGCTGGTGATTCAGGTTTGATTCCCAGCCAATGCTCCATGTGTAACCACCACCTATCACTCAGTGGCTGCTGTGTTGCTGAACAGGTTTCAGCAGAGCTACCAGACTAAGACAGACTAGGAAGCAAGGCCTGGCAATAGACGTCTGAAAATCAGCCATTGAAAACCCTATGGCACACTGCAGTCTGATACACATCTGATCCTGGGGATGGTGTGGGACTAGGTAGCCTTTTGCTCTGTTGTGCATGGGGCCCCCATGAGTTGGGGGTAGATTTGATGGCAGCTAACAACATGAGGAAAGTGCTAGGAATTCCATTTTGCAGAGGAGGAATTGGAAGCTGACAAATAATAGGACACCTGTTCAAATCACATTGATAGTCAGTGGCAGAGCCAGGATTCTGGATTGAGACCCATTTGGACTTGATCTAGCATCCCTGAACTTGCCACTGTCCCTGTATCCATCTTTTAGGGCTTTTTTCCTACCTTCCCGTAGCCCAGCATGGTGAGTAAAGGAGCCTCCTCCTCTGCTTTCCTTGCCTCTCCAATGTTCCAAGACTTGTTGCCCAAATACTTCTTCAAGTTCTTCATTCATTCATCAAATACTTCTTGAGCACCTAGTATGTGCTGGACACATTCTAGGGGCTAGGAACATAGCAGTGAACACAGCAAACCAGGTCTTTGTCCTTAGGGACATTACAGTGAATAAATGAGCAAGCAAGATGATTTTAGAACATAACATGTGCCTTGATGTCACTAATGCAAGGTAGTATACAGGGAATGACCAAGGGCATGGGAAATGGGCTAGTATGTAAAGAAATCTGCTTCAAGGAGGTGAAGCAAGTTTAAATGAGAAGCCAATCAAAGGAAGAGCTGGAGGAAAAACATATCAGACCAAGGGACTAACAAGTGCAAAGGCCCTGAGGTTGGAATGAACTTCACTAAATCAAGGGACAGAAATAAGGTTGGCACTTAGAGAGCAAGTGGGGAGAGTAGTAGGTGATGGGGAGAGGGGAAAGGCAGGCAGGGGTCAGATTATGCAGGAGCTTGTAGGCCATTGTCAGACTTTAGATTGTGATTAAGGGAGAAATGTGATCTAATTTTCATTTGTAATCAATCACTCTACTTCTGTGTTGAGAATTAAAAATCAATTAAAAACCAGTCAGTGGCCGTCAACTCTGACTCATGAGGTCCGTATGTATGTCAGAGTAAAACTGTGATCCATAAGATTTTCAATGCCTGACTTTTTCAAAAGTAGATTGTCAGGCCTTTCTTCTGAGGTGACTCTGGGTGCACTTGAACCACCAACCTTTTGGTAGCAGTTGAGTGCATCAACTGTTTATACCAGATCATCCTAATGCACACCACACTTTTCTTCAGATCCACTGTACTTTTCGAAGTCTTTGCACCTGCCAATCCTTCCAGGAATGCCTTTCACTTAAATTCCTAGAGAGTTCCATAGATTCTTCTGGACCTAGCTCCCAAGTATCCTCCAGAGGGTCCTCAAAACCCTCTCATTCCCCAGGCAGAGAAAATCCATGCTTTCATTTCCATTTTACAATTCCACCTGAGAGCAGGGGTTCCGTGACTGCCCGTTTCTGGGTCCCTCTCTCCATTGGACCAGGAGCTCCTCAAGCTCTATGACGTAGTGCTGAGAGCCTTAGGACCTGCACACAGCATGGCCAGTGGGGGTGCATGACAAATGCTTTGAGGGGTGACACCAATTCTTTAAGTGCAGAAGTCATTGGCAGAGAGCTGTTGAGGAGTCAAAGTAGTAGGTTCACAGGCAGGCTTTGCTTAGATAGATCACTCATAAAGATTAGAAGTATGGTAACATACTCTTCACCTAACATTTAAACTAAATCTATACTTTCTAGGTCTCCTGACATCTGGAGGTTGAGTTTCTAAGTAAGCAGCAATAGTGTGTGAGAGCTGAAATTGGAATAGTTATCTCCCAAGGACTGCTCCCTTGTTACCTTGAGACTATGAATGTTTGTTAAAAAAAAGATGACAATTGTTAGACTATTCTTGTAAAGACCCACATTTTTTCCCTTACAGTTGTAAACCTGTGTTTGTCACCGGCTGCTGCATATGCTGCCTAGTTTCACTCTAATTAACCTACCCAGAGAGAACTGTGCATTTTCTTAAGAAGCTGGGAATGTATTTAAGAGCTGTCTTCCTTGCTTGAGACTCATGCAAATAAAAATTAAAGAATTTTGAAACAATGCAGCTTCTCATTCTCTACCAGCTGGGAACTCAGTGAGGGTGAGCAAGCGAAGCCTTATTTACTGATGCATTTCCTGCACCTGGCACCCACCTGCTGTGCAGTTTTTGTTGTTAGCTGCTGTTGCATCAATCTGACTCATGGTGATCCCAGGTACAACGGAACTAAACACTGCCCAGTCCTGCGCCATCAATGTGATAGGCTGTGGATCGGACCGTTGTAATCCATGTGGCTCTCACTGGATGATTTTCAGAAGTGGATTGCCAGACCTTTCTTCCTTAGTCTGGAAGCTCTGCTGAAACCTGTTCATAGCACCATGCAGCCTCCACTGACAGGTGGTGGCTGAGCATAAAGTGCATTGTCTGGGACTCAAACTCAGGTCTCTCATATGGCAGCCAAGAATGCTGCTCCTGAACAGACAAGTCACTGAGTACACCTGCTTGAACACAGCTGTTACCTAACTCATTCTTTGCTTCATCCCTCCAGGTTGATGGCATCCTGCCAGGCCATCTCTGTGACTGGGCACCAAATAGTGACCTATCCTTCACACATGATGATGGCAATTTTTATCTATCATTGCTTCTCTTGGTATATTTATGCATTCCATAAGTGTTCATTAAACATCTATCACATGTAAGTGCTGGGTCAGGCACTAAGGATATAGCAGAAATAGACACTTCTCTGTCCTCATGGAGCTTGCTTTCTAGCAGGATAAGTGCAGAAGTTTGTGGGTAGAGACATACAGGCAGCTGGGATTTATGAGACTGAGCAAGTCTGCTTTTTAGGTCCACAGTCTGTAGGAGTCCACTCTCGAAAGTTATGTCCATCTTCAAGTCTGACCCTGCAATACCCACTGCAAAAAGGGCATGGTGACGGCATCTTCTGACCTCCTGTAACTTCAGGGAGAGAAAATCACCATCAACAGCCCACAGTTCACTCCTATAAAGCAGAGGTCAGATATGCCACTACCCTCTAAACTGTTTGCCAATTCTGACACCAATGATCACTCCCATTGCACTCTAGGATTTGGGGCTGTGAGCCCATGGCACTCTGTACTTCTCTGCTGGGTTCAATAATTCATTACAATGGCCACACAGAACTCTCACACAATACTCATGATTATGGGATTTATTAAGGTAGTAACCATTTATAATTCAGGCTCAGGAATTAAATTCTTTGATCAGGAAAGCTTCTTCCCAGCAGTGTCATGGGACACTTCTCTTTGGCCCTTGACCTCTTCCCTGCTTGGGCCAGTGGTATAAAACTCTTTTAGCCCTGTGGATAGGTGCACCCTACTCCTCCAGCAATCTCTTGCCCAAAGGCACTCACCTTTTTCACTCCAAGAGTTGGCAACTCCCTGCTCTGTCTCATGCCAATCTCTTGGTTCTGCTATGGCTGCTGCTGCAATCTTTCTCCTGTCTTAGTCCAAGGATGCTCTCCACTCCTGGTTTTTCTGTCTTGGAGGCAGTGAGATCCCCTTTTTTTCCTTCTGGGAGGACTCATTGTAAGCCTACTAGAATGGCAAAACTGACCAATCCTCACATTAGGGTTCCATACACCTTATTTGCACAGTCCCACCCTTTCAAGGGTGCCACGTACCTTATTTTACATTATTAGCAAGCTATCCAACCCCCTTGGTGGGCCACAAGCACCTCGTATTTGCATAGTCCCACCCAGCCATCTGGTGGAAGTCACAAAGACCATGGCTAGAAGAGCCATATTAAGTAATTCACTATACTACATTCACCTTTCAGGTGACTGGGAGGATTAATAAAGATAATGTCTGTCTGTTGTAGTTAGTCACCATCAAGATGGCTTTGACTCATGGCGACCCCATGTACAACAGAAACCTGGTTCTGTGCCATCTTCATGATGGTAGTATGCTTGATTCCATCATTGAGGCCAGTGTGTATTTTGAGTGCCTTCCAACCTAGGGGCCCACCTTCCAGGACTGTATTGGATAATATTCTGTTGTGATCCTTAGCATTTTCATTGGTTGAATTTTGGAAGTAGATTGCTAGGCTTTTCTTCCTGGTCTGTCTTAGTCTGGATGCTCTGCTGCAACCTGTCTCCCATGGGTGACCCTGCTGGCATTTGAAATACTGGTGACATAGCTTCCAGCCTCACAGCAATACACAAGCCACCAGTACTGTACCAGTACAGTGAGTACACAGTACTTATGACAAAGAGACAGGTGAGTGGTGGAATGTCTGTGTAATGCCATGCACACCCTGGGTGGTCCATAAATTGGAGATTCCTTTCTTAGTCCAGACACAGATCTTTTGTGTCTCCTTCCCTGTGTCTTCCTCCTTGCCTTGATTTCTAGGCTGAGCAGGAAATGAGGCCAAAGGAGAGTCACTTCTTTAGGTTCAGGGAATACCGCTAGGGGAGGTGGTATAGGAGGAGGTCAGGAACTGCTCAAAAATCTTGGGGAAAGGATGCCGAGAGCCTCTGTACTGGCTGTCAACACTGAAACAGAGAGAAGCAGGGCTCAACCTGGGGGTTTCCTTAAAAGTAAGCAAAAGAAGGAAGACATGGTTAGGCCAGAGTGAGGAGCATAGCCAGCCAGAGCAAGAGATAGTGGAAATGTTTATACCCACTTTGCCATGTCCCACCAAAGAGCTTTGGCAGCTCTTGGTGTAATCCAGTCAAGTTGGCTGTCCTGGAACCCACAAGATGCCTGCCTGAAACTCCCAAGCAGCAAAGTGGAGGATGGCATTGTTGTCCATCATAAAAATCAATGGGGTTATTTTGCTAAATGGTCAATATTTATTTGGCTTTTGCATTGTTTAATTCAATGCATCAATTAAAGATAGTGTAATGTCTGCTCTGGTCTGCAGCCCCAGCTTTTGTGTGTCGTTACCTCATCTGTTTGCGATCACTCACGTCCTTACGTCTCTGCTCCATTGTCCCCTTGCATAACTCAAGGACAGGAGTAATTGACGTGAAACTTTTAAAAATTAATTTCACTGCATATGCCACGGAGAGAGAGTGCAAGTCCTCCCAGTCATTTATAACGTCATGGTGATTGGTCCTGACAAAACAATACCTTAAAAACTCACCAAAGTAAATTATGGCTTGAGCAAATGGCTGCTCTGCGGCAGGGCCGGAGGCTTGGAGGGGAGCCAGGCAAAAACAAAGTAATGTGCTTTTGATATTAATAACAGAGATGATATTGATCTGCAAGCTAGTGTCACTTCTCCACTCCAGCGAGGAGATTGCTCCCGGCATTTAGTCCACTGAAAGCCACTTTCCATGCAGGCCATTTAATTTTGTGAGTCTTTAATTATGTGAAATGGAGTCTAGTTAAAGGGCCAGGTCCCAGTTTTGCCGGGTGGAGACATGGGCTGTGATTCAGGAAGCTGTCAGAAATGAATATAACTCAATTCTTAGATCTGCAAATGCAGTTGTCTTTCTAAATGTTTATTTCATCCCTGCACTTCTCTGGCCTTGTGCCACTGTGCATCAGTATAGACACACACTCTGATTACAGGATCACATTTTTCAAAGGAACTGAAGTTAATGTGCCTGTTTTCTGCATAATAAAAGTCATAACTCACAGGGGCCGCCCACGCCTCTCCCCTGACAGGGGGCTGGACATACTGCAGAAGGGCTGTGCATCCTAGCCCAGACAACCTGGGTGTCCATGCCTGGCCCAGTTTTGGGTATTCAGTCCCCTTGTGGAGCTGTTACAGACTGTGTTGGCAGACCACAAGTCAGACCACAGGCCTGTCTGTGTGTCAGATTATGTATCAGATCAGGAGACAGACCAGGGAGAAACCACATACCAGACCACAGAGAAGTCCTGACTTCTGATTTAGGCTTCAGGGAACATTGTCACTACTGTTCTATGCATTCACACATCCTCTGGTCAGGTTGGGTTTAGTATCTCTCTTCCCTTTCTCTTACACACACATGTTGGTCTGTGCCTTCGAGCTGATTCTGAATCACAGCAACCCTACAGGACAAATTAGAACTGGTCCATAAGTTTTCCTAGGCTGCGATCTTTATGGGAGCAAATTGCCAGGTCTCTTCTCCCTTGGAGCGGCTGGTGGGTTTGAACCATTGACCTTATAGTTAGCAGCTGAACACAATCATTGCTCCACCAGGCCTCCTTCACACATGCTTACCCCCTCCCTCTATATGTCCATATGTTCCTCCAAAGGCTCCCTTTCATAGATACATATTTATTCATGCAAACTGTGCTCATACACACACACACAGCTCTAGAATATTCTCTTGGACTCTGCTTTACAATTATTGCTCACTTTGTCTTTCTGTCCTTATCAAATAAACCTCTTCTGAGCGGGACTGAGGACTCTTCTGTTGAAATGCATTTTGTGTTTAAAGTTCAGCCTGCCCTGGGCTGTCCTGGCTGCCGCCTAGGTTCTCCGTGATGGAAACGACATGGAGATGCTGTACTGGCTAGCCCTGTTGTCTTTCTGCTCTCTAACACTTTCTGGTCTCCTGGGTCAGTGTAGTAAGTGCCCCTCTCATATCTAGAACTCAACTTTCTGACTCCTCCACAGTCAAGGCACAGAAGTCAAGGCACAGAAGCACAAAGACAATACTACAAAATCTCTACGCTTTGCCCATAGGACGATACATCAGAACCTCAGTCAAGGCCCTTTTCTCTTATTTTACAAATAGTTCTGATAGTCATCATTATTGTGTGTCTAGCCTACAGTGGACGAGAAATAGAAGTAGAAAGAAGAGGTAGAGAGTGGTTTCTAGAAGCAACAGCCCCCAGAGCAGCAAGAAATAACAGCTGAAAGGGAAAAGAAGAAAAATTATGAAAGCAGACAAAAGAACTCAAGCCCAAAACAAAACCCACTGCCATTGAGTTGATTCTGACTCACAGCAATACTATAGGACAGAGTAGAACTGCCCCAGTGGGTTTCCAAGGCTGTAAATCTTTATGGAAGCAGACTGCCTCATTTTTCTCCTATACAGCAGCTAGTGGGTTCGAATTGCCAACCTTTTGGTTAACAGCTGAATGCTTTAACCACTATGCCACCAGAGCTCCTAAAGGCAGTGGGGCTTTTCAAAGTGAATTTTATCAGAAAACATGAAGCAAGGGTATACTTGCAAATATATCTGGGAAAGCCTGAGTTAAAGAAGTAAGCCAGGCTTAGTTGTGGAAGATGTCAGTCTCCTTGCTATGCTAATTTGCACTGTGCATCTCCAAGGCAGTGGGATAAAATTCAGATTCTCCTAAATTTATTTGCCCATGAATATTTTTTATACTATTCCTCACCCTAGAGGGTTTTGAGGTTAGTATTCAGCTAAACACACTCTGGGAAATATTGATATACCATGATTGATGTTCATAATGGCTACTGAAGTGGATGCTACCTGTGTTTAGGTGGTCTGGCAGTCATTGGCTATCATTGCAGAAATAACCAGTAAGTGATCCACCTCCCCAATTTTTTAGTGCATATAGTTAGGTAGCATAGTGCCTAAGGCATTTGACTGCTAATCAGAAGGCTGGCAGTTCAAACCCATCAGCCACTTCTCAGTAGGAGGGTTGGGAAATCTACTTCTGCAGTGATATTGCCTTGGAAACCCAAGGAGGGGTCACTATGAGTCAGGTCTGACTTGATGGCAGTGACTTTTTTTTTGTTAGTTTAGTTGGGTGTCTGTCTAATCCTTAACTTTGGAATTTAACAGTCACGATTCCCCAGAGCATCAGAAGCAATAGCATATATTGTGTAATGTAGGTTATAATGGATATAGATAGAAATGTATACAAAGAGATCAAGAGGAAAAGTGGGGGAAGAGAGAGAGACAGTTATTTTAAGGAATTGCTTCATGACATTGTGGGGACTTGTAAGTCTGAAGTTTGTAGGGCAGGCCAGCAGTCTGGAAATTCAGGTAGAATTTCTGTTACTATCTTGAGACAGGGGAGATTTGGTGGCATAGTGCCTAAGGAAGGGAGCTCTGGTAGCATAGTGCCTAAGGCACTTGACTGCTAATCAGAAGGCTGGCGGTTCAAACCCACCAGCCACTCCTCAGAAGGAAGGTGGGGCAATCTACTTCCGTAGTGATACTGCCTTGGAAACCCAAGGAGGGGTCGCTATGAGTCAGGTCCGACTCGACGGCACATAACAACAACATAGTGCCTAAGGCATTTGACTGCTAACCAGAGGGCTGGTGGTTCAAATACACCAGCCACTTCTTGGAAGAAAGTTTGGGCAATCTACTTCCATAGTGATACTGCCTTGCAAACCCAAGGAAGGGTTGCTATGAGTAGGATCTGACTCGATGGCAGTGAGTTTGTTTTTTGGTGTCTTGAGACAGACTTTCTTCTTTCAGAAACCTCAGTTTTTGGTCTTAAGGCCTTTAACCTGCATTATCAAGTCTAATCTCCTTTATTTAAAGTCAATTGATTATAAATATTAATTATATAAAATAACTTCACAGCAACATCTAGGCTAGTGTTTGACCAAACAAATGGGCACTGTAGCCTAGCCAAGTTGGCGCATAAAATGAACCATCACTTGGGGTGAGCACATAACCCACACTAAGACATTCATGACAATTCATTCTTCTTGCCACAGTGATTGACTTGATGCTAGGTTCATGGTCCAATCAGAGCCATTATATGCTATCGAACTTTGCAGGGAATTCTAGGTAAGAAGCAATTGGACATGAAGGCAGGGAATGTGATATCTGGAGTGGTGCTGGCCATTTTTCCAGCACTTGGAGCCCAAGAAGCCAATATGGAGGAGATCAGGACCAAGACATGAAGAGAAACTAGGTCTATCTTTTGAAAAGCTCAATCTGGGTGTTGTGTGGAAATTGGAATCAGAAAGGAGGGTCCAGCATGAGACCAGTTAGTAAGCAAGAGACGGAAAGTAATGGGAGTTGCTTGGATTAGAGACTTCTCTCAGTGGGGATGGTGAGAGCTATTTGGTAGGCAATTTACTTCTGTACTGATACGGGCTCAGAAACCCAAGGAGGGGTCGTTATGAGTCAGAGATGACTCCACGACACATAACAACAACAACATTCATTTGGAGAATGATTGGAGGGGATGAAGGAAAGAAAGGGGGAAAGGACAGCTTTCGAGTTTTTGGCTTGCAAAACTGGAGGGATGGTGATAACATCTGGAAGAGGACCAGGTCTGTTTTTGGGTGTAGGCAGGGGAGATCATGAGTTCATTTTGGTTATATCAGATTTTGAGTCTGATTGGGAAATCTATGTGAAAATGTTGAGTAGGATATTGACTGTAAAGTCAGAGGAGAGCCTTGGGCTGGAGATGTATAAATTGGGGAGACATTGACTTACGGAGGGGAGTGAAGCCAGGAGGAAGCATAGAATGAAAAGACAACTATTGGCAAAGCCTTAAGGAATCCCAACACATACTGTCTGTGATAGGAGGATGAACATTCAGAGGAAACTGGAAAGGAACTCTCAGAGAAGTAGAAGTGAAGCCAGGAAATTGTGTGCTAGGAGCTCAAGGAGAAGAATGTTTACAGAAAGAAAGAATGGTCAATTTGCTGAGATGCCAAGTAAGATGAAGACTGGAAAGTGCCCTTGGGATTTAGGGACAAGGAGATCATTAGTAACTTTAGTTAGCTGTTTGAGTGGAGTAAAGGACCAGAAGTCAGATTGGTGGGTGGAAGAATGAGTGGGAGAGGAGAAAGCAATCATAGTAATAATAATAATAGAACAAAAAAACAAACCAGTTGCCATTGAGTTGATTTGATTTCGACTCACAGCAACCCCATGTATCTCAGGGTAGAATCGTGCTCTGTGGGGTTTTCAATGACTTTTGGGAGTAGATTGTCAGGTCTTTCTTCCAAGGCACCTCTGGAAGGATTCAAATCACCAACCTTTTGGTTAGCAGCCAAGGAATCAGCCATTTGCACCACACAGGGACTCCAACAATAATAATACAGAATAATAGTAAATGGGAAATGAACACTTACTATGAGCAAGCACTGTTCTAAGCAATGTATGTGTACTAACTCAAGTAATCCCTACAACAACTCCTTGAGATAAATACATTTCTTTCCATTTTATAGACAAAGAAAATGGGGCTCAGAGAAGCTAGGTAATTTACCTATGGTTACACAGCTGGTAAAGAGAGAAGGTGGGATTCAAACCCACGTTGTCTGGCTCCAATGCCCATCTTCCTAACCATTAACTTACACTGAGGAAATACATAAAGACAGCTCTTTCAGGCAGTTTGGCTGTGAAGGAGAGGAAATAAATAGATCTGTAATTGGAGGGGGATGTGGATGTAAATGGAGGGTTTATTTTAAGATGGGAGAGACTTAAATATTTAAATGTCAATAGGAAACATCCTCTTGAAAGGAAATGGATGGATATTGAGAAGAGAGAAAGAATAAGATAGTGTGGGACTCCTGAGAAGGCAGGAAGGCTGGGGGCGGTAGGAAGAAGGGCTAGTGCAGTGGAAATAGGGAGAGAATGGGCAGAGATGTAGGTAGATCTATAGGGAGAATTCCTTTCTGATGACTTTTATTTTCTCTGTGAAGGGGGATGTGAGGTCATCTGATGAAAATGAGGGGGAGGAGTAAAGCATCTCAATTTTGAGGAGACTGGAGAATGTTTGAAAGAGTTATTATGGGGAGCAGGAGAGGAAGCTGAGGGAGAAACATTGGAGAATCGTGGGAAGTTAGAAAGTTTGGGTATTGGACAGAGAAAGCAGGTGGTTGGGCTCATCCAAGGTTAGGGTTTTGCCAAATAAATGGAGAAAACACAGTGGGGAAGAGAGTTCAGGGTGTTGGCAAGAGTATTATTAGTATGCTGGGTAATGGGGGAAAGTGAAGAGAGAGAGGGCTGACATATTGGGAGAAAGTAAAGTGGTTGATGGACTGGAGGTCTTGATAAAGTTCAAGAAGGACCATAACAGAAACTTGCAAGGAGGGAGAAGAGGTTAGAGTCAGAATGCAGGATGCTTGAATTAGTGGCACTGGTGGGGAAAAGTTTGGGGTAATGACAAGGCTTGTGATGTGGCCTGGGAGTGGGTGGCTGGAGGACAGGTCAAGGATCTGGGAAGCCAAGGTGTTGTGTGGGTGATTCTTGTGCATGTTGAATTCACTCAAGGTAAAGGCATGGCTTAGGGAGAAAGGAAGACCCCTCAAGAACTAGGGGGGCTGATCAGGATACAATGGCAATATATCACTCAGCTATGAGTCAAGGGGAGAGGGCGGTAGAGCTTACTTACTTAAGCCTCAAAGGCACATGGTGTTTCAGATAAGGAAGGAGAAACAGTGGCTTACAACAGCAATAGAGAGTAAGATGGACACTTCCCACCTCTAATATTTAGGGTGTGAGAAAGCAAACAGTAATCTTTCAAGGGTACTGCAAAGCAAGTGGTGTCTTCAGGCAAGAGACTGGCGTCAGTTCAGGCAGGAGATAGGCAGCCCCTCTAAAATGTTCTCTGGACTGTCAGCTCCATGTACAGTTTGGAGTCAGGACAAGAGTTGGAGGGAGAGCAGGGGTGGGAGGAGTGAGACGTGGTCAAGGAAGAACAACATTAGTATTTGATGGGCGAGGAAGACTAGGACTCACACTCTGAGCACTGGCATGCTTGTGGGTCTCTCTGAAGATGAGTGGCTCCCAGCTCCCATACCAGAGGACCTGGCTCAGTCAGCTGGGGGCCAAGCCACAACTAGCCCTCCCAGTATCAGGGCAATGATCCACTGGAGCTAAGTAGACTGTCCCATTTAGACGGGGCATGAGGGCTCCAGTTCATCACCATCCCCAGATCTCTATTGTGTGCAACCACCCTGGTTCTTTGTCCCTATTGGCATTTGCGTTTTTGAATCCCAATTAAGAGTTTAGATTCTGGAGTTAAACAATCCTAAGCTTGAATTCCATCGCAGCCACTTAAGAGCCTTGTGAATTCAGGCAAATCACTTAATTCATGCCTTCATTTTCTCATTAGTAAAATGGGGGCTATTCAAATTATCTGCCTGCTAGCTTCCTGTGAGGATTAAATTAGATGAAGCAAATAAAAGTGCTCAGCACAGTACTTGTAGATAGTTAAGTGCTCAACAATGGATAATATGCATTTATTGAGCTCTTACTATGTGTCATCTATTCTTCTAAGACTTTACATATAATGACTAATTCAGTTCTCTTAAGATCTATGAGGTAGGTACTATTATTCCATTATTCTCATTTTGCAGATGAGGAGATGAGACACAGGTTAAGCAATTTGTACAAGGTGAAACAATCATTCAGTAGTGAATCTGAGGTGAAACCCAGGCAGTCTGAATACAGAACACTCATTTTTAACCATCCTGCCATATGGCCTCTCATTACACTACAAATGTTAGCTATTATAACTATTATCATCACAAAATCATATTGCAAAGTTTAATTAACCAAAAATTGTGGCTGATGCCCATACTAAGTTGGCAGCAGCAGGCAGACTGTGACACTTCCTGGGTACCCGGCTGACTTTTTTTTCTTCTGCACCCATCTGAAGCCAGTGGTAGGGATGGAGTGGGTCTCTGGCTCACTCTTTCTTCACCCTCTCTTGTCCATGGGGCTGAGCCCATCTGTCTCTTAAGTGGCGTAGGTTGGGATGTCTGGCTCTCCAGGAAGCCACTGGCTGCCTGACCTGTGTCTTCTGTCTGTCCAGCCAAGTCTTCCGCTGAAGCACCACATCCTCTCTTATATGGTCTGGGGCAAAAGAAAAAGAAAACAAAAAAGCCAAAGCAGTTGCCACTGAGTCAACTCCGGCTTGTGTGTGTCAGAGGAAAACTGTGCTTCAGAGGGTTTTCTTTTCTTAAAATTTTATTTATTTTGTTGTTGTTGTTGTTGAGAATAACATTATACACCAACTCAACAGTTTCTACATGTACAATTCAGTGACATTGATTATAGTCTTCAAGGTGTACAACCATTCTCACCTTTATTTTCTGAGTTGTTCCTCCCTAATTAACATAAACACACTGTCCTCTGAGGTTCCTATCTTGTCTTTGGAGTTGCTGATATAAATTTGATCTCATACAGATAGTTCTTAAAAGAGCATACTACTCAAGGCAGACCTTTTATTTATTTATTTTTTTACTAGTTAAGCTAAACTATTATTTGGTTTTAAGAAGACTTCAGGGGATATTTTTGGTTTAAAGTTTAAAGATTATCTCAGTGGCAATAGCTTTAGGGGTTCACCCAATCTTAATGGCTCCATGAAGTCTGGAGCCCATTAGAATTTGAAATTCTGTTCTACATCTCCCCCCTTTTGATCAGAACTCTTCTATAGACTCTCTGATCAAAATATTTAATAATAGTAGCCAGGTGTCATCTAGTTCTTCTGATCTCATGGCAAAGGAGGAAGTTGTTCATAGGAGCAATTAGCCACATATTCCATATCTTCCTCCTATTCCTGACTCTCCTTCTTCCTCTGTTGTTTCAGGCAAATAGAAACCAATTGTTGTGCCTTGGATGGCTGCTTGCAAGCTTTTAAGATTAGGCACTATGCGTTAAACTAGGTGGTAGAACAAGCACTAAACATGCTATTGGGCCAATTAACTTGGATGTCCCATGAAACCGTGACCTTAAACCTCCAAACTAAGAAACCAAATCCCATGAGGTGTTTGGTTGTACATAATTCACCACAGCGTCTATTCCCCCCCTTGTTTTGTCATTGTTATAAATACATTTATCATACATCTTTTGCCAACTCAACTTTATACAGGTGTACCACTTATTGACAACAATTAGAATAATCAGCTTGCACAATCCTACCCTGATATTTCCATCACAGTTAAATCTCCTCTTTCCCCCTCCCCCCACCCCCATAATCACTAATAAACTTTGTTCTCTGTATGTTTGTCTTTCCTAGTCTTTTTTATAAGGAGCTCTGGTGACAATGTGTCCTTTTGTGATTGACTTATTTCACCCAGCATAATGTCTACCAGCTCCATCCATATTATAGCATGTACCAAGGCTTCATTTCTCCAACTGGCTGTATAGTATTCCATTGTATGCATGTACCACATTTTTAAAAAATACAGTATTGCACATGTGAAAATATCTATCTTTGTTGTGTGTACCTCTTGTGCACCTCACTGTGTCTTCTTTAGTGTTATTGTGTTGGTCACTTGCATTTGGTATATTGCCTTTCCCTTCATCCAAGTTGATACTTGTCTCTTACCTATCTCAGTATGTACCACATTTGTTTATCCATTCATCTGTTGCTGTCCATGAAGGTTGTTTCCTTTAGACTATTATGAATACCGCTGTAATAAACATTGGTGTTCAAGTCTCTGAGTCTTTTGGGTATATACCTAGGAGTGGAATTGTTGGTTAATATGGTAGTTCTAGGTTTAGTTTCTTTTGAGGAATTGCCACACTGTTTTCCACAATGGCTGCACCATTTTCATTCCCACCAGCAATGGGTAAGTGTCTCAATTTCTCCACATTCTTACCTATATTTAAATTTATCTCTTTTGGTGGAAGTGAAATGGTCTCTCATTGTGGTTTTGATTTGCATCTTTCTGATGGCTAAGGATACTGAGCATCTTTTCATGTGTTTGGTGGCCATTTGAATATCATCTTTGGTGAAATGTCTGTTCAAGTCCTTTGCCGATTTCATGATTGAGTTATTTGTCTTCTTGTTAGGTTGTTGAAGTTTTATATATATTTTGGTTATTAGATTCTTGTTGGGTAACATTCCCAAAGATATTCTCCAAGTTGGTAGCTTGTCTTTTTGCTTTTTGGTAAAATTTTTTGATGAAAAAAAAATTTACATAATGTCCCAGTTATTTATTTTGTCTTTTGCAGTTTTTGCTTTTGTTATTATATGAGATGATCCATTGTTAAAGCTAGGTCTGACAGCCATGCCCCTGCTTTTCTTCTAGAATGTTATGGTTTTAGTTTGTCCATAGGGTTTTCAGTGGCTTATTTCTCCGAAGTAGATCACCAGGACTTCCTTCCGGGGTGCCTGTGTGGACATGGACATCCAGCCGGCTGGTTAGCAGCGGACAGCATTAACTGTTCGCACCACACAGGAACTCCAGGGTGTGGGGCTCAAAAAATTCACTGCCTATGAGTTGGATCCAATTCATAGTGACCCCTCCTTGGGTTTCCGAAGCAGTATCACTATGGAAGTAGATTGCCCAACCTTCCTTCCAAGGGGTGGTTGGTGGGTTTGAACCACCAGCCTTCTGGTTAGCAGTCAAATGCCTTAGGCACTATGCCACCAGAGCTCCAGGGGTGTGGGGCAGGGACACTTAATTACATTAACTAAAGATTCCTATCTGGTTTTCCTTTTTCCTCCTCCCTTACTGTTCTTACCTTCATCGCAAAGTCACTTTCTGCCTTTTGGGATTCTTTGGAGACTCTCCTGGCCAGTCAGTCAGTCCTCCAGCCTACACCCCTGCTTCCTAGACCTCTGCATTACCTTACTGGTGTGTTTACCAACTCACTCTCCAGAGTTTTGAGCAAGAGCTGGAGTCATCAGGTTTGGGGAAGACGAGCACAGTTTCTTAGGGAGTCTGTGTGGTTTATCAGAGAGAACTGAGGATCCCATGGACTAAAATGGTGCTGGGAGGCCTTGCCCAGGTGCTAGCTGAGCACCCTGATAGAGTCCCCAGAGGGCAGCTCATCATGCACTGGGTGCTGCGAGTGCAATCTCATCTTGGGGGGCTTAGATAAGCAGCCTCTGGGCTACCCACCCTCATTGGGCATGAATCTTTGGAGGACAGAGTTCAGGTTAGCCCTGTTCATGAGTGTATCACAGTGCAGGGCACATAATGTTACGTGCCATTGAGTTTATTCTAGTTGATGTTGTTGTTGTTGTTATGTGCCATTGAATTGGACCCGACTCATTGGGTTTCTGAGGCTCTATCATTACGGAAGTAGATTGCCCAACCTTCCTTCTGAGGAGTGGCTGGTGGGTTTGAACTGCCAGCCTCTGGTTAGCAGTCAAGTGCCTTAGGCACTATGCTACCAGAGCTCCTATTCTAGTTGATAGCAACCACCATCTAGGGCAGAATGGAACTGTCCCATAGGGTTTTCCAGCCTGTAATCTTTACTGGAGCAGATTGCTAGGTCTTTTCTCCTGCTGAGCAGCTAGTGGGTTTGAACAGCTGACCTTTCAGTTAGCAGCTGAGCAGTTAACCATTGCATCTCCAGGGCTCCTGAGCACACAGTAGTTACTCAATACATTGCTGGCAAGTATCTGCCTTCTAGATTGGAGATAACCTATTGTTGTTGTTGTTGTTGTTAAGTGCCGTCGAGTTGTTTCCGACTCATAGCGACCCCATGCACAGCAGAATGAAACACTGCCTGATCCCGCGCCAGGCCCACAATCCCTGCTATACTTGAGCCTATCTTCGCAGCCACCGTGTCAATCCATCTCGTTGAAGGCCTCCCCCTCTTTCGTTGACCTTCCACCCTACCAAGCATGACATCCTTCTCCAGGGAATGGTCCCTTCTTACAACATGACCAAAATAGGTGAGACGAAGTCTGGCCATTCTTGCTTCCAAGGAGCATTCTGGCTGCACTTAACCTATTAGAGAGGAACTAAGCAGTGAATGACACCAAATACAAAAACAAAAAATCTAGCAAATACTATTTACTCTGTTCCAGGTATTGTTTTAAGTGTTTACTAAATTAATTGATTGAAGCCTCATAACAACCCTAGGAGGTGGGTATCAGTATCATCCTCATTTTATAGATGAGGAAATTGAGGCAAAGAGAGAGATTGAGTACCTTGCCTAAGGAGATACAGCTAATAAGTGGCAGAGCTGGAACTTGAACCTCAATAATAAGGCTTTTAACCATGACATGTGCTTCTTTACTGTTTCTGAACCTTCTTGCCAGGCCTGAAGCCTAAGTCCAACAACTTCAGCTAAAAGGGGTTTATTGGCTCAGTAACTGGGAAGTTCAGAAAGGGCTCTGGCCCAAGGGATTCTGGGTATTCCAAGTGACGTCACTAGGAGAACGCCATTCATATTCTGTCTGTTTGTCTGTGTTCTGCTTCCACCCGTGAGTCAGCTTGTGCTTGCTCTGTGGCCGTGGAGGCTAGCTTCCAGCATGGGTGGCTCCACCAGATCCATGTGTTGTGGAGAAGGGCCAGTTCAGCCTAGGGAGGGAGGGTGGTGTGACTAGAAGAAAGGGTCAGAGATGACACAGACACATACGACAGATGGAAATCACAAACTCCTTTCCTATGCCAGGGGCTTTATCCAGTTTAACTTATTTCACCCTCACTAAAGCCAGTAAATTAGGTATTATTATTATTATTGGCCATTTTTACATGAACAAATGGAGGCACAGGACTTGAAGCTGCTTTGCTGGGATTCAAACCCAGGCCTGTCTGATTCTGAAACTCCATTTTTCCTAAAATCTCTCAGGCAGGCTGCTCTGGGGTGTGGGTGGGGGGGCATACTGACCCATAGCAATATGGGTCCCCAAGTCTTCTGAGCAGTTTGGTAGCCAGAAGGCAGAGGCTAACAAGTGCCTGGTGAGAGCAGATGGGAGAGAGGCAAGGTCTCATTGGAGCCCAGGTTAGGGATAGTGGGAACCACTGGGGTTGGATGGTGCCCAGAGCCCTACCACTGGCAAGGGTGGGTTCCCTGCCTCCCCTGGTCCTGTTGGTTTCCAGGGCTATAAGCCTGAGAGTGGATACCTCCTCTGGGCCTCTGGCAGGGAGTGAGCAGTGCCTGAGGCAGGAGGCAGACAGGCATGGCGCGGTCCCTGCCCATCTGGGGAGTGCTTGGTGGATGGCTGGAACTGAGCAATGGACGGGTTTTGGACTCGGCAGCACGAGCCCAGCTCGGAGGCTGCGAGGCAGAGCCGTGAACGCCAACAGTCTGGAGGCAGGTTCCGGAGGGAGACAAGCTCGAGCCCATTCGCAGAGCTTGGTTCCCACGACAGCTCAGCAGACAGATGGACCTGGGAATCCTCTCTTCCTGGCCAGGAGGGTGTACACAGGAATCGGAATGCAGGCACCCCAGTGGGGAGGGCTGGGCTGGAGGCTCTTAGAGATGGCTAGGGTGGGTGAGCCAAGGGGTGGGCTTTATGATCTGGGGCTGAATTGTGAAATAAACCAATCAGTTGTGCTGGGCTCCATGGTCAGAGTGACCCCTTGGTCCAAGTGTATCCCTAACCCTGACCTCAGACTGAGCCTTGACTCTAGCCTTAGCCTGAAATTCATCTTGACCCTAGATTGAGCCCTGACCTAGGCCCCAAATTGAATGAGCCCTGGCCCTGATCCTAGATTGAGCCTTGATCCTGATTCTAGAATTCCAGCCCTGACCAAACCCTGAGTCTTGTCCCCAACTGATCCCTGACTGTGGACCCCACCTGCTTGTGCCCTGAACTTGGTCCCAGACTTGGCCCTGTTCCTGGCCCTTAAATGTATCCTGATTCTGGCCCCCAACTGAGCTCAAAACATGTCAACTGCCTTCTGACCAAACTCATTCGCTATAGTCTTCTCAGAAAGACTAGGAAGGTTGAGGCCTAGGATCCAACCAGAAGGAACAGTCACTGGAAGGCAAAAGAGTCTAAGAGCTTGGGTGGGGAAGTGGGGCCAAGGGGTGGCAGGGGAGAGAAGAAATGCTGGGTGGAGACCAGAGGGCAGTGTCCCAGGGTCCAAAACTCAGATCTAAGCATAAAGCCCATGTGGATGGGTGGATAGAGTTTAGGGAGGCAGGAAGCACAGGTGTCTCAGGGAAGAAGCCAGAAAGGCAAGATTCTTGAGTTGCAGCCAGGGAGGGGTCAGTGCTGGAGCAGCTTTGACCAGGCAGGTAGAACTGGTGCCTGGAGATGAACATTCTACCCAAGACCAGAGTGACTTTGGGTTCAGATGCTGTGTCCAGGCAGGTAGACAGAGGTGAAGGCAGCTCATTTTGGTGAGCCAGGAATGACTTTGGTAAGGGGCTGGTAATGATGGTGAGAGTTGTATAATATTAAGGGCAATTCTAAGTGCCTGTCAATGTTCTTTGTGCTCCAAGTATTAGCTCATCCAGTCCTAGCTAGTGAGATAACAGCAGATACTCCAGATGCCCAGGCCCACTCACTGCTCTGTCCATGCCTGTGACTCTGCATGATTGCTTTCTCTGGCTGCAGGAGTGTACAGTCTCACAATGGTGTGTGTGCCTGCATGTGTCTCTCTGTGTGTATCTGTGTGCATGTGTATGTGTGTGTCTGCATGTGTATGTCTTTGTGTCTCTGTATCTGTGTATATCCATGTGTCTGTGTATATGTGTCTATGTGTGCATGTGTAAGTGGGTCTGTGGGTTGGTGTGTATCTGTGTGTATGTATATGTATGTCTGTGTGTATCCTAGACTGAAGTTGATGGATGAATAGCCCAGCTTTCTCTCCTTCAAAGAAGACAACTCTGAGGCATGTTCTACACTACGTCCTAGAAAAGGGGTCATCAAATATGTTCTGTAAAAGACCAGATAGTAAATATTTTAGGCTTTGAGGGCCATATGGTCTCTATTACGGCTACTTAACTCTGCTGTTGTAGTGCAAAAGCTTGTGTTGCTGTTGTTGTTATGTGCCGCCGAGTCAGACCCAACTTGTAGCAACCCCTCCTTGGGTTTCCGAGGTAGTATCACTAGGGAAGTAGATTGCCCCATCTTCCTTCCAAGGAGTGGCTGGTGGGTTTGAACTGCCAGCCTTCTGGTTAGCAGTCAAGTGCCTTAGGCACTACACTACCAGAGCTCCCATAGACAATATGTAAATGAATAGGTGTCACTGTGTCCCAGTAAAACTTTATTTACTAACACAGGATCAGCCATGCTTGGCCCATGGATTGTAGTTTGCTGACCCCAAGAGCTCCCCAGCAGGGGCACCAGACTCAACTGGCACAACAAAATACATAAAAGTCTTGCTCCACATCCTATATTGGTGAGTAGCGACTGGAGTCTTAAAAGCTTTCAAGCGGCCATCTAAGATGCAGCCAACAGCTTCCTAGCATCGGAAGTGAAGAAGAAAGCACCAAAAAAAAAAAAAAAAAACCCCAAAAAACCAAGGGCATTTGGAAGCAATCAGCCCTAGGATACGATGGCCCTCGAGACCAGAAGAACTAGATGGTGCCTGGCTACTAATGCCAACCACTCAGGAAAGGATCAAATCTGGAGATCCTGGATAGAGTGGGAGGGAAAATGTGGAACAAAATCCAAAAACTCAATAATGACAAGAATTAATGGTCAGATGAAATCTGGTGAGACTCCCAATACTATGGCCCTGAAATACATCCTGCGCCTGGAATAAAACTCACCCCCAGGGGCTGGCTCTCAGCCCAATAATTAACAAGATGTACATGCAGACCACTCAACCCAGGATGACACACCCACATATTCTATGGTAATACATCCCTTAGAACAATAGACCATGGCACACCAGAGGACCAACATTCAAATTGAGGAAATGCGGACAAACAGGAGTGCATAACTATGAGGGGCCCAGGGGGAGGGTTACAGGCTAGGGAGCGGGGCAGACTGGGTTAGGTTTGGACATGGTAAATGAGGAATGAAACGTGAAATGCACATGTAATGTTGAATGTAAAACAAGCTCTTAAAATTTAAAAACAAAAAAACCTCCCCAGCAGGACTGAGCCCTAGTTGTGGTCAGTGGTCACCAGCTCACTGACACACCCTGCATTGGCTTCCTCCCCTTCTCTGTCTCACTTCTCTGCTTCTAACTAGAGCTTCCTGGCTCTCTTTCCTAAGCAAACTATTTGCTCTCGAATTCATGTCTGAGGGTTTGCTTCCCGGGGCTCCCAACCTAACAAGCACTATAACTATCCCCATGTACAGATAAAGAGACTGAGGCACATGAAGGCTAAACAGCTTGTGCAAGACCCCCAAGGAAGAGGCACAACTGACTCTTGAGCTGCTGTGGTCTTATCCAGAGCCACTAGGCTCTGCTGTCACCCTGGAGGAGGATGTGTCCGCTCATACAGGGTACATAACTTCAGAGACAGGTCCCTGGAACTGATAGAGCATTTAGCTTGTTCATTCACTACCAGAGGTGTCTTGTACAGAGGATGAGGAAATTCCCACCCTGCCCTCAGGAACCAGCAGCTTGGACAGAGAGAATGGCCATTGAATCCAGGGCAGAATGAGATCAGTGTGTCCAAGGGCAGCCCTGTCAGACCTTTCCTTTGGCTCTTCTTTGGGAGATCTGCAGGACACGAATCATCACTCCCCTTTTTATATGGGCAAGCTGAGACTCAGGGAGGGGAAGGGACTTACTCCAGGCCACACAGCTCATGCTTGGCAGAGCCTAATCTTGCTCTGTGAGAAGCTGGGGGATACCGAGGATGGGGTGCACACTTCTGTATGGGGAGAACATGGAAGTCTTCCTGGACATGACTCTCACACATGCCACAGCTCATTCTCTTAACTGCTCTAAGCCACTGCTTTTACATATGCTATCTCACCAGATCATTGCATTTTAAAGGAAAGGAACCTTAGGGATTATCTAATCTAACTCCCATTTTACAGATAGGAAAATTAAGATCAAGAGAAGAAACTTCCTGGAGTTCCCAATGAACTGAATCAGAAATAAGCAGGAGCCTCAAATTCCTAGGAAAGCAGTGTGGGTTCCTGAGTCCCTCCCAAAGCGAGGTGGCGTCTCTGACACCTGACTCCCAGAGGCCAGCCCTGAAGAGGGCAAATGGCTGAACTCAGCCAGTCCCACCTGCCCTCTTTGCTGAAGTTGAGCTCTCTAAGCTCTGGCACTGTCTGAAAACTCCTGCAAAGATCTGCTCTCTGCAGAGCACAGATTATTGCTCTTGTGCTAATTATTTTTACGATTAAAAGATGATAAATTATTAAACAAAGTCTGAAAAATGTGCCAAGATCTACTCTGAGGCTGGGCCTGAGAAGTTGCCCCCTTGGCGTCCACGTTAATTAATAAAAGAGGTTCTCTGTGGAGAGAAGCCACAGCTGGCACATCTGGCAGCCAGGCAGGGGCTGGCAAAGGGCAGATGCTGGGCAGGCAGGGAGTAAAGGGATGCCCTGGGAGCACCAAGGGTAGGCTTTGGTAAAGGAGACCTCCCTTTCCTGCTCCCAGCTAGCACTCACTGGGTGACTACAGGGTACCAACCTGACATCTGGTCCCTGGAAGAGGCCTAGGAGTTCAAGCTGAGAAGCCAAAGTTAATCCCTTAACCTAATCTCCTTTTCCAAATGTAGTTTCAGGGAGAATTCCAGGTATCTACAGGAAGGCAGGAAACCAGGGTTCAAATCCCTGTCAGCTACTTTGTTCTTGGTCAGCTATGGGGAAGTCACTTACTGAGGCTCTAAGGTTCAGTTTCCTTATCTGTAAAATGGGAGGAAATGCCATCAGCTTTGCAAGGGTATTGAGAGTATTAAATAACATAATGTCTATAAAGAGCATCTAGTTCTAAGTAGATGGTCAATGATTGTTAATTGGGCTGAGTTGAAGCTTTGTCTTATTTGTGCTCTGTAATTATACTAGCATGAAACTTTGGTTAAAACCTTTGTGAGCCTCATTTCCTTATCTGTAAAATGGGAATGATCATTTCTAATTCTCAGGGTTGTGAGGATCAAGGGAAATCCTATGTGTGAGGTGTCACAGAAAAAATGCTCAATGCATTGTAGCTATTTCATTATAATTCTTGTGAGCTGTTGTCAAGTTGGCCCCTGACTCATGGTGGGCAATGGGATCAGATCATTGTGATCCACAGGGTTTTCACTGGCTGATTTTTGGAAGTAGATTGTCAAGTGTATCTTCATAAATGAAACCCTCTCAGCATCACAGCAATGCACACGCCTCCAGTGACAGAGAGTAGTGGCTGTGCTTGAGATACATTGGCTGGGAAACGAACCTGGGTCTCCTTCATGGAAGGGAAGAATTCTATCCCCGAATAACCACTGCCCATTCATTATAATTGTTAATACCAACTTGTTGTTGTTGTTGTTATGTGCCATCGAGTCGGACCCGACTCATAGCGACCCCTCCTTGGGTTTCCGAGGCAGTATCACTACGGAAGTAGATTGCCCCATCTTCCTTCTGAGGAGTGGCTGGTGGGTTTGAACCGCCAGCCTTCTGGTTAGCAGTCAAGTGCTTTAGCCACTATGCTACCAGAGCTCCCTAATACCAACTAGAATACACTAAAGTTTCAACAAATGAATTCTTCTCCTACCATATTGGCCATTTCTTCTCTGTGTCTTTTGCTGGCCCTTTTTCTTCCCCACCTTTTCTTATGTGGTGTCCCTGGCTCGGACTTACACACTGTCCCTTAGTGATCTTATCCATCTATATGCTGATGACACCAGATTCATAACTCTAGTTTGCACCTCTCCTTCGAACTCCAGTCTCTTATATCCAGCTGCCCAAATACTCCCCTTGGATGTCTCATACATACCTCAAACCTAACATATCCCAACTGGAGTTCCTTATCTTCTTCCACAAACCTGCTCCACACACAGTCTTCCTCACCTTAGTTAATGGCAAATCCATCCTTCCTGTTAATGATGGCATCTTGGATGCCTCTCTTTCTTTCACATTAAATACCAACAGGAAGTCCTGTCACTTTTAAACTCTGTTAGAACCTGGCCCTCTCACCACCTCTACTGTTCCCACTCAGGATAAGGCACCGCCATGTCTTGCCTAGATCTTTGCAGTGGCCTCCTAATTGGTGTCCCTACTTTGCTACTTGTCTTTCCTATAGTCTATTCTTTACACAGAAGCCAGAATGATCCCTTTATAACACAAGTCAGATAGCAAAAACAGTCTTTGGCAAGATCACAAGGTCCTACACCATCTGAACCTCCCTCTTTCCCTGTGAACTCATACTTACTCTGTCCCAGCCACACCGACCTGTTCCTTGAACACACTGGGCACATGCCCACATCCAGGTTTTGGCACTGGCTGTTTTTGTACTGCGCCTTTCTCCCAAGGCACCTCTGTCCTAGGACACTCTTCCTCCAGATATTTATGTGCTCACTCTCTCTCTGCCTTCAGACTTCTGTGCGAATGTCATCTTCTCAATGAGGCTGACCTTGACCATCCTATATCCCCTTCTGGTACTCTTATCTCCTCCATAGTGCTTACCATATCCTTACATATTAACTTACATATATTTTTTGTTTACTGTGTTACTTTCTGTTCCTTTCTTCTAGCATATGAGTCCTCGAGGGCATGGGCTTTCATCCGTTTTACTCATTGCAATATTCCCCTAGTACCAGCACAAGACCTGGTTCAAAGCTGGGGCTAAATGCATGTGGAGTGCCATGCAGAGGTGGATATCTCTGTTCATCTATAAAGAACACCAAGTTTTCAGCAGAGGGTCAGTAAATGTTAGTTGGGCTGAGCTGAAGCTTGGTCTTATTTCTGCTCTGTAATTACCGGCCATGAAAACTTGGTCGAGCAATTTAAATTTTGTGAGCCTCAGTGTCCTTATCTGTAAAATGGAAATGATAATTTCTAGTTCTTAGGGTTGTTGTCTGCATCAAGGGAGATATTATACATAAGGTGTCTGACACAGATTAAGTGCTTAATCAATGGTAGCTATTTTCCTGGGTGGTGCAAAGGTGAACGTGCTCAGTTGCTGATTGAAAGATTGGACGTTTGAGTCCATCCAGGAGTGCCTTGGGAGAAAGTACTGGTGAAGAACTGCTTCTCCCCCGCCCCACCAAAAAAAAAAAAAAAAATTAGCCTATGGAGCACATACTCTGACACACATAGGGTTGTCATGAGTTGGAATCAACTCAACAGCAACTGGTTTGGTTATTTTGTTATAATTATGAACAACAACAACTCTAATGCACTAACATTTCAAGCATAGTGCCTGCCTCTCCGGATCTTGGACCTGCAAGTTTGGTGGAACAGGCAGAAGTGCAAACAGGCCATTTCACTTTCAAGATGACAAGAGACCGGGAGGCTGCATGGAGGAGGTGATGACTGAACCACAACCTGGAATAGGTAGGTTTTCTAAAGGAGAAAGAGTAAAGGCATTTCAGGTAGAGAAGCAGCATGTGCAAATGTGCAAAGGTTTGGCAGCTCCAGGAAGCACGCTTTGAGAATGGCAGGTTGTCAAGTCCTGGAGCCTGGGAGAGGGACGTGGGCAAGATAAGCTGGAGAGGAGGCAGGCACCCAGGGCCAGGGTACTGGTGGGAGGAGGTGGGAAGGTTGGAGGCCTGCTTGGGTCTCCTGATTCTGCCTGGGCCTCCACCCTCAGCATGAGCAGATGTGGCACATTCCCACCCTCTTGACTTCCTAGAGGGAGGGAAATGGTCTAATTACCAGAAACACAATATTAGTAAAATAACTGCCGTATTTCATTGAGTCTAAGATGCACAATTCTTTCACAATCACTAAGAAACACTATAGGGTTGCTATGAGTCAGCAGCAACTCTACAGCAAGGGGTTTACGGGTAAGAAACGTTGCTAATTAACGTACTCCAAAAGCTTTTTTTTTTTTTTAAATCCATGTGGGAAAAAAAAATGTGTATCTCAAAAATTTTGCTATCTGGTATGATGATAGTATTGAGCCCTTGCCGGGTGCCAGGTACTGAACACGGCACTTCAGACATATTATTATATTGAATCCTTGTACCAACTGATGAGTACTCATAAGAAAAATACACAATTTCCCCATTTTACAGATGTGACTACTGGTGCACAGAAAGATTAAGAATTTGTCACCCAGCTGGTAGGTGGTGGAGCCCAGATTTATTGCCGGGTAGTTTGTTATGCATTGTCTTCCAAAGGGAAATGGAGTGTGAAGCGTGCTAGATGTGTGAAAGTAGAGGAAATCAGCCATGTAAAACGAGAAGCAATGGTTCTGCTTATTCAGTGGAAAGACCACCATTATTGCAGCCCAGTCACCCGTGCCCCTGCCCCCACCTTGCAAGCATTCTCATCTTGCTTGGCTTATGCTCCACAACTTGTCCCCTTGATCCGGATGGGCATCCCATGGTGAGACTGATCTACCCCTTCCTCTTGGTTTTTAGGAAGCCACCAACCCCAAGGCCATACCCTTCTTGTGACCCAGTGAGCATCTCTGGAACTTTTCAGCTTTTCCAAAAGGCTCTGACCTACCATCTCCTCCTGCTGGGGAACTCTCCAGTCCCTTCTCCTAGCCTTTACTTTCAACACTCTGGAAATGGCTGGAACCAACGGGGTTAACTTGCTCTCCCTATTAAATATTTACATAAACACACTAGGGAAGGTGTGTGTAAGTTATCAATAATGCAAGGCCAGCCTAGACTCGGTGAGAGCTAAGAGAGCCAAATTGTATCATCATAATCCATTATTCACATATAATGCGTCTATTCTCCTCCATTAGCGCAGGCAGGAAATGCCCCTGAGTGCCGGGCAGGGCTTTGGAAAGCGCAATAAATGGCGGATAGACACATGGCGGGAGGGCGGCAGCTGTAGTTAAACAAGTGTAAATTAGCATCCAGCCCCACTCGCTGCCTGCCTCCGGAGCCTAGAATGTAGGCCCGGCAGGGAGGGAGTTACAGGATGCTGGAACTCGCTATCCATCCAGACCAACACACAGCCTCCACTGAAAACTCCCACATCCTTTCCCCATGTGGGAAACCACAAACTAAGGTTGGGGGAAGTGGAGGGGTTGGGAGAGGCTTCGGTGTCTGGCGGAGTGGACTAGAATCTCAGCTGTGCTGCTGAGTGATGGCCACATTGAACCTTGGGGCCCCATCTGTAAAATTGGGGCAGGAGTCACCACCACACAGAGTTGTATGAATGAAATGTAAAGGGAAATCCCCAGCATAGGGCACACTTGAGGCCCTTAAAGAATAAAAGACTCCTCCCCACCCCCACCCCTTTCCGAGCTGGGGATAAAACCTGGTTAACTTGGGCCCCAAAGGAATGAGTTACAAAGGCAAACCTTGGTGAAAATCAAACCTCTGTGAAGATCAAACCTCGGTGAAGATAGAAGTGCCTCACATTGCTTTGCTGCCCATGCAGGAAGCCCCCCTCCCCACCAGCTTGTTGTGCTGCAGTGAGTCTTCTGGCTCAGTGGCACTTCTAACCATCCTGACTTGTCCCATCCGGGTGAGTCTTCAGCCCTTGGCACACCCTTGCTCTCTTCTCCATCACCACATATTCCCCTGGGGAACCTGGTCCTGCAAAGAACTCTTTACATGAATCCAGACCAAAATCACGCTGCCTCTTAATTTTTCAATTCCCATGGACTAGAAGAGGCAGTGTTTTGAGGAATAAAGAGCACTGGATTGAGAGCCCAGACACTTCTTTTCTAATCTCCTTTACTACTGACTCTTGTGGTTTGGGGAGAGAGTTCCACCTGACCTCTAGGTCACGGTGTCCTCACCTGTAGACTGAGGAAATAAATCAAATGAGGTGAAGGACATGAATCACTTAGGAAATGTAGAGTGCTGAGTGTGTGAGGTCCTTTCCTGGCTCTAGGGCCCTGAGGAATAGAAGCATCATGAGATTCTAGAGGGACATACTCTGATTCAAGTCATTGTTAGGTTTTACCTCCACAGCTAAAATTGGATCTTTTCCTAGCCCAGAGTACGATGGGTCCTAAACCTGACCACTTCTGACTGCTGTCTTATAAAAAGAGCAGAATGGACCCACAGGCACACACAAGGGGAAGACAGATGCCATGTGAGGATTCCTTTACAAGCCAAGGAATGCATGGGGCTACAGAAAAGGAGAGACTCTCCCCTAGGGCTGATGCTCTGATAGAGCCTCCAGAACTGTGAGACAATAAATTCTTGTTCTTTAAAGCCATTCATTTGTAATATATGTGTTAAGGCAGCAATAAGTAAGACATATCATTTAGCACTTTTATTGTTAGTTGAAATTATTGTTGTTGTTGTTATGTGCCATCGAGTCGGACCCGACTCATAGCGACCCCTCCTTGGGTTTCCGAGGCAGTATCACTATGGAAGTAGATTGCTCCATCTTCCTTCCGAGGAGTGGCTGGTGGGTTTGACCCACCAGCCATCTGGTTAGCAGTCAAGTGGCTCCAAATGACGATGACCTTATGTATATAGAACAAAACACTATCTGATCCTGTGCCATCTTCGTGGCATTGGTATGTTTGAGGCCACTGTTGCAGCTGTTGTGTCAGTCCATCTCATTGACAGTTTCCTTTCTACTGACCCTCTGCTCTACCAACCATGATATCCTTTTCTAGCACTCCCTGGCATCTTACATACCTGTTGTTTACTTGCTTATTGTATGTGTCCTGGGCTAGAAAATCAGCTCTGAAAGGGCAGAGATTTTGTCTGCCTTGTTCACTACTGTTCCCCTCATGCCCAGTATGGTGCCTTAGCACCTGATAGAAATGTGATGCATATTTGTTGAAAGAAGTGTTTTAGATCAAAATCCAACACACATATACTGGGCACCTACTCTATGCCAAACACTGTGTAGGCACTTCATATATGTTAGTCATTTGATCACCATGCTTATTCAGTCTGTGTGCTGAGCAAATAATTTGAGAAACTGGACTATATGAAGAAGAATGTAGCATCAGGATTGGAGGAAGGCTCATTAATAACCTGCAATATGCAGATGACACAACCTTGCTTGATGAAAGTGAAGAAATTTGAAGCACTTATTGAAGAAGATCAAACACTATAGCCTTCAGCATTGATTGTTGCGTCCAGATCTTGAATCCCCAAAAACCACCAAGGAGCTGATTCCACTGCAAAAGCATTGTTGTTGTTGTTATGTGCCGTCGAGTCGGCCCTGACTCATAGCGACCCCTACTTGGGTTTCCGAGGCAGTATCACTACGAAAGTAGGATTGCCCAACCTTCCTTCCGAGGAGTGGCTGGTGGGTTTGAACCGCCAGCCTTCTGGTTAGCAGTCAAGTGCTTTAGCCACTATGCTACCAGAGCTCCCTGCAAAAGCATAGGGGTTGTTTATTCAAGCTCGAGCTCGGACCCCCAACCATCCCCAACACAGCGGTTCAGGATTGAGAGCCCCGAACTCAAGGGTAACAGGATTTTTATAGGGGTTACAACAGGAATGAGGAAGTTTTAGTTAGAAAATTACAGGATTGGTTAACATTTTTCAAATTGCGAGTTGTCCCTACTTGATTGGCTCTGTGTTGTGGGTCGAAGCCCTAAACTGCCGTTTCTAACTATTTTAGGTAAGGTATTTCCTTGCTATTTATTGATTGGTTGTTGCTAGGGGAGTATTGATGGGGTGAGTGTAGTCAGGGGTGCTTGTGGTTTTTCCAGTAACTAAAGCATGAAGTAAATGCTAAGGCACATTGAAAAATGGATATATATATTTAAAATGGTTATATACAGGGTGGTTATAAAAAATGGTCTCACATTGATTACACCTCAACATAAAGAAAATGAAAGTCCTTGCAACTGGACCAATAAGCAACATCATGATAAACAGAGAAAACATTGAAGTTGTTGAGGATTTACTTGGATCCACAATTAACGCCCATGGAAGCAGCAGTCAATAAATCAAACAAAGCTATTATCTTTCAGTAGCCTTAGAAACATGTAAAAGCTGGACAATGAATAAGAAAGACCATAGAAGAATTGATGCATTTGAATTATGGTGTTGGGGAAGAATACTGAATATACTGTGGACTTCTGGAAGAATGAATAAATCTGCCTCGGAAGAAGAACAGCTGGAATACTCCTTAGAAGTCAGAATGAGCAGACTTCATCTCTCATACTTTGGTCATGTTATCAGGAGGGATCAATCCCTGGAAAAGGATGGATATCATGCTTGGTAAAGTAGAGGGTCAGAGAAAAAGAGGAAGACCTTCAATGAGATAGATTGACACAGTGGCTATAGCAATGGGATCAAACATGGGGCAAAGATTGTGAGAACGCCACAGGACTAGGTACTGTTTTGTTCTGTTGTACATAGGGTCTCTATAAGTTGAAATTGACTCAATGATACCTACCAACAACCTCCACGCTCATTTATTCAGCTTGATAGTGAAAGCTATTAACATTTATTAAGATCAATGGGACTAACATTAAATTGAAATAAAGTAAACACTGCAGAAACATCTAGAATCCTCTGCCTCATTTGGGCTAGAGTCCTAATAATTATCTAACTGGCTAAATGGTTTTGATATAATGGCCTGATAGCTTCACACTTCAGACTTTCCTTCTGGTCCTCCATTCATTCTAGTTCATCACTTCTCAAACTTGAGTGTGTTCAGGTAAACATTTCTGTACTGGACTTTATCCAAAGAAAGTTATATAGTTGACTTAAGGAACTTTTTAAGGGCCACTTTGAATTCTATGAAATTTTTGCTTTATGCACTGATTTTAGAACCTAATGCCCATATAAGAAGTTCACTGTCCTAGTTTTGGGTAGGTTACAGCCCTCTCTGAGTCTCAGTTTGCTTGTCTGTATATGAAGATATTACTAGCTATCTTACAGGGCAGCCTTAATGAAATATTTTGTATATGAGGGGCTGTAGGTGAGTTTGAATTCTACTCTCACCATTTACTAGCCATGTGACCTTGGGCAAGTTACTTAACTCTTCTGTTTCTTAGTATCCTCATCTGTTAAACGAGGATATTAATAGAAGCTACACCATAGCAATATTGTGAGTATTAATTATTTTGTGTGAAGTGCTTAAAAGAATATCCAAAACATAGCAAGCCTTCAATCAACTTTAGTTTTTCATATTATTGCAGCACCTAACATCATGTCGGCACTTAGGACCTGACAGTTTCCTTGCAATTACTTAGGCATCTGACATATTTACTCAACTGAAAGTTCCCTGAAGGGGGAGGCCCTATCTTTCATTCCCGACAATGATAATTCAGGTTCCTTTCTTTTTTCTTGATCAGTCTATCCAGAGGTTTATCAGTTTTATTAACATTGTTTCAAATAATAAATTTTAATTTTATTGACTTTCTCCATCATCTGCTTTTTATTTTTTTTTTAATTTCCACTCATTTATTATTTGCTTCTTTCCCACTTCTTCCTTTTCAATGTTCTCTTGTTTTTGTAGTTTCTTCTTTTTTTAAAATGCATTTTATTGAAATATAATTTATGTACAATGAAATACACCAAACTAAAATGACATGGGTCCATGCAATTTTTTTTTAGTGTTCCCTCCCCTCCCTTCCCACCCCTGACAACCAACAAAGAAAGTTTCCCTCCGTATATAAACCTTTCCTTGACCCTCCACAACAATGAAATAATACTATATTTGTCCTTCTGTGATTGACTTAGTTCACTCAGCATAATGTCCTCCAAGTTCATCCATATTATGCGGTGTTTTGCAGACTCTACATTATTCTTTAGTGCTGCCAGAATTCCATTATGTGTATGCACCATAGTTTGGTCATCCACTCTTCTGCTATGGGCACATAGGTTGTTTCCATGTTTTTGCTATTGTAAATACTGCTCCGCTGAACGTGAGTGTGCATATATCTGTTCCTGTCCTGGCTCTCACCTCTCTCCAATTCCAGCTTTCTAAGGAATCACCATATTGCTTTCCATAGTGGTTGTGTCACTTCACAGTCCCACCAGCAGTGTATGAGAGTTCCAATCTCTCCACATCCCCACCAGCATTTGTTGTTTTCTGTCTCATTGAACCTTGCCATCAGTGCTGGGGTGAGACGGTATTTCATTGTTGTTTTGATTTACATCTCTCTGATGGCCAATGATTGTGAGCATCTCTTCGTATTTGCTGGTCACCTGAATAGCCTCCTTGGTGAAGTGTTTATTCATGTCTTCTGCCCATTTTTCAATTAGATTGTTAATTCCTTTGCTGTTGAGGTGTTGGAGTTTTCTATAAATCTTAGAGATAAGTTCCTTGCCAGATATGTAATTATTAGCAAATATGAATTTGTTGTTGCCATTTTTGTTATGTGCTTTTTTGTGGTGTTGATTTCTTTGTTCCATATAATTTTCTGTGCTGAGCTCATTTGGGTTATGAATCTTGTTATCACTTCTTTTGTTGCCATTTTAGTATTTGCTAAATATTTATGCTGGTACTCTTTTTTATTTTCATGTGAAGGTTTATCATTTTTCTTTGAGGTTACCCTGTGATTTATAGTTTTCTTCCCAAGTTTAGAACAGTCCATTCTATCTTGTAGTTGTCATAACTTCCCTACCATCTAGAAGTTCTGTAATAACAGAGTTTTTTCCCTCTTTTTGGTTTGTAGTTGTCCTCATTTGTCAGTTGATGTCTCTGGTTCCCTGTTTACAATCTTGTAGACTTATTTACTTTGGATACTTCCATAGCTGGGTTGGTTTCTAGGTTATATCATCATGTGTGTTAATGGTCAGTTGTTGTTGGCTGTTGTTGCTTCTCTGTCCAAAGGGCTCCCTTTAGCATCTCTTGTAAGGTTGGTCTGGTTTTAACAAATTATCTTAATTTCTGCTTATCTGGAAATGTCCTAATTTCACCACCATATTTGAGAGACAATTTTGCTGGGTACATAATTCTTGGTAGGAAAATTTTCTCTTCCAGTGTTTTATATATACCATCTCATTCTCTTCTCACCTGCATGGTATCTGCCAGAAATTCGACCTTAGTCTTATTGGTTGCCCCTTGTAGGTAACTTTTTGTTTTTCCTGTGCTGCTCTCATGATTCTTTCTTTTTCTTTGGTTTTGGTGAGTTTGATGATGATATGTCTTGGTGATTTTCTTTTGGGGGTCTATCCTGTTTGGGGTTCGTTGGACTTCCTGAATGGATATATTTTCATCTTTCACCATACCAGGAAAATTCTCTTCCAACAAATCTTCGACAATTTTCTCAGTGGTTTTCTTTTTCTCTTCATATTCTTGAGTTCCGATTACACGTAGCTTATTCCTTTTGATGGTATCCCTCGTGAACCTTAGGCTTTCTTCATTTTGTTTTGATCTTTTTTCTGATTGATCCCTGTAATAGTTGGAGCTGTGTGTCAATTTGGCTGGACCATAATTCTGTGTCGTTTAAGCTGTTGTGATGTGGTTATTCCCATGATGGGATCAGATGATTATGTTTTGAGCAGGCAAGCTGTTGAAAGGGAGTTTCCCTAGGGGTGTGGCCTGTTTCCAGTGTATCTATGGACCTTCTGAGAAAAGAGACATTCTTCTGTGGATCAGGATTCTGTTGTGCTGCCTACAACTCTCTGTGAGTGAACAGTCCACCATTCAGCCTGGAGATCTTGGATTCATCGTTTGTTGGAGTCAACAGCCAGTGTACTGCCTGTCAGCCTTGAGCTCCTCAGCCCCTGTGGTTGCAAGAGTTGGGAAAAGCCTCCAGCTTAACGTGGAAAAGCCTCCAGCTTGACATTTGATCCAGGAACTTTGGACTTGTCAGCTTCTATAAGTGTGTGAGCCATTTTCCTAACATAAATTTCTCTCTCTCTCTCTCTCTAAGCTTTACTGGTTTTTGTTTCTCTAGAGAACCCAGCCTAACACAAACCCTTTCCAAAGAAGTGTTCTGGTGTTTGCCTTCAGTCTCACTAATTCTGTCTTCCTTTGGTTCAGTTCTGCTCCTTTGTGCATTCAATGTCTTATCTATTTCTGAAAATTTAGTATTAATCTTCTGGATTTCTGTGTGTAGATTTTGTATCATTTCTATTTTTTCAATTATTTTGTCATTTTGTTCTTGTATTGTCTTTCAAAATTCTTGTAGGGTTTTCTCTGTGTTTTTCTCAATTTTGTCAGTGTTTTCCTTGATCTGTCTCTCAATCTGTGATGGTTATGTTTGTATGTCAACTTGGCTAGGCCTGGTTGAGTGGCTGGGCAGATGGATGTAGTACTCCCCATGATGAGACTGGTAATCAACTCTATGGTGGAATCTACTATGAGCAGCTGAGTATAGGTATGTGTCTGCTTCCTGTATATAAGGAGAAGCTTTGAGAATGGTTTCTAGCCGATGGCATGCTTGGACCCTGCATGTAGCTGTGTCATTGCTCAGCAGTCTGCTATGCTCTGCCGACTTTGGGACTTACAATGGACTTAAGCTAATGGCCTGCCATGAGGCTTTGGTAACATTGGGACTGTGCCTTTTTCCTTGTCAACCTTGGGGCTTCTCAGCCTCAGCAGCCAGCAGCTGTCTGAGTGAAGAAACGCCTCTAGCTCCAGTGGGCTGGGAGCAGGAGGCAGAGCTGGACCCCAAAGTTGAGGGGCTTTCACCTAGCCCCTAGAGCCTGGCACTTAGAACTTGGACTTAAAGCCTCCAAATTGTAAGAATAAACTCCTGTTTGTTAAGGCCATCCAATTTGTGGTATGTTTTTCATCAGAGTGGCACTAGGTAACCAGAACACAATCCTTTGAAGATACTTAAATATAATTCTTTGTAATTCCTTATCAGGGAGTTCCAATGCTGCATCTTCCTCAGGAATGTGTTTTGGGTCTGTATCCTGGTCCCTTGTTTCTCCTGCTTTGTCTTGCTTCTTTGTGTGGACTATGATGCTTTGTTGTCTCTGAGGCATCGTGACATTTTTGTGTTTATATTTAATTGGTGACTGTCTGTTGGAGTGACTTGCCCACAATTTTCGCTTTCTTTGTTTTGTTTGTATGTTATCTATGCAAGCAGGGTACTGTGCTGTGCTCCTCTATTCACTAGTTGACAGCACTTATACACTCACCACCTGTCTTCTTTCCTGTTGTCAGCCTCTTGTATGTCCCTGCTGACCCTGGCAAACAGAGACCATCCTTGAGTCCCTGGAATCTGAATGAAAATGCTATCACCTTAAAATCCAAAATGGTTGCCACTTGTAAAGATTCAAAATGGCTGTACCCTTGGTCACTTTAAATACCCAAAACGACTGCCACTTGTAAACATTCAAAATGGCTGTGCCTTAGGTCACTTTAAATATCTAAAATGGGCACTGCTAGTAAACACTCAAAATGGCTGCACCCTCAGTCACTTTAAATATCCAAAATGGCTAAACAATCAAAATGGCTGTGCCCTCCGGACAGTGTAAAGTCAACAGTTCAGGTTGTCTCCCTCCTTGCTGTTTCCCTTCTTAGTCACAGGCCACCAGTGCAGTCGTCCCTGCAGGCCTTGGTGACCAGGGCTGATCTTTAGGTCAATTCTCAGGTCCCAACACCACTTGGAAATATTCAGGCTATTGGTCTCGTCAGAGTAGCTGACAGTCTGCAGCTCCGACTGTCTCTGTACTCACTGTTTTCGTTCAGGTTTTTCCACTAGTTGATGCCTAATCCACTTCTATATAGTTCCTTTCAAAGCTCAGGGCTCCAGGATTATCTTCTGTATCTCTGTCAACTGGTTTTCTTTTCTTCGTTGAAGAGGGTCTTGTCACTTGTATGCCTATTCCTCCATCTTACCAGAAATCCCTCTTTTCGTAGTTTCTTAAGGTTGATTTTAAACCTTTTTTCTTTTCCAGTATAAACATTTAAAGTTAAAAATTTGTCTCTACTTGCTGCATCCCATTTTTGTATTTTGGTTTACATTATGGTTTTGTTGAAAATATGTCTTAATTTATGTGATTTCTTCTTGGACTTATATTTAAAAGTCTGTTGCCTAATTTTGAACATGTATGTACATATGTATACACACACACATATATCTAATTTAGTTCCATTTTAATGCAAAATCTATATGATTTCTATCCTTTCAAATTTATTGATAGATTGATATTTCTTTTGGCCCAGAATATGGTCTTTCTTAGTATTTCAGTAATCTATTACTGTGTTGCCATAAAGTTGATTCTGACTTGTAGCAACCCTGATGGTGCAGTGGTTAACGGCTCGGCTGCTGACCGAATGGTTGGCAGTTTGAACCCACCAGCCACTCTGTGAGAGAAGATGTGACAGTCTGCTTCCATAAAGATTTGCAGCCTTGGAAACCGTATGGGGTAGTTCTGCTGCCCTATAGGGTCATTATGAATTGGAATCAACTTGATGGCAATGGTTTTGTGTTTTGTATCTACCCCAAATCTCAGTGGCTTAAAACAGCAACCTTTAATTTGCTCTCAATTCTGCAATCTGGGCTAGGTTCATCCGGCTGATACTTCTGCTTGTTTTGCCAGTGGTCACATGTGTAGGTGCATTTAGCTGCAGGTTGGCTGGGGGCTGGATTTAGATTGCATATTGGGTGGTTGGGCTTCTCTTTTTGTGACTTCACATCATATGTGAATATGTGTACTCATATTCTTCAATAGAATAGCCAGACTTCTCACATGGCAGCTCAGGGTTGCTAACAGTAAGAATGCAAAAGCTTCCAGATTTCTTAAGGCTTAAATCCAGAACTAGTGCACTGTTACTTCTACTGCATTCTATTGGTTAAAGTGAATCACAGGACCAGAACTGAGATGGGGGAGGAGATTACACAAGGGTGTGAGTACAGAGAAGCATAGTTTATTGGGGGCTACACTTGGTATAAGTCCCATAATCACTTGAAAAGAATGCGTATTCTATAGTTAAGTGGATTAAAAAAACAAAACAAACAAACAAAAGCACTGCCATTGAGTCAATATTCCAACTCATAGTGACCCTATAGATCAGAGTAGAACTTCCCCATAGGGTTTCCAAGGCTGTAAATATTTACAAAAGCAGACTGTCTCATCTTTCTACCATGGAGCAGCTGGGGGATTCAAGCTGCTGATCTTTAGGTTAGCATCTAAATACCTTAACAACTATACCACCAGAGCTTCTCTAATTGGATATTAAAAAAAAAAAAATCAAACTCACTGCCGTCAAGTTGGATTCGACTCATAGTGACACCTCCTTTGGTTTCCGAGGCAGCATCACTATGGAAGTAGACTGCCCAAAATTCGTTCCAGGGAGTGGCTGGTGGGTTTGAACCTCCAGCCTTCTGGTTAGCAGTCAAATGCTGTAGGCACTACACCACCAGAACTCCCTAATTGGGTATATTTGTTCTATAAATGCCAATAAAGTTACATTGGTTGGTAATGTTCATTTCTTACATATGCTTTATATAAGCATATATATATATACATATATATATATATATATATATCGCCTTGGAAACCCAAGGAGGGGTCACTATGAGTCAGATCTGACTTGATGGCAGTGAGTTTGGTTTTGGTTACTGATAATGCAGCACTGTGTATGTAATAGTATTTATCTTTGTTGTCTGTACCTCTTGTGCACCTCTCCACGTCTTTTTCTTAATGATATTGTGTTGGTCACATGCTTTAGTTATATTACCTTTTCCTTCACCCAAATCAACTCATGTCTCTTAACTAGCCAGCAATTTTCCCTCCCCTCCCATCCCTTCCCTGGTAGCCAACAAAGAAAATTTCTTTCCGCGTGTAAACTTTTCCTTCTATGACTGACTGACTTTACTCACTTGCTATTTGTTTTCTATTTGTCTTGTCTATTCTTTGTTCCTTTTTATTTCTTCTCTTACTTTCTTTTGGATTGAGTATTTCTATTATATTCCATTTACTCTCCTCTATCCACTCTAGCTACATCTCATTGTTTTATTTTCACCATTCATCTGTCAGTTTGTCATACTGTGGTGGCTCACATGTTACTGTGATGCTGGAAGCTATGCCGTGGTATTTCAAGTAGCAGCAAGCACCTGTGGTGGGCCAGTTTCAGTGAAGCTTCCAGACTAAGACAAATTGGAAGAAAGGCTTGGGTATCTACTTCTGAAAATTAGACAGTGAGAACTTTCTGGTTCACAACAGAACATTATCTGATGCTTACTTTGGATGAGTCATTGGGAAGCATGAGTTGCTGGAGGAGAACATCAAGCTTGGTGGGTACAGGTCCAGGGAGGGTGAGGGAAACACCCTCAGTGAAGTGGGTTAGCACAATAGACACAACCATGGACTCAGATATGCCAGTGATCATGAGGATGATGCAGGACTGAGCAATGTTTCGTTCTATTGTACATGAGGTCACCATGAGTTGGAGTTAACTTGATGGCAGTTATCTATCTGTTGTTTTATTTCTTTTTCAGTGTTACTCTAGGAATTACAAGATCACATATCTTGAATTAGTGTTGTACTCTTGTTGTTAGTTGCCCAGGCCTGCACTGTCTTCATGATCATTGGTACGTTTGAGTCCATTGTTGTGGTTATTGCAACGATCAGTCTCATTGAGGGTTTTCCTTGACTTTCTACTTTACCAAACAGTATTATATGATTTTTTTGCCTATAACACAAGGGCCTTACGTATACCCCCTTCTCTCACTTTGTGCTTTTGTTGTCATATACTTTACTTCTGCATATGTGATAAACACTATAATACATTATTCCTATTTTACTTTAAATAGTCAATTATCTTTTAAATAAATTAAGAAATGAGGAAAAAGAAGACATTCATATTCACATATTTACCATACCATTCTCCATTTGACTAAAGACTCAAGGGGACCTCTAAGCCAATTTCTGAGGTTGCTGTCCTATGCAGCAACCTGCCCCCCAAATTCCAACCACCTCATCAGCTCTGTACTCTGATCTTTTTTAAATCAGCCAGGTGAGACCACTAATCCTTGTTTGAGATCCCCAGTGCTGTCCTGTGGTTGGGAAAGAGCCCCCAGGCAAAAAGCCGGTGTGAACGTGGAACTCTCCTTGGATATTTCCTTCCTTTCAGGGATCCCAGGCCTCTGATGTCTGTTGACTAAAGCCTAAAAACAATTACTTCATGTACTTTGGGAAGTTTTATGTTTTCGGTGGGAGGGCAGGTCCAGTCCCTGTTACTCTGTTATGGTGGAAAGTATACCCTGTTTGCATTCTGCTGTGAAGGAGAGCCATGCTGTAGGTCAGAGCTGTCCTGTTTGTGGTGCAGCACCTGGAGATGTTGCTGCGTCTGCATCCTTGAAAAGCCATACACCATGGTAATCCTTACACCATGGGGAATTCCAATATGGTCTTAGCCTGGGGGCCAGTAGTCATCAGTGTGGTCAAAGAAAAGCTTTAAAGAGGACACAGATGGTTAGACATGTTGAAAGGTGTTCTAATAGAACTTTGCTTATTGACGTCTCTAAATGTTCTTCTCTCTTAGGTACTTCATCCATAACATAGACTGAAACTAATCAATAAACATTTATTGATTCATTCAATAAATAGGTATTGTTATAATGTGCCATATACTGTTTTAGGCAGTGGGGAGAACAAACAGACACGGTCCCCATCCTGTGTATCATACAGTTTAGTGGCTATCATGATAGAGCCAATATAGCAAAAATAATAACTATAATGACTTCCATTTAGAAAGTGTTTACAATGTGCCAGAGCCTGGGTTATAAGCTTTACATACAGTAAGTACCTTATTTAATCCTAAATGAGGATGTTCTTGTGAAGTTAGTGTTAATATCCTCACTTTATAGATGAAGTGCCAAAGGCGCAGAGAGATCATGTGACTTCTCCAAAGTCACACAGCCAGTCACTAGTAGTCAAGAAACTTAAATCCAAGTCCATCTGCTTCCACAGATTCACTTATGACCTTTTTTCCTCAAAAGTAGCTTCTGAGAAAAGAGATTCTCCTAGGCTACCTGGGACCTTATGGAAGGAAGGAAGGGACTTATGAGGAAAGGAGAGAATGACTGATACTGAAATCCCTTGCTCAGTGCCATAGTATGGAGAGATTCTGCCTTGCCACAGACTGCAGGAGTCCTGGTTATGGTGAGCAGTAATAAGTCCTAGCTCAGCATGTGGATGGCAATAACTGTGAGGAAAGGCCAGCCCAGGACTTGCTTGGGCAACTACCCAAGTTGGTAGTGTGACATCTTTACTATCTGATTAATGGAGCCCTCGGGACAGCAGGCATCCAAGGCAGCTCCGAGGTTATGGGCCTGGGGACCAGCGAAATAAATTTCTTTCAAAAACTCCAGGTTAGTGGGGGGAGGATGTGGAGTCAAGGCAAAACTGTCCCTCAGTCCACTGAGGGCTGTACACAGGGAGTAGGCAAGACTAGGTGTCCCTGGAGCCTGGCAGGGACAATGCTGATGATCTAGGAGATGGGCCAGACACAAGCCTCTCCCTTGACTGCTGTCCTGGGAACAGTGATCTTACAGAGGAGGGACTGGGGCCTTGGGCTCATGTCACCACTCTGGCTACTGAGAGTGGCAAGGAGCCAGGAGCAGAGAAACCTCAGGCTCTCAGCTCTGCAATTAGCTTTCTGTATCAACTAGGAATCAATCAGACATGCAGAGCCACTATGAGCGGTGTAAAGGCATTGTGCTGAGGAGGGGCCCTTTTGTGATCTTGGTAACTTGTTAAACAGTAGATGCCAGTCTGTACCCATGTGTCAGCTCCAGACCTACATGAGTAGGTCTGCAGTTGGGAAGGGAAGATGAAAATGAAGAGGAGCAAAACCTGAAGAAATAATTGCAAACATAAGGATGAGTATGAACACATGAGAGAAAACGAGTCCATAGCTGTCTCACTAGGACCTGAGTTGTTCTCTCACTGCCTCTAACTTTGATGGTATGGATCATATGCAGAATTAGAATGCTTTGCTGTACAAACCTGGTCCAGAATTTGGAGAAGCTGAAGGAGGAAATCTGGTGGGATCTGAAGTTGCTCCAGGTCCAGCTGCTGGCTCAGGCCAACAAGGTCTGCCAGTTAATTGGTGGCAACATGCGTGAGCTGCAACATCGCCTGATCGGGCATTGACTTTCTTATACAAATGTAACTGCTGCTTCACCAAATCTCATGCAAATTTCTCTTGTGGCCAAAGATAACTTAGAACAAATCAGGGGAGGAAATTCTGGGTAATGCAGTTCCAGTTTTGCTAAGTTGACATAGTAATGAGTCTTCACACTCTCTGTGCACCTTTGGCCAAGTCCTTGTCTCTTTCTGAGTCTCAGCTTCTTCATCTGTAAAATAAGGGACTCAGTGGTTCCTTTTTCAAATTTTTTTTTTTTTTTTTTTTTTTTTTTTAAGGCATGGGTTCCTCCCCACATCTGTGAACAAATAGACTTGAGGTCTCTGAAATAAACGTGCAGATTCCCAGGAGTTGGAGGCCCCAGGTATGGATCACTTGGGCTACATCTTATAGGTTCCTCCCCTGAACCACAGAGTAGAGATGAGGCTGGACTTATAGTTAGAAAACCTGAGCTTTAGCTTTGCCAATGGGTGATGGAGTGAAGTGTCAAGACTCTCTGAGCTTCAACTTCTTCACTTGTATGAAGTGACCATCACATAGATACTCTGGCTTCTTAGACACTGTGGTAGTTAAGGTGGCTTCTTAGACACCGTGGTAGTTAAGGTGGTCTGTCGTCTTGGCTGGGCCTGGTTTTGAGTGGCTGGGCAGCTGGATGTAGTTATTCATGATGAGACTGGTAATCAACTCCATGGTGGACTCTACTGGAGCAGCTGAGTAGCTGCTTTAGGGATGTGGGCTGCTTCCAGTGTATAAGAAGAAGGATTGAGTAAGGTCTCTGGAGCTTTTTGGCATGCTTGGACCCTGCATGTAGCTCAGTCTTCATCTCAATGGCCTGCCATGTTGTCTGCTGATTTTAGGATTATTCCTGGACTTGAACCGGTGGCCTGCTGTGTTGTTTGATAATCTCAAGACTGTGCCATTTTATTTGTTGACCTTGGGCTTGTCAGCCTCAACAGCTAGCAGCTGCCTGAGTTAAAAGGCTCCTCCAGCTTCAGTGGGCCAGGAGCAAGAGGCAGAGCTGAAGCCCAAGGTCAAGGGCCCTTCACCCAGCCCCTAGAACTGGCACTTTGAACTTGGACTTCTAACCTCCAAAACTATAAGAGAATAAATCCCTATTTGTTAAAGTCACCCATCTGTGGTATTTTTCTGTTAGAGCAGCACTAGAGAACCAAAACAGGCAATGACTTAGATCAGTGCTGGCACGTAGGAAGTTCCATGCTCGTACTGAGGACAGGGGGATGGTTAAGTCCTGTGAAGACACCAGGGAGCTCCCCAGGTTTCGGGGGAGATAGAGGCATAGGCAAATACAAAGGAGTTAATGTTATGGAGGAGTCTCTGGGTATTGCAAATAGTTAACAGACTCACTTGATTGCTAACTGAAAGGTTGGAGGTTTGAGTCTACATAGAAGTACCTCAGAAGAAGGTGTTGGCCATCGACTTCTGAAAAGTCTGCCATTGAAAACCCTGTGGAGCACAGTTCTACTCTGACACACATGGGTTGCCATGAGTCAGAATCGGCTGAACAGCAACTATTAATGTTATTGGAGCCATTTAAACAAAATGTTGTGGGACTCTGGGCATGTGTGTTGGTAGGAGGAAGACAAATTGTGACTGAGAAGGCTTGTAGAGGAGGAAGCATTTAAATTGGGGCTTGAAGAATGGATCTGGCTCTGATAAGTTTAGATGATGGGGAAGAGCATTCCAGGAAAGGAAGGACTGGACAAACACCTGCAGTTGGGAAGGTGCAGGGTGTGTTTGGGGACTGGGAAAGGGTGTGATGTAGTGGGAACAGAAGGTATGCAGGTAGGGAAAAGAAGGATATGATGGAAAGGAAGGTAGGGTCTAATTTGCAGAGTCTTGAATGCATGCTATAGATACTCATCCTACTATTAGCTGCAATAGTAACTAATAGGAATGGCTTCAGTGTGCAGGAACCAAAGAGTAGCCCAAAGGAAAGCATCAGGGTATTCCCACGACCTCCATCCTTTTAGGCTCATTCTTTAACATCTAAAAAAGATGATTCAAGGCCCTCCCCCATAGTGAAAGTCCCCTCAAGTATTCCTAAGGGATGCTTATCTTCCTTTTTTCAGTCTACATTGCAACCAGCTTCCTCACCCACTGCTGGATCCGGCAGCACCCATTCTCATTGATCCCTTCACTGAAAGCTGTTGTCATTAAGTTGGCTTCGACTTATGGTGACTCCTTTGTGATAGATTAGAATGTTGCTCAGCGCTGCGCCATCTTCATGATTGTTGATATATTTGGGTCCATTCTTGTAGCTCTTGTGTCAATCCATCTCACTGAGGGTTTTCCTCATTTTCATGGGCTCTCTACTTTACCAAACATGATGTCCTTTCCTAGTGATTGGTCACTCCTGAAAAAGTGAGCGAGTCAAAGTCTCACCATCCTCACTTTCAAGGAATACTCTAAGAGAGATTTTTTTCATTCTTTTGGTAGTCCACAGTATATCCAATATTCTCCAGCACCATACTTCAAATGCTTCAATTCTCCTTCTGTCTTCCTTTGTCATTATCTTGCTTTTGCATGGATATGAGGCAGTTGAAATGCTTGGGTCAAGCTCACATTAGTCATCAGAGTGAAGTCTTCACTTTTTAAAAGTTTAAAGACATCTTTTGCAGCAGATTTGCCCAATGCAATACATTGTTTAACTTCTTGACTGCTGATTCCATGGACATTGATTATTGACCCAAATAGAATGAAATTGTTGGCAACTTTAATTTCTTCTCCATTTATCACGGCATTGTTTATTGGTCCAGTAGTGAGGGTTCACTGTAAGCTGAGTTCTGCCTAATTTCCTTTGCTCTTGGGCAGTTGCACTGGCTGAGGGCTTTTGGGTGGAGCAGACTTATCAGTAAGGCGATCCTGGTGATTTCAGTGGTGCCCTGGATCTGGCTTGCACCATGATGAGAGTATTTACACCATGGCAATGAGCAAATGCTACATTAGGGAATTTCTGCCCTCTACCCCCACAGCTAGTTGTTAAATATTTACCAGTATACTACTATGGGAGCCCAGTAGAAACTACACTTTGAAAGTGAACATCAGACATTTGGGTCCTAAAAATCCTTCAGCCAGTGCCCATGTTGGAGTTCTGTCTATCTGAATTCTTTCATAGGGGCCTAAGTTTTCTGCTATATTACTGTCATTCTTTTCCCAGAACCTTCCCATACATTCCTCTCTCTCTTAGATCTTTTGAGAAACTCAAATTCCACTTATTTTATTTTGTGAAGCATTTTAACTCTTGGCTTTATCGTCACTTTCTAGACCTTGCATTGGGGTAGGTCTTCTCATTTCATACCCTAAGAGGCTCAGAAAGTTATTTTCCTTTTTCTATGTGTAGGCTGTTGAAAACAGAATAGATTTAAATAGTTTTGTTTTTCTTTCTGCAGTGTGGGTTGGCTCAGTTGCATTCAAAAGATGTTTCTGCAGATATTAAAAGTGATCACTAAGACACCCAAAAACAATATGGAAAATGCTTATGAGTGCACACACTAAGATCCTGTACCCTCACTCCTGGTAATCAATTCTTCAGAAACACTTGGACAGATGTATGAATATAATGTATGGTGGTACTGTGGCACTGTTTGTAATAAACATTGGGAACATTCTAATTACCTGGCATAGAGGCATTGCTAAAATAAGTGATAGAATGTAGTAACTGATAGAAAGCTGTGGTCTACATGAACTGACATGGAAATATGTCAACAACGTTGTTAGCTTTTTTTTAAGTGAAAAACCCAGGATATATATGTTTTTATATATAAAAAAAAGTATTTTCAATGAGTATATGCATGTATATGTTGGAGGTATCGTGGGTTCATATTCAGACCACCTCAATAAAGTGACTATTGCAATAAAGTGAGTCACATGATTTTTTTGGTTTTCCAATGCATATAAAAGGTATGTTCACGCTATTTTTTGGTGGTCTATTAAGTGTGAAATAGCATTATAATAAAAAAGTTTGAAATATTGTAAGAATTACCAAAATGTGACACAGAGACACAAAGTGAGCACATGCTGTTGGAAAAATGTCTCTGATAGACTTGCTCATTGCAGGGTTGCTACATGCCTTCAATTTGTAAAAAAATAACAATGTCTGTGAAGCACAATAAAGTGAAGGGCAGTAAAATGAGTTATGCCTGTGTATATGAATGTGTGTGTGTGTGTGTATGATGAGTTTCTGTTTCTTTTTTACTTGAGGTGTTTCTGCATTGTTTCAATTTCTTACCATGAACATGTGTTGCTTATGTGATTAAAAAAAAATTATTTTTTGCAAAAAAGAAAATGCTTACAATAGTAAGCTAAATACAATGATAGGACACAAAATTGTTTTCACAGAGATGTTACAACTCTATAAAAATCTGTGTCTGGTGGACAGGAATGAGAAGGGGCTTCTCACAAGGAAGTGACTGGTGGTGATGATGGGGTCAGAGACAGTTTTTTTTCTTTGCCCAGAAGACTAAGCTGGGCTGAGGTCTGGGGCATCTCGAGTCCCTCCTAGTACCTCCTTCCATCCCACCCCAGCCCATGCTCTAGTCATTTAGACATGGCAGTAGGTATCCACTATGCAATTATTTTCAAATAGTTGAGCCAAGGTCTGGACTGAATAAATCACATTGATGCCAATTTCCAGGAAAGTCCTTTCATATTTTATGATTCACTCCCCAGCTTTTCCCCCCTTCCTTCCTTGTGCTCCTGTTAATGAACCTGGAGACTTTGAATATTGCTTGGACGTCCCCACTGCTAAGCCCTAGATGGAAATGCTGCTGCTGAAAGCATCGTAGTTCTGGGTTTTTTTCCTTTCCCTCTTCACCGTCCTGAGGAAATTGATATGCAGGCAGGATTATGCTTTGTTTAAAGCTCAGCCCTGGCTCCTGAAAGAATAAATTATCCAAATTGGTGAATGTGGTTGAAATTCTGCAAAACTCGGTTGTGTCACACGTAGCTTGCCAATGAGATGTCCGGCAGTGTCTCATGCAGCATAAATGCCTAGGATCAGAGAGTATAACTGTGGAAAATGACCCACCGGGGGATATCCACTGGGGAGTCAATAATTTACCCTGCTGATGTGGAAGGTAGGCCTACCAGCTATATTTGCTATCAGCATGGCCACCCAATATGCTACTCAACTTTCAGTTCTGGGAACAGGCCCTGCTTCCTTCTTTTCCCCAGCTCCTTTAAAATTAAGATCAGTCCAAAGAACTGATTGAGCATAAACAGGAGACCAGAGGTTTCTTTTTCTTTTTCTTTCTTTCTTCCCCCTCTTCTCTTTTCATTTTACTGAGTTATAAAGGAACCATGTCCAATTTGGAACTTGGAATTCCGGAACTGTAAGAGAAAGCCCTGGACTTAACTGTGTATGTTTCAGGGTCTCCAATCTTGTCCATGACGAGGGCACAGAGGGAACGACTCATTGGTGATAATTTGGGAACCACTGCAGTCCCACTTGCTCTTTAAATGTTAAGAGTTTTAATGATTTAGGAACCAAAAAGAATAACTAAGGAGCCCAGCAGTCATTATCTCAAATAATGAGACTTTTTAATGCAAAATCAATGTTTGTTATAATGAAAATAGATTCCTCAGCTCCTGCAGGGCCAAATGTACAAATCTTTTCTGCTGTTAAATAAAATGTGACGGCTCATTTTCAGGAGGATGGTGAGCATTTTTATTCAAGAGTAAAAATAAAATGTCAGAACTTATTTACTTTTATTAAGTGCTCATTCTCAATCAGGTACTCTAATCAATATCTAATTGGAGACGAGGAAACGGAAAATAATTTTTATGCCAACTTGGGAGAAGGGAAGGAATGTAGAAGGAGAAAGGGTGCGAGGATATAGTACATTTTCAGTTAGAATAATAGCAAATATTTATTGAGCAGAGGTATAGTGGTGGGGCTGCTGAGTGCTTTACCTGTGTTGTATCATCCTGTCCTCACAGTGATCCTATGGGAGTGGCACTATTGTGACCCCTCTTTACAGATGAGAAAACTGAAGCTTAGAGAGGCTAATTATTCATACTCAATCTATATGCTGAGCAAATAATCTGAGAAGCTGGACTATATGAAGAAAAACGTGGTATCAGGATTGGAGGAAGAATCATTAACAACCTGAGATATGCAGACGATACAACTTTGCTTGCTGAACGTGAGGATGACTTAAGGCACCTACTGATGAAGGTTGAAGAATACAGTCTGCAGTATGGATTACGTCTCAATAGAAAGAAAACAAAAATCCTCACAACTGGACCAATGAGCAGCATCACAATAAATGGAGAGAAGATTGAGGTTGTCAAAGAATTCACGTTGCTTGGTTCTACAATCGATGCCTACGGAAGCAGCAGTCAGGACATTAGATGACGTGTAGCATTGGGAAAGTCAACTGCAAAAGAACTGTATCAAGTGCTGAGGAGCAAGGATATCTCCTTGAGGACTAAGGTGCGCCTGATATTTCCAATCGCCTTGTATGCATGTGAGAGCTGGACAATGAATAGGGAAGACCGAAGAAGAGTTGATGGCTTTTGAGTTGTGGTGCTGGCAAAGAATGCTGAAAGTACCATGGACTGCTAAAAGAACTAACAGATCTGTCCTGGAGGAAGTGCAGCCAGAATGCTTCTTGGAAGCAAGAACGGCCAGATTTCGTCTCACCTATTTTGGTCATGTTGTAAGAAGGGACCATTTCCTGGAGAAGGATGTCATGCTTGGTAGGGTGGAGGGTCAACGAAAGAGGGGGAGGCCTTCAACGAGATGGATTGACATGGTGACTGCAATGATGGGCTCAAGTATAGCAGGGATTGTGGGGCTGGCGTGGGATCGGGCAGTGTTTCGTTCTGCTGTGCATGGGGTCGCTATGAGTCGGAAACGACTCGACGGCACTTAACAACGACAACAACAACAATTATTCATACAATGCAAACACAACCACTGCCATGCAGCTGGATCCGACTTTTAGCGACCCCTCCTTGGGTTTCTGAGGTGGTATCACTATGGAAGTAGATTGCCCAATCTTCCTTCCAAGGAGTGGTGGTCCTGTGTTTATTAAGTGGTAGGGCCACAAGTGAAGCCTAGGTCTGTCTGACCCCTCAGCTCTAGCTCTTAATTAGTCCACATATATCTATCCCCTCTCTTTATCTACTCTTAAAAAAAAAAAAAGTATTTTATTTTTTAAAAGAATGAATCATTCTTTCTTGAGAGGTCTGCTTTACCAATAGCAGAAGTTTTATATGGAAAACTGTGACCTTAAAAGAGTTTTGGAGGGTAAAAGTCTTTCCAAAATACATTACTACTTCTCTGTTTTAGGAAGTGGAGTACACTGAACATCATTTAAGTTTTTCATAGTGACTCAGAACTGGTTTTCAGTCTCAACTCTGTGAGGAATCTATAGGAGACAGAACAAGAGAACTGAGTTGAGATCCTCACTCTAATGCCTGTTGCTGTGTGCCTTAGGTGAACTCCTTGTTGTATGTGAGAGGTTGGACCTTGAAAGCGCCTCTGATTTTAAAGTGCAGGAAGGTTGATTACATTGATTTAAGGAAGAATCTTCTGAAAATTAGAGTTATCTGAAAAATGACTGGGCTGTTCCGTGAGGTAGAGAATGCCCCATCCCTAGAGGCATTGTGGAGATGATGTAGATGATAAGGAATTGGACTAGTTATCTTTTAGGCAAGTTGGCAAAATTTTTTTCTGTAGAGGGGCAGAAAGTAAGTATTTTACACTTTGTAGGCCACACATCTTTGTTGCAACTACTCAGTTGCTCTACCTTGTTGTGGAGGAAAATCTACCACACACAACACATAAATGAATGTGTTAGAAATATGCCACACCATCTTGCGTGGCTCTTCCGGGTTCTTCTTCATTTCCTGCTGCTCTGCCCAAGGTCATAAGTCAGTTAAAGGAAGTCGAAACTGAGCTTCCTGCAAGTCGTGAATTTTAAAAGGCAGTATAGCTTCTGATAGGTTAAGACCCATTCTCCCAGCTCTGACATACAACCTCCTAACCCCGGGTCTATATAAGACTGCCCTCTCCCCTGCTTGCTCTCTTCTTCTTCTTCTGTCCTGCCTCGGCGCAGGCACCCTTTTGCCTCTTTAAATAAAATCCCTGGTGTGTGGCGTGGTTGTTGAGTGCCGAGGAAGCTCTAACAGAATGAGTGTGACTGTGTTCCGATAAAACTTTATTTATAACAATAGGCGGCAGGCCAGATTTGTCCTATAAATGTGGTTTGCTGACCCTTGTTCCAAGATCTTCCAATTCCAGACTTAAGATTCTCCTCTTGTCCCGTTAGCCATGATATCAGGCTATCAGTATTAGTAGTAATAAGTTAACTTTTACATAATTATTTCTACCTGCCAGGTACCTTGCTAGGTTCTTTATGTATATAACTTATTTAAACATATATATATTTCATGATTTTTACTCATAGTGACCCTAAAGGACAGAGTAGAACTGCCTCATAAGGATTCCATGGCTGTAAATCTATATAGAGGCAGACTGCCACATCTTTCTTCCATGGAGTTGCTGGTGGGTTTGAACTGCCAAACTTCCTGTTAGCAGCTGAACTCTTTAACCACTGCACCATCAGGGTTCCTTAATCTTATAAAGTAGGTACAATTATTACTATTATTCCTATTTCACATGAGGCAACAGAGGTACAGGGAGGTTAAATAGCTTGCATAGGTTCATACAACTAGTAAGTGGTGGACTGGGGCTGCAAACCTAAGCAGTATGGTTTTAGAGTCCATGCTCTGAACCACTATATCAACTATATCATTTATTGAATGACCTTGGTAAGTTACTGTTCCTCATAAAATGGCTAATCCAACCCTTAAAACTGATGAGCTGTATGGTCTTCAGCAAGTCACCTATCCTCTCTGAACTTTGACTTACTTACTTGCCAGACAATGGGAATCATGACATTTGCCTCATTAGATGCAAATTGGGAAAGCGCCTTATATAGAGCCTAGGACATGGCAGGTGCTCAGCAAATGCTAATTCCTGCCTCTCCCTTAGTGATTTCTGGCTAACTTTGGGACTGCTGATAAACAAAGAGGGGGCCTTGTCCAAGTGGTAAAATGGTAAGTTTTCACTTCCTCCTATAATTTGAAAAAAAAAAATCTTGAAGAGTTATTATAAAATTACAATTGGTCTCTATTCACCTGGAGCAATGGAGGAAGAAGGAGAGTCAGGAATAAGAGAAGGAAATGGAATGTGTCATTAATTGCTTTCATGAACAACTGTCCCCTTTGCTATGAGACCAGAGGAAATAGATGGTGCCTGGCTACCACTACTGAACATTTTGTTCTAAGATTCTATGGAAAAATCCTGATCAAAAGGGGAAAATGCAGAACAGAATTTCAAATTCTTCTGGAATCCAGGTTTTCCAGAGTCAGGAAGGCTAGAAGAACCCCTGAAACTATTGTCCTGAGATAATCTTTAAATCCTAAACTGAAAATATCCCCTGAAATCTTTCTTTTAAAATTTTTTATTGTGCTATGGGTGCAAATTTACAAAGCATATTCATTTTACATAGAACAGTTCACAAACTTTTGGTTTCATGGCCCTCGTTATAATCCCCAATCATAGAAATCTCTCCTCCCATATCCTCCCTATGACTACCCTTTCCCTGTGTCCTTCTTCTCTATGCATTCCAGTCTGCCCAGATTTCCCTCTCTGCAAATGCCACCCTTTTGATGTCTCATGGTTGATTGATCTAAGGGGTGCATCTCCTTGGGGTAGGTGGCTGCATCCCCCTGAGGTAAGTATTGGCTTGCGAGTTGCTGTGAGGCTGGAGGCTATGCCACCAGTGTTGCAAAATTCCATCAGGGTTACCCGTGGTAGACAGATTTCAGCAGAGCTTCCAGACTAAGACAGACTTGGAAGAAGGAAAAGGCCATCCACTTCTCAATGAATTGGCCAGTGAAAACCTTATGAATAGCAGTGAAACACTCTGATATATTACTGGAAAACTTTATGACTAGCCCTGAAACATTGTTCCATATAGTGCCAGAATATGAGCCCATCAGGTTGGAAAGCACTAAAAATATGACTGAGAAAGAGTTGCCTTCTCAGAGTAGAGCTGACCTTAATGATATGGATGGAGTAAAGATTTCAGGACCTCCTTTGGCTGATGTGGCATGACTCCAAATGAGTAGAAACAGCTGCAAACATCCATTAATAATCAGAACATGGAATGTATGAAGTATGAATCTATGAAAATTGGAAGTTGTCAAAAATGAAATGGAATGCATCAGGATCAATATCCTAGGCATTAGTGAGCTGAAATGGGCTGTTTTTTTGCCCATTTTGAATCAGACACTCATATGATCTACTATGCCAGGAATGATAAATAGAAGAGGAATAGCATGACATTCATCATCACAAAGAGTGTTTCAAGATCTGTCCTGAAGTACAATACTGTCAGTGATAGGATAATACCCACACACTTACAAAGAAGACCAGTTAATACTATTATTATTCAACTCTATGCACCGACCACCAAAACCAAAGATGAGGAAATTGAAGATTTCTACCAACTTCTGGAATGTGAAATTGATTGAACATGCAATTAAAATATGTTGATTATCACCGGTGACTGGAATGCAAAAGTTGGAAACAAGAGTCACTGGTAGTTGGAAAATACAGTCTTGGTGATAGAAATGATGGTGGAGATCTCATGATAGCATTTTGCAAGACCAACAACTTATTCATTGCAAATTCCTTTTTACAACATAAATGGCTGCTACACATGTGGACTTCACCAGATGAAGCACACAGGAATCAGTCTGACTACATCTGTGGCAAGAGGCAGTGGAGAAGTTCAGTATCTTCAGCTAAACCAAGGCCAGGAGCTGATTGTGGAACAGACCATCAACTGGTCATATGCAAGTTCAAGTTGAAGTTGAAGACAATTAAAACAAGCTCACGAGAGCCAAAATATGACCTTGATAATATCCCTCCTGAATTTAGAGACCATCTCAAGTATAGATTTGATGCACTGAACACCAATGACCAAAAACCAGAGGAATTTGGTTATGACATCAAGAACATTATCCATGAAGAAAGCAAGAGGTCATTTAAAAGATAAGAAAGGAAAGACAAAACAAAATGTATGTGAGAAGAGACTCTGAAACTTGCCCTTGACCAGAGAGTAGCTAAAGCAAATGGAAGAAATGACAAGATAAAAAGAGCTGAACAGAAGATTTCAAAGAGCAGCTCAAGAAGACAAAGCCAATTATTATAAGGAAATGTGCAAAGACCTGGAGTTAGAAAACCAAAAGGGAAGAATATTATTGGCATTTCTCAAGCTGAAAGAACTGAAGAAAAATTCAAGCCTCGAGTTGCAATACTGAAAGATTCTATGGGCAAAATATTGAACGATGCAGGAAACATCAAAAGAAGATGGCAGGAATACACAGAGTCACTGTACCAAAAAGAATTTGTCAATCTTCATCCATTTCAGGAGGTGGCATATGATCAAGAACCAGTGGTATTGAAGGAAGAAATTGAGGCTGCACTGAAAGAATTGGTGAAGAACAAGGCTCCAGGAATTGACAGAATACCCATTAAGATGTTTCAACAAATGGATGCCGTGCTGGAGGCACTCACTCATCTATGCCAGAGATTTGAAAGACAGCTACATGACCAACTGACTGGAAGAGATCCATATTTATACCCATTTCACAGAAAGGTGATCCCACAGAATGTGGAAATTATCGACCAATATCATTAATATCACATGCAAGTAAAATCTTACTGAAGATAATTCAATAATGGCTGCAGCAGTATGTTGACTGAGAGCATCCAGAAATGCAAGCTAGATTCCGAAGAGGATGTGGAATGAGGGATAGCACTGCTGATGTCAGATGGATCTTAGCTAAAAACAAAGAATACCAGAAAGATGTTTACTTGTGTTTTATTGACTATGCAAAAACATCCAATTGTGTGGATCATAATAAATTATGGATAGCATTGAGAAGAATGGGAATTCCAGAATACTTGATTGTACTCATGAAGAACCTGTATGTAGATCGTTTGAACAGAACAAGGGGATACTGCATCGTTTAAAATCAGGAAAGGAGTGTGTCAGGGTTGTATCCTTATTCAATTTGTGTGCTGAGCAAATAGTCTGAGAAGCTGGATTACATGAAGAAGAATATGGCATCAGGATTGGAGGAAGACTCATTACAACCTGTGATACACAGATGACACAACTTTGCTTGCTGAAAGTGAGGATGACTTGAAGCACTTACTAATGAACATTGAAGACTACAGTCTGCAATAAGGATTACACCTCAATATAAAGAAAACAAAAATCCTCACAACTGGTCCAATAAGCAAGTTTATGATGGATGGTGAAAAGATCGAAGTTGTCAAGGACTTCATATTACTTGGTTCTACAATCAACACCAGTGGAAGCAGCAGTCTAGACATCAGATGACATATTGCATTGGGCAAATCTGCTGCAAAAGATCTCTTTCAGGTGATGAAGAGCAAAGATGTCTCCTTGAAGACTAAGGTGCGCCTAACCCAAGCCATGGTATTTTCAATTGCCTCTTATACATGTGAGAGTTGGACAATGAATAAGGAAGACCAAAGAAGAGTTGATGCTTTTGAGCTGTATTGTTGGAGCAGAATGCTGAGAGTACCATGGACTGCTAAGAGGACTAACAGATCTGTCTTGGAAGTAGTGCAGCTGGAATATTCCTTGGAAGAGAGAAAGGCCAGACTTTGTCTCACCTGCTTTGGTCGTGTTGTCAGGAGAAACCATTCCCTGGAGAAGGGTATCATGCTTGGTAAGGGAAGGCCCTCAACGAGATGGATTGACACAGTGGCTGCAATGATGGGCTCAGGTATAGCAGGGGTCATGAGCCTGGCACAGGACGGGGCGGTGTTTCATTCTGCCATGCATAGGGTTGCTATGAGTCAGAGATGACTCGATGGCACCTAACAACAACAACAACAACAACAATAAAGAATGTCTCCCTTGAGCATTATGCTCTTTCAAGATCTATTTATATGGGATAAAATGGACAACGACAATTCAAAACATTAGACAGGAAACTTGCTATTGTTATGTGTCATTGAGTTGGACCCAACTCATAGTGACCCCTCCTTGGGTTTCCGAGGCAGTATCACTACGGAAGTAGATTGCCCAACCTTCCTTCTGAGGAGTG